>NC_139751.1:2855301-2975374 GCF_964211835.1 Anser anser
GGGGCGGGGGGGGGGGTGGGCATAGAGCCCCCCCCCCTCAGCCCCTGCTCTCCCCCAGCTCCATCTGGACCTGGCGCAGGTGGATTTATCCGAGGGAGGAACCCGCTGGTGAGTGGGGTCAGGCTGGGGGTCCTGGGGGGGGGGGGCAATGCCCTTGTCTTCTCCCCCCCTCCCCAATTTCACCCCCCCCATCTCACCACCCCCCCATTTCATCTCCCCCCCCCCCAGGTATGAGCTGCGGGATGAGCGGGGCAGCCCCTAACGCACCCCCCCCAGCCCCTGCTCCCCACTGTGCCTGGGGCCGTGTGAGGGGTGGGGGGGGTGGGGGGCACGGGGGCCTCGTCCGGCTGTCGTGTGTCCCCCCCCCACCCCCCACGGCCCCCCCGCCTCGCCACTGACCAAAGAAGCCGGGGTGGGGGCCCCGCGGCCCCCCCGCCCCCCCGCCTGCGCAGACTGTTATTTATGTCGTGCCTTTTACCCACCGAGAAACCTCCCCAGCGCCGGGGGGGGGGGGGGGGGGGGCACGGGTTGTGTGTGCCCCCCCCTCTCCCCCCCCCCCCACTGCTGGGAGCCGCTTTTGTCAGAGCTGCCGTCGCCACCGCCGCGCCCCCCCCCCCAGCGCTGCTGCCTTCGGGGGGCTACGACCCCCCCCCCCACGCTCCCCAGCAAATAAAGGAGGGAGGAGACGGCGGTGTCTTCCTGGGGGGCCCTGGGGTGGGGGGGGGGTCGCGGGGGGGGGGGGGCTCTGTCCCATGGGTGCCCCCTGCCGGGGGGGGGGCTCCCTACCTCGGTGTCCCCTGTTGGGTGCCAGCATTGGGGTGTCCCTACAGGGTGGCCACCCACCGCCTGGGGCCATTGGGGTGCCCCCCCCCGGGGGATGTGCCCCCCCCCCCACCTGCTTTGTCCCCCAGGGGGGTGCTGCCATTGGGGTGCCCCCCCCAGGGGGCTGTGCCCCCCCCAGGGGGCTGTGCCCCCCCCATGGGGATGTGCCCCCCGCCTTGTCCCCCATTTGGGTGCCACCCTGGGGGTGCCCCCGGCCCACCGCCCATTGGGTGCCCCCATTGGGGTCCCCCCCGGGTGCCCCCCCCCCCCCCCCCCCCAGGTGCCCCCCCCCCCGGCCCCGCTCGTTGCCCATCTATAGGCAAAAAATCCCCCCCGGCAGGAGGGGCGTGGCCTGCCGCCCGCCCCGCCCCCCTCATGCATAATGCATGAGCTCGATACCGCGCGGTGACGTCGGCGGCGCTCGGCCAATGGGCGCGCGGTGACGTCGGGGCCGTACAAAGGCGCCTCCCGGCGGCCGCGGCCCAGTGCGGGGCCGGCACCGGGAGCGGGACCAGGAGCGGGGACGGGACCAGGGCCGGGAGCGAACGGGAGCGGCCGCCGCCATGGTGGGGCGCGGGGCAAGGGGGGGGGCGGCACCGGGGGGGGGGGGTTAACGGGACGGGACGGGACGGGGGGGGGGGTCACACACACGACGACGACACCGGAACCGGGATGCGATGGGCGGGGGGCGGCGGGCACCGGGCGGGGGGGGTGACGGCGGGGGGGTGATGCGGGGAGGGCGGGGAGGTGGGGGGGGGGGGACCGGGACCGGGAGCGGCCCCGGCGCTGGCACCCGGCGGGGGGGCCCCGACGGCGCGGGCGGTGTCGCTGCCGGTGCGCGCTAACGGCCGCGCTCTCCCCCCCCCCCCCCCCCGCAGTGCGACTTCTCGGAGGAGCAGACCGCCGGTGAGTGACCGGGACCCCCCGGCACCCCCCCGGACCCCCCCGGACCCCCCCGCCGAGGCCCGGCCCCGCCGCTCCCCGCGCTTCCTGCCCGCCGCGGGCCGGGCGGGTCCCGGGGCAAAGTCGCGTCGGGGCCGGGGCCGCTCCCGGGGCGGGGGGGGGTGCTCGGGACCCGGGGGGCGCGGGGCCCTTGGGGGGGGGACACCGGGGGCCGGGGGGGTTCCGGGGCCTCTTGCGCCATTTGCCCTTATATGGGCACGGCGCGGGGCCGGGCCGCGCATTCCTGCGGGGCGGGGCCGCCCCGGTGCGGCGGGGGGGGGGGGGGGGGGGGGGGGGGCGGGAGGCGGCCCCGGGCCTTCCTGCACGGGCGGGGCCCCCCGGCGCTCCGTGACCCCCCCCGGCGTCGGGTTCCCGACGGGAAACCGGATCCCGATGGGAAACGGAATCTGGGGCGTTGGGGGCTGGGCGCAGGTGATGGGGTCCCGGGGGTGGGGGGGTCCCATAGGTGCAGGTTGGGGGGGGGGTCCTATCGGTGCAGGTTACAGCAGCCTACAGGTGCAGCATCGCATCGGTGGGGTTATGGGGTCCCGGAGGTGCACAGTCCGTAGGTGCAGGGTCCATAGGAGTAGTTCACGGGGTCCTGCAGGTGCAGGGGCCATAGGTGCATGTTACGGGGTCCCGGAGGTGCAGCATCCATAGGAGCAGGTTACGGGGTCCTGTAGGTGCAGGGTCTGTAGGAGCAGGTTACGGGGTCCTGTAGGTGCAGGGTCTGTAGGAGCAGGTTACGGGGTCCTGTAGGTGCAGGGTCTGTAGGAGCAGGTTACGGGGTCCTGTAGGTGCAGGGTCCATAGGAGCAGGTTATGGGGTCCTGTAGGCGCAGGGTCCATAGGAGCAGGTTATGGGGTCGCATAGGTGCAGGGTCTGTAGGAGCAGGTTATGGGGTCCCATATGTGCAGGGTCCATAGGAGCAGGTTATGGGGTCCCGTAGGTGCAGGGTCTGTAGGAGCAGGTTACGGGGTCCTGTAGGTGCAGGGTCCATAGGAGCAGGTTATGGGGTCCTGTAGGTGCAGGGTCCATAGGAGCAGGTTATGGGGTCCCATAGGTGCAGGGTCCGTAGGAGCAGGTTACGGGGTCCCGTAGGTGCAGGCCGTTGCAGCACCAGCTCCCACGGGGTGCACGGTCCTGTGGGGGTGCCCGGCCCCCTCCTGACGCGGGCGCCCCGCAGACTTCAAGGAGGCGTTCCAGCTCTTTGACCGCACCGGGGACGGGAAGATCCTGTACAGCCAGTGCGGGGACGTGATGCGGGCGCTGGGCCAGAACCCCACCAACGCCGAGGTCATGAAGGTGCTGGGCAACCCCAAGAGCGATGGTGAGCGCCCCAGCACCCCCCCCAACACCCTCCCCACCCCCCTATACACCCCCCCCCCCCGGGACTGGTGCCCCCCGGACCCCCCCACAGCGCTCCGTGCCCCCGCGCAGAGATGAACCTGAAGACGCTGAACTTCGAGCAGTTCCTGCCCATGATGCAGACCATCGCCAAGAACAAGGACCAGGGCTGCTTCGAGGACTACGTCGAGGGGCTGCGGGTCTTCGACAAGGAGGGCAACGGCACCGTCATGGGCGCCGAGATCCGCCACGTCCTCGTCACCCTGGGTGAGCACCGCCCCGGTCCCGGCCCCCCCCCCCCCCCCACCCCCCCAATTCCCCCTAGAGCCACCCCGACGTGACCCCCCCCCGCGCTGTCCCACAGGTGAGAAGATGACGGAGGAGGAGGTGGAGCAGCTGGTGGCCGGGCACGAGGACAGCAACGGCTGCATCAACTACGAAGGTGAGCGCCGGGCCAGTGGCTGGGGGGGGGTCCCCAGGGCGGGGGGGGGGGGGGGGTCCCAGGGGGCTCAGCCCCGTTCCCAAGCCCTCCCTGACCATCATCTCCTTCCTTCCTCCCAGCGTTTGTGAGACACATCTTGTCAGGGTGAAGCCGCAGGGGTACGCCTCTTCCCATACTCCGCTCCCCCCCCCTTCAGTTACTTACTTACCATTTTTTTCCTCCCTTTTTTTCCTCATTTAATTTTTTTTTTTTGACTTTTTGGGTGGAATTTTTTTTTTCTTTTTAAGCAAAGAAAAAAAAAAAAAAAGCCGCCTGGTTTGCGCTCTCGCCGCCCGCCCCCCCCCCCTCGGTGCAGCCCCTGCCCAACCCCGCATGCCCCTCTGCATGGAGCCGCAGCCGTGCCCGCGGGAGCCGGAGCGCCCGGTGCTGCCGCCTCTCCTCCTCCGTCTGCCTGGGGTCTGCTGCGGGCTCCTGCCTCTCTCCGGACGAGGGCTGGGGGGCGCGGAGCCCCCCCCTCACCCCTCTCTTTCTCCTCTCTCCGCAGAGCTGGTCCGGATGGTGCTGAGCGGCTGAAGACCTACGTACGCCCCCCCCCCCATTCTCCCCCCCATTCCCCCCCAATCCCGCAGTCTGGGTTTTGTGCCTTTTCCCCTTTTTTTTTCTTTTTTTTCCTTCCCCATTGCCCCCCCCCCTCCTCCCCACTGCTGAACTCCCCCCACACCCCCCCCCCCCCACCGCTCCAGCCCCACCGGCTAAGTTATTGCTCCGCGAATAAAGAGGCGGCGGAGAGATGCTGGGTCCCTGAGCCTGTGTGCGACCCCCCCCCCCCGCAGCCCCCACACAGACCCTGCCACACGAGGCCGTTTCTTCCCGCCCCGGGGACTTGGAATTTTATTTTTGTTATTTTTAAAAAAAAAAAGGGGGGGGTGGGGAGAGAGGGAGATTGGGGGGGTAGAGAGGGTTGGGGGGGGGGGGACAAAAACAGAAAAGGAGCTGGGGGGGGTGTGGGGGGGGGAATGCCCAGTTGCCAAGTCGGATTGGAGCTGTCTCATAAATAGCCGGGGTGCAGCAGGGTCCCCGGCCCGCCCGGGGAGACCAACACTTAAATAAAATCCGGGACAATCATCATAAAAAAATACCAAAGCGGGCGGTGGGGTGTGGGGGGGGGCTTCCTCTGGGGTTTTGCGGGGGCGGGAGGGGGGGCCGGTCTCCCCGGGCCTTCGGCGGGGTGGGGGGGGGGGTGCAGGGTGCAGCGTCCTCGGCCCCAGGAGGGGGGCTCACTGCGTGGGGGGGACGGGGGTGGCCGTGCTGGGGCTGGGCGCGATGGGGTCCGTCTGCAGGGGGGGGCCTTGATCTGCACGGAGAGAAAAGGAAAGGAAAAAAAAGGGGGGGGGGGGGGGGGGGGGGGAGGTGTCACAGCTGGGGTGCGATCGCACCGCGCACCCCTCCGCCCATGAGAAGGTTTGAGCAAGGCCCCCCCCCACCCTACTCCAGCCCGATGCGCATGGGGGGGGTGGGTGTGGGGAATCCCTCCCCACCGTGAGTGCCCCCCCCCCCGTCCCCCCTCCCCCCAAAGCCCCCGCCACCCACCCAATGTCTCACCTGCGAGGAGGCCGGGGTTGGGAAGGAGGCTTCCCTGCACGGCGGCCACGATGGCGGGGCTGTGCGCGGCGGCCGAGCCCCCCGCGAGGTGCGGCAGGGCCAGGCCGGGTGGGTTAGGCGGGGGGGGCAGCCCCCCGGGCGGCATGCTGCTGGCCAGGGCCCCATGCAGCGGGAGGGCGGGCGGGTTAGCGGGGAAGGTGGCCCCGATGGACTCGGCTAGGGGGTTAGCCATGCTAAATGGGATGGCGGATGGAGGCAATCCGAAGGGCAGGGCCGCGGGCGCATTACCGGGCACGGCGGGGTGGCCGCTGCCACCGAGGCTCCCAGCCAGGCTCTGGGACGGCGGCTGCTGCCCGGGGAACGGCGCCGGGGCTGCGGGAGAGAAGACGTAGGGTCAGGGAACCGTTAAGGCTGGAAAAGACCCTTCGGGATCACCCGGGCCAACTGTCCCCCTGCCACCGCCGTCACCCAGGCACCGGGTCCAAGCCCTGAACTCCCCCCAGGGACAGGGACAGGGCCACCGCTCCCTGGGCAGCCGCACCAACGCCCAGCCGCTCGTGCTAAGACCTGGCTCCACCCCCCCCACCCCCCCCAGGCACCCACCCAACCCCTCGGCGCCCCGTTCACCGTGCGGGATGGCTGGGCCAGGCTGCGGGGCGCCCGGTGGCGGGGGCGGCTGCGGCGGGGGGACCCCGGGCAGCGGCTGCCCCCCGGGCTCGGCGGGGGCCACCATGGCCGGGGCGGGCGGCGCGCCCAGCGGGTGGGCGGCGGGGGCCAGGGGGGTGCCGGTGGCGGGCAGGGGCTGGGCCCCAGGCGGCAGCGGGGGCGGCTGCTGCTGCTGCTGCTGCTGCAGGTGCTGGAAGTGCTGCTGGCGGGCGCGCATCTCCGCGTACTTCAGCTGCTCCATGTGGAAGGCCTGGCGGTCCGCCAGCAGCTGCTGCCGCTGGTATTCCAGCTACGGGGAAGCACGGGGGGGGGGTGTCAGCAGAGGCTGCCAGGGTGTGGGGGGGGGGAAATGCCCAGGGTCCGTGCCCCCCCAGCTGCTCACCGCCTCGCGCTCCCGGTCCATGATGGTCTCGAGCTCCTCAAAGTGCCGCAGCTTGATCTCCAGCTTCTTCATCTGCGTCTCCACCAGCAGCGCCACCAGCGACTTGATCTTACGCTCCTCCACGGCCGCCAGGTGCTGAGGGGATGGGGTGGGGGGGGGGGGGTCAGCACCTGCAGGAACCCCCCCACACACACACAGAGCCCCCCACCCCCCCCAAACCCCCCAACCCGCACCTTGGCCTTCACAGCAGCTGCAGCCAGCGCGGCGGCGGCGGCGGTGGAGAGGTTCCCCTCGCCGATGTCCCGCTCCACCTTCGCCTTGCGCTCGGCCTCGGGCTCCAGTGGCTCCTTGGGCACCTCGTCCTGTGCCTCCTTGGCCTCCTTCTCCTTCTCCAGGTCCCCTGCAGGGGGCAGGGGGGGGTCAGTGAGGGGCGGCTGGGGGAGGGCTCCGCACCCCCGTGCCTGGCCAGGCCTCCACTCACCTGTGCCATCGCTGTCGCCCTTGTCCGACTCCTTCTCACCCTCCAGCTCCTTGCCCTTCTCCTCCTCCTTCTTGGCCATGTCCCCCAGTTTCTCCTTCGCCTCCTCCTCGGCGGTGCCATCCCGGGGCTCCTGGGGAAGAGCCCAGACCCGGCTGTTCGCCCCCCCACCCACCACCTCCAGCAGGGCCCCACCCTGCACCCCCAGCCCTGGTACCTTCGCCTCCTTCTTCTCCTCCGCCGGCTGCGCCTCTGCCCGCGCCTCCTCCGTGCCGCTCTCCTCTGGGGACACAAGCGCAGGGTGAGCCCTCCCCCTTTCTCCTGCCAAAACTCATTACACAGAGACGCGGCAGCACCTCCCCAGGCGGTACCTATCCGCTCCGGCTCGTCGGAGGTGGTGCCGGCGATGCCGCTGCTCTCCAGCCCGAACGCGGGGTCGGCTTTGCCCGTCACCTTGGCCGCCTCCTCCACCTTGCGGACGTGCGCCTCCACCAGCGCCGTGGGCACCTCCTCCTTCATCTTGGAGAACTCCTCTGCCAGAGCAGCGCGAAGCCGCCCGTCAGCAGGGGGCTGAGCCCCCCCCCCCCCCCAGCGCCAGCCCCGCTCCTTGGCACCGCACAGCACCCCGGAGGTGTGTGGGGGGCTCGTCCCGTGTCCCCACCAGCTCCCCGTCACCGCCCGCGGCCCCGTGCCATGCTGCCCGATCTCTGGCGGTGCTCAGCCCCCTCTTGCCTCCACTGCCCTGGGGGTCTCGTGCCCGTAACACCACGGCTGACGGCACCCCCCCGGGCCCCGACCCCCTGCGGGGACGCGGCCGCATTACCCAGCGCCGACTTGGCGGCGGCGGAGGCGACACGGGGGTCGACGACGGAGGCCAGGAAGGCGACGGTGCTCATGACGGGGTTGCCGGACTGGCTGAAGGGGATGGGCTGGTAGGCCAGGGGCCCCAGGGACGCCTCCGAGTCCTCCAGGTAGGGGTCCTCGATGGGCAGCCGCAGGAAGTGCAGGATGCACTCGTCCTGCGTCCGGCTGCCCACGTGCTCCGACACCTTGTTCCAGTCGTCCTTGTACATCTCCAGGGCCTACGGGGTGGGGCGAGGAGTGTGGGGGGGGGCTCAGCGGGGCTGGGTGGCCCCGTTACCAACGCTCCCCCCTCCCCGGGACCCCCCTCCCAGATCCCTGGCTCACCTCCAGCAGCAGCAGCGTCTCCTGCTCTGTCCACTCCCGTGTGGCGCTGGCGGCAGCTTTGCTCTGCGGGGGTGAAAGAGGGGGGGGGGTGAGCGGCGGGGTGGGGGGCACGGGGAGGGAGCAGGGAGGGGGGCCGGGGCCCCCACCTTGGAGGGGACATTCTTCTTGGTGTACATGTCGGTGCGGAGGCCGAAGTTCTGCATGTCGGCCGGCTTCTCCTTGCTCTTGTCGGGGAAGTTCAGCATCTGCTGTGAGGCCGAGGTCTGCTGCTGGGGAGGAGAGGGGACGTTGGGGGCACGGCCGGGGGGGCGGCAGGCCCGAGAGGACGCAGATCCCCCCCCGTCCCCATCCCCGTCCCTCCCCGGAGACGCCACAGTGCCCCGTCTCGTCACGGTGTCCCCCCCGCGTCCCTGCTCCCCAGGGCAGGGCGGCATGCGGGGCGCGAGGGGGAGGAGGGAAGGAGCCTTCCTCGGCCAGCGGCGGGGGGACGGGCCCCATGCAGCCGCCTACCAGCTCCGGCTTCCCTTTCACCGTCTCGGTGACGAGGTCTTCGATCTCTTTGCTCTTGCGGCCCGTCTTGGCGTCGCCGTCGCTCTGCCGGCCCTGAGGCACAGACAAAGCTGTGCTCAGCCCCCCCCCCCCCCCCAGCCCCCTCAAAACCCCAACCCTAACCCCCCCCAACACCCCCCCCAACAGGGACCGGGGAAGGCGGACGGGCCGCGGCCGCGGCGGGGACCCTCGCGCGCACCCACCTGGGGCGTCTTGGGCTGCAGCGGCACCAGCCCCGAGGGCGTGTCGGCCAGGACGTGGAAGTGGGAGGTGGGCGGGGGGCCCATGGGGGTGGGCCGGCTCTCGGCGTCCACCTGGTAGTTGATGAGGCCCCACTGCTCCAGGAAGGCGTGGACCCTGCGGAGGAGGAAAGGGGGGGACGGGGGGGTTGGGGGGCTCAGAGCGGGCGGCCGCCGCGGGGCGAGCTGCGCGCCGCGGGGCCGGACCCACCGCATGATGGCACAGACGTCGCCCGCCAGGTTGCGGCGGCAGGCGGTGGAGGTGAGGTACTCCTGCGGGTTCAGGCGGTACGTGTCGATCATGAAGTTGCGGTAGGCCAGGTATCTGCGGCAGGGAAGGGGGGGGCGGGGGGGCCGTCAGCGCGGCGCGGGGCCGGGCGGGCACGGAGGGACGGGGCGGGGGAGCCCAGCCTCACATTTCGGGGGTCTTGGACTTGTTCTTGCCGTTGAAGAACTCGGGCAGGGCTCGGCGCTCGATGGCGTGGACGCTGCGAGGCGAAGGCAAGGGGAGGTGCCGGCGCCGCACCGGGCTGGTACCGGGGCACCGGCCGCGGCCTCGGGGCGCCCCCGTACCTGTTGTAGTCGAACCAGGCGGCGTAGCTGGGGATGATGATGTGGTGGGTCTGCTCCGTCACGTTGTCCTCGTGCAGGTCGGGGTTCTTGGCCTGCTCCCCCTTGCTCCCGGTGCCGTTCTCCTCCTCGTCCTGCGGGACACCGGCGGCGCCACGTGGGCAAAGGGCCCTGACCCCCTCCTCCGTGCCCTCGCCGAGCACTGGACGCGGCCCACGGCCGGGAGAAGCTGCTGCAGCCCCAGGGCGAGGGGGCCGCGGCAGCACAGCATGGTTTGGGGCGGAAGGGACCTCAAAGACCTGGTTTGAATCCCCCTCCCCGTGCACAGGGTCCCCTCCCAGCAGCCTGGGCTGCCCAAAGCCCCAGCCAGCCTGGCCTCGAGCACTTCCCAGCAGGGGGCAGCCACAACCCGCTCCAGCAACAGATTAATTTCTCACTTCCAATCCACATCCAGCCTCTTTCCTCTTGAAGCCATTTTCCCTTATCCTATCCCTACAGACCCCGGGAAAAGCCTTTTAGCACCTTCCCTATAAGCCCCCTGCTACAAGGCCTCCCCAGGGCCTCCTCTTCTGCAGGCTGCACAACCCCAGCCCCTCGTCGGAGGACAGCTGCTCCGGCCCCAGGATCATTTTTGTGGCCTTCCTCTGGACACCCTCTAATATGCCAGCAAACGGGGCCTTTTTGTCCCCAGAAAAGGGACAAAAAAGAGGTCACCGTCCTACAGTGGCGACCCTGTTTCTGGAGCGGGAAGCACGGTCCTTGGAAAAGGGAAAAGGGTCCCCTGGGCAGGGAAAGAGACCAGACGGGGCTGCTGTCACCGAGGGCTGGCACAGCCCCACGGCCTCACCTTGCCGGCTGTCTCCATGCTCTCGTCCTCCTGCTCATCTGGAAGAGAGGACACGGGGGCGGTTTCGGGCACCGCCAGCTTGGCAGGCACCGGGGACCGGCCGCAGCGCCCAGCCCGAGCGGCTCGGACTCACCCAGGTCTGTCATGGTGCCCCCCTTGACGGGCGCAGACTCCGAGTCCTTCTTGGTGTTGACTGCAGCAGAGGGAGGAGGCGCTGAGCGCCGGGGTGCTGGGACAGGCACAGCCCCGCGGGGAGGCTGCCGGCCCCGGCCCTGACCTGTTTTGGGCAGAGTGACCTCCTCCACGTTGGGGACGGGCGAGGGCTCGTCCATGTCCTTCGTCAGGTCCTCCTGCTCCTCCTCGCGGTGCCCGCGCTTGGACTTGTTGTAGGGGGTGGAGGGCCTGCGAAGGCCAGAGGCCCCCCCGGCCCCGTCAGCACCGCAGCCGGGCTCCTGCAGCCCCTGCCCTGGGGCTGGATCCAGCCCTGCTGACCCCCCCCCGGGCTCACCCCTTCTTAGCATTCTTCTTTTTGGCCTCCGGGGTGGGCGAGGGCGAGGGCGAGCGCTTCCTCTTCTTGTAGTTGCCCCCCTTCTTGTCCCGACGGTCCGAGTCGGGGCTGTTCACCTGTGGAGGAAGCAGGTGGATCACGAGGCACGGGACTGGGACCTCCCCCCCCTGCGCCCCCAGGACAGAGCCCCCTCCCCGTGCGTCCCCCGGGGGCAGCCGCCACGTTCTGACCTCATCCGTCAGCGTCTTGGCCGAGATCTTCTTCCTGCGGGCGAGGGGGCTCTTCTCGTCGGTCACCTCGTAGTCCTCCTCGTTCATCCACTCGTTGAAGGTGTCCGTGTCCAGGATCCACTTGGCATGGACCTGCGGGCGGGGGTCCGGACGGATCGGTGACCCCAAGGGTGGGCGGGGGGGGATCCATCCACAGGCACCAGCTGGGCCTGGGGGCCCCATCACCTTCCGGGGCTTCTCCGGCGTCGGGGCGTCCTCCACGGAGGCCTCGATCTCGTTGGCCGGGATCCAGGTGTCGTAGCTGCGGGCGCAGGGGCAGGGGGTGGGCAGGGGTGTCCCATCAGGCCGCGGCCACGTCCCCCAGCCCCAGCGCAGAGCGGTGACTCCCCGGGGCCCCCCGGGACCCCTCACCTGTCGGGGTAGTAGCCCCAGTGCAGCAGGACCTGCTTGTCTCGCTTCATGACCGGCCGGACCCACTCCTCTGCAAGGCACAGGCAGGGGGCACGGTGCTGGGCACGGCCCCCCCCCACGGCTCCGGCTGCCCCCAGGGGAGCTGCCCCGGCGGCCACGCACGGCCCAGCCCCCAGCACTGCCCCCCCCCCGATGGTTCTCCGTCGGTTCTGAGCTGGGGGGGGGGCTTGGGCTGCACCCCCCAGGCTTGCACCCACCTTCCTCCAGGTTCCCGGGGACGGGGCAGACGACGTGGGACGCGTTGCTCTTGTCCTCGGTCACCGTGCCCTGCAAGGAGGGGGGAGCGCGGGGCTGAGCACCGCGACGCAGCCTCGGATGGGACCCCCCCCCCCCCACCCCAGCGCTGCCACCGACCTGGTGCCTCTTGACAATGTCCTTCAGCTTGCTCAGCAGCTTGGGCTCAATCTCCTGGTGCAGGAAGATGTTGGGCCGGGCCAGGCAGTTGTTCTGAGGACAAAAGAGCAAAGCGTTGAGCGGGACGGGGGCAGATTGGGGTGGGGGGCGGGGAGGGGATCTCCGGGGGAGGGTGTGGAAGGGGAAGCACCCCTTACCTGCACCAGGGATTTCTCGATGGTCATGAACATCTCCACGTTGCGATCCATCCGCGAGGGATTCTGGAAATCGAAACGCCGCCTTATTGGAAGAAAAGAGCGACTCTCATGAAAGCCACAGCTCCGGTCTCCTCGTCAGCCAGTCACAGCCTGCCTGGCGGGGGGGGCCTGAACCCCCCCCCCAGGGCTCCGTGGGGCCGGGGGGGGGGGGACAACCTTCCCCCAGCGCCTGCTCACAGAGGTGGGCGCCCTACGCACAGCCCAGCCCAGGCAGCCACCGGGCTGGGGCAACCCCCGGTGCTCCCACAGAGGGGACAAAGGTTCTGACCTGCCCCCCCAGCCCCCACAGCTCCCACCCCAGCCCCCTCCCGCTCCCAGGCCCCCCCCCAACGGGGCGCGGTGGGTGCTCACCATCCTTGGTCGCTCTTGAACTTATAAGCGGCTGCCAGGATGTGGCACAGGGCTCCCCCCGCCTTGAAATCCAAGAAGCATTTGATCTGTAACGGGAGGAGGGGGGGGTCAGGGGGCCACACGGGACAGCCTGGGGCACCGGGAGCTGTCACCGGCGCTGGGGGGGGGTGCTGGACCCAGGTCACTGGGGCTGCAATGCGGGCACCGGCTTGGTGGCTGGGGGGGTGCTGTCCCCGGCCGCCAAAAAGCCCCCGCGCTGGGGGGCTGGCCCCGGGGCGCTGTCTGTGGTCTGGCGCTGTCCCAGGTGGGGGGCAGCTGCCAAGCAGGGCACGGCCCTGGGGTCAGCGGGCCACCGGCCCCAGGCTGCCGGGGCACGGTCCCTCACCGGGGCATCGTCCCTGCGTGGGGCCAGGGTCCCCGCGTGGGGCCACGGTCCCCGAGTGGGGCCAGGGTCCCCGCACCGGGCACCGGCTGTACCGAGGCCATTGTCCCCGGGCTGGGCTTCTGTCCCCAGGCCCCCGAGGCGCTGCCCCTGCTCCAGGTGACATCCCCACGCCGCGGGGCTGCCCCGGGGGCGGGGGGGGGGGCACCGTCCCCGTGTCCCCAGCTGCCCTCCCCGTGTCCCGGGGCCGCAGCCCGCGGTCTCAGGGGCGCCGTCCCCGGGGCCTGTGTGGGGGGGGGGGGAGGGGAGGGAAGGGGCCGTGCCCGGGGCTCGGGGGCTCGGGATGGGGGGGATCACGGTGTGGGGGGAGCCGCCGCCGTCGCGGCGGGGCCGCCTTTGTGCGGCGGGGGCTCACCGGCAGCTTGGTGAGGGGCGCGTTGCTGACGTGCTTCCCGAACACCTCCTCCTGGAACTGCAGCAGCTGCACCACCAGGCTCGACAGCGACTTGTTGGTGGGGGGCTCGGCCTGGATGTACTGGGGGCGGGCGGAGGGGGGGGGTCACGGCCCCGCCGAGGGCCGCAGCCGGGCCTCCCGCCGAGCCGGGCCCCGGGGGCGGCGGGGCCGTGACAGGCCGGGCCCGCGGCGGCCGCCCCCGCCCTACCTTCTTGTAGTTCTTGCCGAGCCACAGGCGGACGTTGTCGAACTGGCTGACGGTGTCCGAGGCCTCGTAGTACTTGACGTTGGGGCCGCCGTCCTTCTTCCGCACCGCCATCTTCCAGCGGGCCGGGCCGCTCCCCGCCGCGCCGCTCCCCGCCGCCACGGCCGCGCCGTCAGCGCCGGTAGCGCCGCCTGCTGGGCGCAAAGTGCGTAGCGCTGTGCTGCCGCCTGCTGGGCGCAAAGTGCGTAGGGGACGTACCGCCGCCTGCTGGGCGCAAAGTGCGTAGCGCTGTGCTGCCGCCTGCTGGGCGCAAAGTGCGTAGGGGACGTACCGCCGCCTGCTGGGCGCAAAGTGCGTAGCGCTGTGCTGCCGCCTGCTGGACGTAAAGTGCGTAGGGGACGTACGGCCGCCTGCTGGGCGCAAAGTGCGTAGTGCTGTACAGCAGCCGCCGGGCGGAAAGTGCGTAGCGACTGCACTGTCCCTTGCTGGACGCAAAGTGCGTAGTGATTGTACGGAACCCTGCCGGACGCAAAGTGCGTAGTGGCCGTACGGAACCCTACCGGCCGCAAAGTGCGTAGTGACTGCACTGCCCCCTGCTGGACGCAAAGTGCGCAGCGCTGTACTGGCCCCTACCGGCCGCAAAGTGCGTAGCGACTGCACTGTCCCTTGCTGGACGCAAAGTGCGTAGTGGCTGTCCGGAACCCTACCGGACGCAAAGTGCGTAGCGGCCGTACGGAACCCTACCGGACGCCAAGTGCGCAGCCTTGCACCGCCCCCTGCCGGCGCGGGGTCGCCCCGCTCTCCCCCACCCGCTCCACGCCGCCGCTGCCCGCTCGGTACCGGCGCGGCCGGGCCGCGGCGCCCCCTGGCGGGCCGGGTCCCGGCTCCGCCCCCTGCGGGCCCACGGGGGAGAGCGGGCGGGGGACGGGGGGAGAGCCCCGGGGCGGCGGGGCGGGGGGGGGGGCGGTCACGGCGGGGGCGGGGGTCCCGGGGCCGGGGTCGGGCGGGGCCGGGCGGCGGCGCCGGGCCGGGTCTAGGCGGAGCGCGGCGGAGGGAGGCGCGGGAGTCACGGTGGCCGAGTGGTTAAGGCGTTGGACTCGAAATCCAATGGGGTTTCCCCGCACAGGTTCGAATCCTGTCCGTGACGCGAGCGCTGCTTTTGCGGGGGGGGGGCGCGAACCCCTCGCGAACGTGGGCGGGGGGGTCGGGAACACCCCTGGGGGGGGGGCTCCCCTCCGCCACACCCCCTTTTTTTTAACGGCGGGGGCAACGGGGCCGAGATCAGGCTTTGGGGGGGGGGCTGGGGGTCTCTGGGTTTACCGGAGCCCGACACAGGGGGAGCAGCCCCCGGACCCCCGGGGGGGGCCGAGGTCGGAGCTGGGGGAGCCCCCCCCCGGCAGGGGCTGGGTGCTGAGGTTGGGACCCCCGGGAGCGGACGCAGACCCCGAGCCCAGGGGTAGAGCAACGAGAAGGGCGTTTATTACCGATCGCTTCCATCCCCGCCTGGCGCGGTGCCCCCCCCCGCCGCCCACCCCCCCCGGCACGGGAGCGAGCCCCCGCCAGCACCACAGCCGCGGGAGGAGAAAAGTACGGTAAAAAAAAACAACGAAACGAAGGCAAATAAATTAAATTCCCAACAAGGAAAACGCGACCAGGGGCCGAGGCGCCCGTCCGCGGTACTTCAAAAATGAAATGGGGGGGGTGGGGGGGGGGTGGGGGGTGGGATACAAACCAGAAAAGGGCGAGAAGTACAAAAAAAAAAATACAGAACCACAGTCACGAGTGTCCGGAGACAAACACCAGCAACAGCAGAGGGAGGCGAGCTGAGCACCCATGGGTGGGGGCAGCAGGAGGGTGGGAGCCCCCTGGGTGCCAGGGGGCTGCAGGATCATGGGGGGGCCAGGCTGGAGGAGAGCTGGTGGGGCACGGGCAGGGGGGGGACGGGGGGGGACAGGGGCAGCTCAGTCCCTGCCCGGGGCAGGTTCTCCCCCCCTCCGCCTCTCTCCTCTCCGTAGGCAGGGCCAGGTCTGCCCCCCAGGTACGGCAACGGTTGGGGGGGGGGGGCAGCGTCCCCACCCCGGCGGGGGCTGAAGAGCCCAGCAGTTATCTGGGGAAGGTTGCTCCTTCTCTCTTCCCCCCGAAAGCCGCCAAATGGGGGATGCTGATCTGCAAAGGGCAAACAGGGACGGGCTGCACGGTGCGGCCGCTGCTGGGCCAAGTGTTTAAGTAGCGTTTACCAGGGGCGTTTAATCACTCCAGCTAGGAAGCGAGAGGGCGGGGGGAGCGGTGCCCTAACAAAACCGTGTCTGCGAGCGGGGAACACCAGCGGCTGGGACCCGCCGCCCCCCCAGTCTCTGCCTCGCCACCTTTCCCCCCTCCTCTCCCTCGCCAGCACGAAGCGTTTCTCCTCCGGAGTCCTTTATATTTCCTCCACTCCGTGTGCAAATATCATCACCAGTCCCGGCTCCAGCACCATGTCCTCGCCCATGTGCTGGTTCTCGCAGGCCATCACCACCACGGCCTGCTTGCCGGGGATGCGCTTGGCCACATAGTTCTCGTAGTAGCGCCGGTTCATCTGGCGCGTCTCCAGCGTGGCCAGGCCCTGCGGCCAGTTCCGCTCGTGGGCGTTCTCGATCAGCTCATTGATGATGGACGTGGGGCAGCCGCTCTCCACCAGCGAGCGCTTGATGACAGCCTGCAGCACGGCGTCCGGCGTGGAGATCATTCCACCCCACCGCGTCACCCGGGCGGGCTGCAGGGAGTTCACCCACCTGGGGGACAGACGCGGGGGCAAAGCGTCAGCGCCACCGAAACCGAGGAGCTGTTCTGCCGCCGGTCTGCTCCACGCTCAGGAGCGAGGGCGGAGGGGGGATGCCAGCCCCATTTCCCTCTGTTCTCACCCCAAAACAGGAGCCAGCTGTGGCATTCAGCTTTGTCAAGCTGAGCCCTTCCTCCCTCCCGGGCGGGGGGGAAGGACGGATCAGATAAGGAGTTGCTTCCTCCTGCCTTTCTCAGAAGGAGAAAGGAATCTGGCAGCTTCCTGCTCCTGGACAGGATGCAGGTGGCAGAATAAAAAAGGTCAGGACCCGACTGTGCAAACAGCTTCTGCGCCGCTCCCCGGCACAAACACCCCGCAACCGCCCCTCGCTTCTGCGATGGGAAGGCACGCGAGGCGTTTTTCTTCTCTAACAGCACCTTGGCCCCTGCAGGCCTCCCCTCCCCTCAGACCTGTCAGCAAGCTGGCTGAGCCACAGCGCCGCTCACCCCCTGCTCCCACCCAACCAGACCAGCGGGAAGCAGCGCTTACTCCAGGATTTCATTGTACTCGATGGTCTCCTCCAGGTTCTGCAGGTTGGGGTTGACGCTGCGGATCGCTCGCATGTAGGCCTTGAGCAGCTGGATGTCCCGCTTCTGCAAGGGGAAGAACACGACGGGGCTTGGGGCGGGCACCAGCGCTGCAGCTGAGGTCACGAGCGCAGACCCCAGCACGTCGGGGAGTTAAACGCGCCCCTGCCCCTCAGCTCAGCTCCCTCCCCGTAGCCGGAGGCTCTCAGCTCGGGCACGCTGTGCACAAACTGCTTGCGGCGGCTGCTGCCCACGTGGCTGAGCCCGACCCTTCCCGGGGGGGGACGCGAGCACTCGGGTCCCGCCGCGCGGCTGCCCCCGGCCCGCTCGGACCCACCTGCTCCGCCAGCTGATGCTTGTGCTCCGCTGAGGTCTTCTCCAGCTCAGCGATCCTCGTCTGCTGCTGCTGCACCACGGACCTCAAATGCTTGATGCAGTTGTGGTTCGGCAGCTCATCTTTGGGCATTTCCAAGCTGCAGAGCATTACAGAAAGGTGGAGGCCCCACATTAGGGAAAGTTACGCACCAGAGCACTTGGCACAAGCACGTAACCAACTTCCAGAACAAATCAGACTCTGCAGGCTCGCCAAGAGGCCCAGAAGCCCAGGCAGAGAGGTTTAGGAGGGGAGGACCACGGGAACAAACCCCCACCAGCCCGGCAGGCAGTGGGACTTCTCTCCTCCCAGGTGATCGGGGTTAGGCAGCCATGAGCCTGACCCCGTCTGACTCCGTCCTAAGAGATCTGATCACCTCCGAGCCAAGAGTCAGCCAGCACCCGGCTGGATGCTTACAGCACAGGAGTGGGAAGGGTATCGGCACCGGGAGCACACGTGCCAAGGCCAGACCAGCCACCCACTGCTCCCAGCGACTCGCAGGAGGGAGCAGAGCTGACGCTGGAGCTTGTCCTGGGCTGGAACGGCCCTGGGCAGGTTTACGAAGGCTCCGGCACCCAGTTTCCAGAAGCCAACCAACACCCGAGCCCCGGCGACAAGCTGAAGAGCTGAGGACTTTGAACCAGATTTAAAAGGAAACGGGTTTGGCTCAAAATCCTTCCCTTCTGCAGCGCCTCGGCCTTCACGGCCCTGCTGCCCCCAGGGCTCAGCACGCACGGGGCAAAGGGGCGTGAAGAGCAGAACCAGGCTCCGTAACCCTTTTTCATTTTCCTTCCCTTTCCCCAAGGCTGTCACCCTCGCTCTGCCCTCCCCCTGTCCTCCTGCACGGGCCGTACGGAGGGAGGAGACGGCCGCGCCGCGCCGCGACCGGGCCAGCACCTGGAGGCCATCCTCACCCGCATCCCTGCTCGCAAGTCACCGGGCGCTTTGGATTGTGCTCGCAGTCGTTGAGGTGAGACATCAGGTTGTCGAGCCGCACCACGGCCGTGCAGCCGAAAACAGCGTTGTCGCAAGTGATCTGCAGCTTCGAGAGCATATTACGCATGATCCGCGGGACGGGGCGGAGGTGGGCGACCGTCACCACGCTGCGGTCCACGGGGCACGTCTGCTGCTGGGAGAACCACTGGGTGATGCAGGCATTGCAGAAGGCGTGCTCGCAGTGAGGAGCCTGCCGGGAGAGGAGCAGAGAAGAGCCCCGCGTTACCTGGACCTGGCCTTCGCCGGCCCACGTCTGGAAGGAGACCTCGAGCAGAGGAAAGCACCTTAAACCGTGAGGCAGAGCCGCCCGCCCCTCTTTTGGGTGGCCGCTGCCTGGGTTCATCTGCCCGGCAGGGAGAAACGGGAGGGGGCAGAGCCCGGGAATTTACTGCCTTCAAAGCAAGGCTGGTCAGGAGGGAGTCCTGAGCCCAGCTACGGCTCCAGGAGGCTGGTACCCAGCCGAGAGGCCGCTCGGCGCGTGAGAAAACCCTGGGAACAGGGAGCTTTAGGCAGCACGTTCTCAAAAGCAGATTTATTTAAATCTGGTTGAGCCAGGATTTTCCCTCCTGTGCGACGGCCTGTGATCGTGTTCACACGCTGACTTCTTTTATTTTTGAATTTTTATTCAAATCAAAGCTTGTTCTGACGCCACAGATCCCCATGGCTGGAAGGTGCCAGCACCGCTTTAGCTCCGACAGGTCGCAGCGCTGCGTGCTCCAGCCCGTGGGCACAGGCTGAGCCTTGCCCCGCAGCCCTCGGCCTCGCCGGGATCCCCGTGGGGCAGCCCGCCACGAGTCCCAGCTCTTGTGATTTGGGTCATTAGTGAGTCGCGAAGCTGCAGTAAGCACAAGTTTCAGAGCAGATTAGTCCTATTTGAATCCTTTTTATTTCGAATGAGGCAGGATTTACGCAGAGGGTGCCAAGCTACTCGACCCGGCCACAGCTCTGCTGGTGCTGCAACGCCTCTGGCAGAAAACGGAGCCTGAAGGGCAGGGTAGGGGCCGGGGCACCCAGTCCGCGCAGAAGCCAGCTCTGCTCAGCCAGCGGCACCAGGGCTGGGGGCTGTGCAGGCTCTGAGCTACCCCTTCCTCCCCCTTTTCACGCCTCCTTGCTCAGCATCCCCCGAACCCAGCACTGGGCGTGCTTCCCCCAGCGCTCACACGACCGCAGGCTTTTGGCCCCCGCTGCTGCTTCCTTACCCGTGGCATCCCCAGGACAGTGAAGGACCCATGGAGCCCACCTAACGCCGTGCGTGGTGCCACCAACGTGTGTGTGGATCGAGACTTCTACAAGTCTGGAGCTGCAACCGGAGGCTTTCAGCAGCCGCTGTCAGTGCTCAGATGGAAACCTACCTGAACTGGCTCCTCCAGGACCCCGCTGCAGATGGGGCATATAAGGTCTTCATCAACATCCCCCTGAAACCGTGCTACATCATACCCCATTGCTCATCACCGACGCCAGAACCCTGCGGAGGGAAGAAGACAGCCGGTGAGGAGCAGCCGGGCATCCCGCGGCGCCCGGACGGAGCTCACAACGCGCCGGTTCCCAAATCCCTGCCTTCTCCACCCAGCGCAGCAGACCCGGCCGTGGCAGGAGCTCGCGGCCCCGCTCTGCTGCGCCGGACGCCCGTCCCGACGCGCTGCTGGCGCCACGTCTCTCCCACCCGCCGTATTTCTGATCCCGCCGCGGCCTCCCCGCTTGTCGGGCTTCGTTTTTGCGCAGCCCTGCTTGGTGTGCAGAGGGGAAGGCAGCGCAGAGGCAGCACCAAGGATGGGCACGGCGCTGGGCACGGCGCTGGGCTGTCACGGGGGGACAGGGGAGCCCTGGGGACGGTGGCACTGCCGGCACCCGCCTGCCCGGCGCAGGCGTCTTCCTCGCCACCACCTCCGGCGGTTTTCCCACCCGGCCGAGCCGACGCAGAGCAGAGCGTGACCTCGGCTGGGAGCCCCCCCAAACCCCCCAGAGCTGTCGGGGGGCATGCAGCAACGGGACCGGCCCCGGGAGCAGCCCCACGGCCCCATCCCGACCCTGCCATTTGCCACCTCGCGCTGCCTGCCTGCCGCGGGGCGACCTTGAGCTCTGCGCCCAGCACCCCGGCGGTTCCGGCTCCTCTGCAGCTCGTCCCCAGGGAGCCAGCAGCTCCCCTCCCACCCCACCAACATCAAAGTCGGCGGCAAACGGTCGCGGCCGCGCAGATCCATGTCCCCACCCCGACACAAAGGGCAGCCGCGAGCCAGGTGCGCGGCAAGGGGAGCGAGGGGGCACCGAGGCTCTGAAGCCGCCATGGCAGTGCCACCGGCAGCAGCTCGCCCCGCTGGGGCTCCCACCGGACCCCCGGCCGAGGGGCTCGCGCGATGCCACGGCCCCGAGGAGCTGCTCGTGGCCAGAGCACCGGGGGGACACGTGGAGGGGGGGCCACGGGTAACGGGTCGCACGGTGGCCGGCCCTCGGGACCCTCCCCTAGACATAAGGCTACAAAGCGGGGGCTTTAATCAACTCGCAGGGAATCGGGGAGGCAGGTAAATCCCCCCCCCGGGGAAGTCGGCCCCACGCGGGGACGGATTCTTCCCTTCCGCAGAGCAAGCACAGACAAAAGGCTCCTTTGAGAGGCTGGGGTGGGGAAGTCCCCGGGGCGGTTTGCGATTCAGATAACGGGATTAACGGCTCCGGGGGGGCCTGGAGGGAGAGCAGAGCGGATCGCCAACGGCTGCTCCCCAACCTTCCCACGGCCCTGGATGGATGCTGGGGGGGGGACCCAAATCCCTTCCCTCTCTCGCACTGCACATCCCAGCCCGCCCGACGCCTTCACGTGGGGTTAAAACCAACTGGCAGGGCGGACGCATGTGGGGGGCCCAGCACAGCTCCCTGCTGAGCCACAGCACCCCGCAACCTGCTGCCCCACCACCACCACCCATCGGGGGGGGCTGCACGGCACAGCTGCGACCGCTCCACAGAACCCCAGATTTTAGGGACCGGAAGGGACCTTGAAGTCCACCCAGCCCCAGCCCCCTGCCGGAGCAGGAACACCGGGATCAGGTCACACAGGAACGCGCCCAGGAGGGTCTGGGATGTCTCCAGAGGGGACTCCACGTCCCCCTGGGCAGCCTGTCCCGTGCCCTGCCACCCCCCCCGTGAACAAGCTGTGTCTCGTATTTAGGGGGGACCTCCTGAATGAGGTCACCCCTCGGCCTCCCCTTCCCCAGGCTGAAGAGCTGCAGCTCCCTCAGCCTCTCCTGGTAAGGGAGACGCTCGGCGTCCTCGTGGCTCCAGGGTCACGGCGGCTCTGAGCCCGCCGGCAGCTCCGAGGACGCCGGGGCCCTTATGGGCATCCGGGTGCCCCCGGGGAGCTGCACAAGACCCTGTCGCCAGCACGACCACGGCCGGCCCCAGCCGTCCTCAGGAGCTCGCTTTCTTCTTTCGGCTTTCTTCAGCTCCGGCCTCCGGGGCCCCCGAGGCCCAGCCTAAGCAGCTGGGCAGGATGCGGCCGCCCCCGCGTCCACGCGGGGAGAGAGGAGCAGAGGGTGAAACACGGACTCCTGAGATGCAGCCGTGCCGCCTGCCAGACAGAAGCCCCAGCAAACCTTCCTCCAGCACCTGCACGAGCCTGGGAGCCTCCGAATTCTTCTCGTGCCTTGCCCCCGCCGCTCCCCCCTCCTGCGGGCTCTGCCAGCACGCAGCGGCAAGGAGCACCCGCTCCTGCCACGAGGCAGGACAGCTGAAAGCATCGGCAGCACTCGGGCGAGGAGGAGCTGGAAGCCCGGCCTCCTCCTGCCAGACCCAGAGGTGAGGCGGGGACCTGGCCCCCCGGGGCCACGGGCGGACGCACTCACCCTCGCCTGGGCTCAGCAACCTGCAGGACGGCCCCGGAGAAGGTGCCGGGTGGCTACCGTGAGCAAGCCCGGCTTGCACGGAGCTGCTCGGCAGGAAGGATGATTCACGGGCTGCAGGGAGCCGGCACGAGGAGCTTCGGTACCTCTCCTGGAAGGGCTAACCCCGGGACGGCGTCGGGCCAGACCTTCTGCAGCACGGCCAGGACAAGACCCAGCAGAGAAGCGTGGGTGGGAACCCGGAGAAGCCCACCCCCAGAGCAAGGCGACGACACCCCGCCGCCCGTGATTGCGGCCGGTTACCGAACGAGCTCCTGCCCTCGCCAAACGGCACGCGGCTCCTTGACCCCAGCACCAGCGGCCTCCCTGGGGCCGGGCAGGGAGCGAGGAGGGAGCAGAGGCCGGTCACAGAACAGGGCTCCGGCCCAAATGACAGCAAAACGCGGGGACCTTCCCCACCTCCCTCTGCTGCCCTGAGTCCGCCTTCTCAGCTCGTCACCCCCCCGGCCCCCGGGGGCTTCCCGTTCCGCACGCTGCCCAGCCTGGAGACCGACAGGACCAGAGGATCGGTGGGGAACAAGTCAGAAGGACTCCGAAGTCCCTACCCTTACCCCTGGCCCCCCAGCGCCCCCCTGGGGGACAGAGGTCCTTCAGGGCCCGCTCCCAACGTGCCCTTGAGGAGGAAGAGGAGATGAGGAAGGCAGCTGGAAGGACCCGTGCCGCTCTGTCCCCCCCGACATGGGGAAATGGGGGGGCTGCAGGGCAAGGCGGGCAGGCGCCGCCAATCCCCCGCTCCGGTTACGGGGGCACCCGTTCCTACACACTTGACGCATCACACCCGTGTTCCGAGTCTGGGGCAAAACTGGGGCAAAAAGGGGCTTCACTCGGTGCCTGGCACACCTGCCAGACTCCGCTAGCGAGGCCGAGGCTCCTCCAGCCCGAAGCACATCTGTCCGTCTGTCCGTCCACCACGCCAGCAGCAGCCGCACCGAGAAGCTTCCCCCGGTAACATCGGGCTTGCCCTCCAGCACGACGACGAACTGTCCCCGTCCCGAGGAAAAACTCAATCGCCGGCAATTTCTTCTGCTGACCGAAGCAAAACCCAAGCCCCCGGGGGCAGCTCTCCCTCCCCCTTCAACGAAAAGCCCGCGGGGGAGCCCGTCGATGCGTCCCGCGGCCCCTCCTTTCTGCCCCGATACGTTGGGGCCGCCGGAGCCGGGGGCAGCCGAGCCAAGCTCTGCCCGCGGGTGGCTGCGGAGGAGCCGGGGGATGCCCGATGGCCCCGGAGGAGCTCCGCCGGACGAGGCCGGCTCACGGCGAGCCAGCTTTGGCTCGGGAACGGCACCGAGCCAACGGGCGGCACGGCGTCGCAGAGAGGGCAGGCAGCAGCGGGCAGGGGCTGCCCGAGCGGTGCCATCGCCTCCCCACCAAACGCTGCAGGGAAAATACGCCCGGGGGGGGGAAGGGGGGGGCCCTGCCCTGGCGCTCAGGAGCGGGAGCCCCTTGTTCTCGGCGCCCCCAGCGCAGCGCGGCCGCCGGGCGCCGCGGCAGCTCCGCAGCCGGGGTCGCTCGCAAGAAACCTGCGCCGTGAGCAACGCCACTTTTCGTAGCCTTTCCTGATTTCATCAGCTTCGCGGGCCGAAAGAAATAAAACGAGAAGCAGGGGGCGAGGGGCGGGCAGGGAGAGCGCAGAGCCCAAGGATGCAGGGGGGGCAGCTCCGCGGCGCTCAGCCCACCGTGGAGCCGCCGCTCCGGTGATCGTGGGTGTCCCGGGGGCTGCGGGGGTCCCGAGGCGGCCTCGCTGCCGCTGGGGGGTCTCCAAGACGGGCTGGGAAGGCACCGGAAAGCTTCGAGGAGGCAAAGGCAAGCAGCACCTGGCTGCCAGCCCCCGGGGGCTGCGTCCGGCGAAGGCGGCTCCTGCCCCCCCGGCTCGCGGCACGGATCGAGGCCGGGGGCTGCAGCGGGCACGGCAAAACCTCATCGGGGTCGTGGCACTGCTCCGACTGCGCCTTCACATCTTCGCATCTCCCCCTTTTGCTCGCGTTTGGCGAGCCCGCACGGCTTCATGGTTGTCCCAGGAAAACGTTTGAGACATCTACGAGCCACGGACTTAAAAAAATAAAATTAAAATAAAATAAATGCTGGCAGAGAGGAGAGCACACCTCTCTGCGGGCCAGGACAGTCGCCGCACCTGCCCAACGTGAGACCCCCACCAGGAGCCAGCCGGTGAGGAGCTGCCGACAGAAGCCACCCGCTCTGCCTGCGCACCACGCGGGTAATTAACCTCACGCTAACGACAGCGCGGAGCAGCCGCGCTCCCTCTCCTCCAAAAAAAGCCGTCGGAGATGAAGCTGCAACGCGACGTGCTCCCTTCTCCCCGGCGCTACCGCGCGGGGCCTCTAATCGCTGCCGGCTCCCCGGGCACGGGGAATTTGGGGGCAATTCACGCCCCACGCGCAGGAATCCTCCGGTCCCCAAAGCTCCGTGTGGGGGATGAGGGAGGCGGCAGCCCCGCGCTCGCCTCCAGCTGAGGGAAGGACCACGGAAGGAGCAGGAGTGGGGCGGGATCGATTTACGCAACGCTGACGAGCGTCCTGATTCTCGCTTCCTAACGACGGGCGCGTGCGGGAGCTCGGTGCTTCCCCGGACTTCAGCGGGAACAGAACCCGCTGGGCTCAGCGCGCCCGCCGCGGCGCTCCCGCACCTACAGCAATCGACATCCCCCAGGGCCTGGAGCCTCTCGTCCGCGGGGGTGTTCCTTCAAAGCGTTTTAACCGATCAGCAGGGACTTCAGCGAGCACTGGCCGCGACCCACACGGTTTCGGTGCCTGCTGTTTTGATCCGAGAGGCCACAGGCGAAACGCACAGCGAGCAATGACTAACGTTTTTAATTAAAAGCCAACAGCGTCGAGAGCGCCGATCTCAGGGCTCTTTCCTTAAAGATTTCTCCTCCCGCGTGGCTCTTCTCCGACACTGGGTCATGTCCAGAGAGAAAAACATCCCAAAGGAAAAAAAAAACAGAGAAAAAAAATCCCTTTTCCTAAATCGGGAAGCGCCCGCGAGCCGGGACCCGGCAAATCCAAAGCAGCAGCGGGGGAGAAGGGAAGCAGGAGGAAAACCTTTGGGAAGAAGCAGCCAGGGTCGCTCTGTCGGGGAGGCATCACCCGCTCCCCCTGGGCCATAAAACCAGCGCCCAGCAGCCCCCCGGCTCCAGCGGGGGCTCAGCACCACACGGCTTTTATCTGACCTCTCCCCAGCTCCGGGGCCGAACGTGCTCGCCTCCAGCGGCGCGGGGTGACCGGGAGCACCGGGGGCAGGGCTCGGGCCAGGACGCAGCACCGAGGTGCCGGCGACCCAGCCGATCCTGCCAGCCCCGCAGCCCCATAAAACACGCCGGGAAATCAGCGAGCCCGTGCCTCCGACGGCGGCTCGGCGCACGCAGCTCGCCGAGCCACGGCTACGGCTTCTAAAAGAAATCCCCCGCTATTTCGGGAACGCCGAGGGCCTGCTCCTCGCCAGGACGGCCTGGCAGGGCGGCCCGGCCTTGAGACGCCGAGCTTCCCACCCCGCTTCCCTTCCCTCCTTCCCAGCCCGATCGAGCCCACCTACGGGGCTCAGGAGCTGGAGCCGCGGCGCTGCCCACGGGCTGCGACGCCTCGCACGGGATCCCCGAAGGGGCAGAAAGAGCGGGCAAAAACCCCCCGGGGAAGCGACGGCGCAGGGAAGGCCGGGAGAGCATTCAGAGCTCAGCACATCGCCGCGTCGGGGAAGGAAGGAGCCCTCGTGGCACACCTCCCCCGGCAGCCACGTCCTCCTCCTCCTCCTCCGGAGCCCCTTCGGCAGGAGGGGACGGAGACCCCAGGAGGGGACGGAGACCCGCGCCCCTGCAGGGCTGCCCCGGGCCCCACCTCCCTGCCCGGCAGCGGGAAGGGACGCGTGCAGGATGCCTGCAGAGAGCTCTGGGGTTTTGTGCTTCCTGCTGCGAGCTCCGGACGACCCTTCCCGCTCTCTGGCGCTTCCCCACGCGTCCCTCGGCCCGAGCTGCCTGCGACAGCAGCTCCTGGCACGCAGGAGCCGCGCCAGGTCCCGAGGCTCGGGGTACGAGCTCCTGCCGGAGGCTGCTCGCGCCACCAGCTGCCCTGGCGCAGCCGGCTCTCTCCGGCTGTCGCCGGAGCTCTGACACATCCCGCAAACCCCACAGGTCACCGAGGAATGCGGCGCGGCTCGCTGCTGCGGCCTGCGGCGTGTCTCCAGGCCGGAGGAAGAAGCCACCTCCGAAATCCCGGAGGCGGGAGCCCGACGCGCGCCGCGAGGCCCCGCGCGTTCCTCCCGTCGGCAGAGGCGGCCGCCGCCGCCGCGAGCGGGACCCCCACACCCCCCCCAAAACGTGGGGCCGCCGTGTCCCACGTTCCCTTCGCCGGGGGGGGTGGAAGGAGCCACGGGCTCGCAGCTGGGACCGTGCTGCTTCGCTCCGAACCATTTGGGCGCGAGAGGTCCCCTCGCAGCTGGGGAACAATCCCGGCCTCGCAGCGGAACAGCGAGGGCCCCGCTCAGCAGGAAGCGCCCCCCGCTCCCTGCGCCGGGAGCCCACACAAGCCGCGGAGCCCCCGAGATTGGCCCCGCACCAAGCCCAGGGAGAAAACACGCGGGAGGCCGGGAGCGCCGAGCGGCTCGGGGCTCGCTTCCACTTGGAGCTCCTTTTGCAGGCCGCTTTGCGTCGCCTCCAGCTCCCTGCCAGCCCTCGCGATGCCTCCGCGAGCTCCGGATTCACCGGGAGGTTTTGTTAACAAAGCGCTTTCCCTGCGAGTCACGGGGAAGCTGGCTGCGCGGAGAGCGCGCTGGAAATTCCAGCGTCTGCCTGGCTCGTCGGAGAGCGCCGAGCGAAATCAGGGCTGCGGAGATCAGGCAGGGGCAGTTCTTCAATCCAGTTTGGCAGGACTCTTTGAAACCAGTTACTCTCCGAAATTTAGGGAAGACGTTGCTGCTTCCCCGCCAACGTTACCTCCCAGCAAAGGCTCTTTAACGGCTTCAGAGCGCGAAGCGCGCTCTTTGAGCCTGCTTCAAACCCTCGCGCGGCCGAGATCTCGAAGCGGCGCCCAGGTGAACGTGCCAGGGCAGCGGCCGAGCGGCCGCACGCTACCGCCAGCCGCCGAGGGGCTCCTCGCGGGCACGGGGAGCCTCTCGGCACGAGCCCAGGGGCTGCGCGCAGGCCTAGCGAGACCTCTCTCGGTGACAGAGCCGAAGCAAAGCTTCCAGACAACCGTGACTCGAGAGATACCCGCGGAAGGCAGCCGAAAGCCCTGCCCGGGAGGTGCCGTGCCATAAAAGCGCCGACGGGACACCGACCGCTCACGTGTCTGGGGCTCCACGGGCGCGGGGAGAAACTCAGCGCCCGCCCGCGCGGGGGGGGATCAGAAAAGTTGGTGAAAAGCACCCGATTTTTACCTTCCGCGGCAGAATTCCTCCCTAAGCAGTAAAGAGGCAGGGCTCGGTCTGGGTTACTCTTTGCAGGGAGCCGCTCCCCGTGGCCCATCTTTTCCCCTTCCTTCTCTTACAGCTTAAGCTGTCATTCTTCGAGGGCCAAGAGCCGCCGCCACACAGGAGTCTCGAGGCCGAGCGGGACAGATCTAGTCACGGGGAGAGAAAAAAAAAAAGAAAGGAAGGAGAAATGAGCACGGTGAGAACCAACGGGAAGGCTGCGCCCTGCCTTCCAGCTCCCTCTGGGACCCGGAGGAAAACCCCTCTCCCTCCGCGAGAGCCGCACAAAAGAGAAAAGGGCAACCTGCGTTTCCCAAAAAAAAAAAAAAAAAAAACCTCTGCAACGCTCCTAAAAACACCCTAAACCTCCGCAGAAACGCCGAAAAGCCCGCACCGCGAGCCCCGCGCGCCTCGGACCGGGTCGCGGATCCCCTCGAGAAGGTCGGGGAGGGCGCCCCGAGGGATTTCTCACCCCCCTGCCCCCCTCCGTGCCGCGGGGGCAGCCCGGGAGCCCCGCTGGGGCCGGGAGGGCCGGGAGCCCTCGCTCGTGGCGGCGAGCTGAGCGCCGCCGCCGCCGCCTCCCCGTGGCGCTGAGCCGCGGAAATTCCAGCCCTCGGCCAAAACGCCGCTCGCCTCGGCCCCGTCTGGAAGGGGAGCCGGGCCGGGGGGGGCAAGGGGGGGGAAGCTCGCAGGCAGCCCGCGGGGCCGCTCGGTTCGCAGGCCGGGGAACGGCTGCCCCGGAGGTAAAGCCTCCGCTTTTCCCTTACGCAATCCCGCTAAAAATAGCTCCCCGAACGCCACCTTCGCATCTCCTGACACAAATCCAAGGGGTTTTGTTGGTTTTTTTTCCTTCTTCGCGCGACTCCTGCGCTCGCTGCCAGCGGGGCGAGGGCAGCCCCGAGGAGCCCCCGCAGCCCGCACGGGGCCCCCGGTGCCGGGCCCCCTCCACGGGCCGTGCTCGGCAGGGACCCGGCCACGCACCGGGAGGCCCCGGGGCTCGCAGGATGCCGAGGGCCGGGCACCTCGCGGGGCTGCTGGGCCCCAGAGCCGCCGGCGTTCCCCGGGCACTCAGCCCGGTACCGGCATCCCCTTGTCCGCCGCCTTACCTCCTCCCACCACCCGCACCCCGGTACCGGCCCCCCCTTACCCCCGTCCATCCCCACACCCACAGCCCGGTACCGGCCCTCCCTTGCCTCCGTCCATCCCGTTACCGGCCCCCCCTGACCTCCATCCCCTCCGTTACCGGCCCCCCGTCACCTCCTGCCATCCCGTTACCGGCACCCCCTCACCTCCGCCCACCCCGTTACCGACGCCCCCGTACCCCCGGCCATTCCCCTTCCTCCCCCCCGTTCCCTGCCCCCCCCCTCCTCCCCCACCGGCGGCGGGGCCGCGCTGCGCCCCCCCGGGACGCGGAGCCCGGAGCCCCCCGGCCGCTCCCCGCCGCCCTTTGTCTGCCCGGGACCGCCGGTTCCCCCGCCCCTAGCCCCGCCGGCAGCCCCGGAGCCCCCCCCGGAGCCTCCCCGGAGCCTCCCCGGTGCCGCCCGCACCGGGAGGGGGCCACGAAGCGATCGCAGCCCCCAGGAGGCCCCGAGAGGCCCCGGCCCCGCTCCGCCCCCCCCGCGGCACAACCGGGGGCGGCCGCGGCCCCGGAGCCCGCCCGCCGCCGGTACCGGGGCCTCGCCCCCACCCCCCTACCCACGTACCGCCCGCCGCCGCCCGCACCGGGCCGGCTCCGGGACGCCGCGGGCTCGGGCCCGGCCGCAGCCGCCGCCTCCTGCCCCCGCCCGGCCCCGCCGCGCTGCGCCGCGGCCCCCGCCCCGCCGGAAGCGCCCGCCCCGCCGCCGGCCGGAAGCGACGCTCTGGGCGCCCAGGGGCCGGAACTCGGTGGTCGGGGCGGACCCCGCGGGCCGCGAGGGGCGGGGGGAGGGCGGTGAGTGGGCGGGGCTTGCGGCATTGCCCCGCCCCTAGGCCCGCCCCCGCCGCCTCGCCATTCGCTGTCCGCGCGGGACGTCCACCGCCCTCCGCGCGCTGATTGGCTGCCGCCGGGGGCGGCGGGTCACTTCCGGGAATGCCCGCGGCGGCGGCGCTCGGGCAGGTCAGCGAGCGGCGGGGGCGGGGGCGGGGCGCGAGCGCCCCCCGGCGGCGGGGGGGGAGGGGGCAGGCGGGGGGGGGCGGGGCCGAGTCCCGGCCCGGCAGCGCCGCCCCGGGGGGGCCCGGCCCCGGTTACCGCGTCCGCGAGGCCCCGGGGTCCCGGTGCCGCTCCCGGTGCCCCCCCGTGGCCGCGGGGCTGGGCCTGTCCCCGGTACCCCCGAGGTCCCCCCGGTACCCCCCCGTCCCCATCCGCCGTGCCGTCCCCCCCGTGTCCCGTCCCCATCCCCGGTGCTCCCCCCCCCTCCTCCCGGTGCTTCTCCCCCGCCCCATCCCCGGTACCCCCCCGGTCCCCCCGGTCCCATCCCGTCCCCATTCCCGGTACCGCCCCCCCCAGCCCCGGTGCTGCCCCGTCGCTGCCCCCCGGGCCCCATCCCTGGTACCGTCCCTCCCGCCTCCCGTCCCCATGCCCGGTGTCCCCCCGCCCTCCCGCTGCGCCCCCCCGCCCCCATCCCCGGTGCTGCCCCCCGGTGCCTCCCCCCCACCCCCATCCCCGGTGCCCCCCATCCCCATCCCTACGGCCCCATCCCCGGTGCCCCCCATCCTCCACCCACCCCCCCCATGGCCCCATCCCCGGTGCCCCCCCGGTGCCTCCCCCCTCCCATCCCCACCCTCGTTGCCCCCCCCATCCTCCCGGCCCCCCCCCCACGGCCCCCTCCCCGGCACCACCCCCGTCCCCCCGGTGCCTCCCCCATTTACCCCCTCCCGGTCCATGCCCCCCACCCCCCCCCAAACCCCCGGTGCCCCCCGCCCCGGTGCCCCCCGGTGCCCCCCCCCCAGGTGACGGCCACGTCCCCGCAGGGCCCCCGCCGGCACCATGAGCGCCGAGACGTTTGTGAAGGACATCAAGCCGGGGCTGAAGAACCTCAACCTCATCTTCATCGTGCTGGAGACAGGTGGGGGCGGCGGGTACGGACGGGTGGGGCCCCCCCCCCCGTGCCCACCACCCCCCCCCCCAGCCTGACGCTGCCCCCCCCCAGGCCGGGTGACGAAGACGAAGGACGGGCACGAGGTGCGGACGTGTAAGGTGGCCGACAAGACGGGCAGCATCAACATCTCGGTGTGGGACGACGTGGGGAACCTCATCCAGCCCGGGGACATCATCCGCCTCACCAAGGGGTAGGGGCGTGGGACTGGGGGGGTGGGAGAGGGGGGGGGCACGGCGGGGCGCCCCCCCCCCCCCGCCGGCCTCACGGCCCCCGTCCCCGCAGCTACGCCTCGGTCTTCAAGGGCTGCCTGACGCTGTACACGGGGCGCGGCGGCGACCTGCAGAAGATCGGCGAGTAAGGAGGGGATTTGGGGGGGGGGTCCGGGTGGCCGGGGGGGGCGGGGGGGGCAGGGGGGGGGCTGCAGGGGTCCCACCGCCCCCCCCCCCCCGGTGCCCGCAGGTTCTGCATGGTGTACTCCGAGGTGCCCAACTTCAGCGAGCCCAACCCCGAGTACGTGGCGCAGCAGTCGCAGAGCAAAGGCGTGAGTTGGGGACGGGGACGTCTGGGGGGGGGGGAGCAGGGGACGGTTTTTTTTGGGGGGGGGGGGGGGTCCAGGTGCCCCCCCCCGCCGCCCCCAGGCTCCGGCACAGGCCCCGTCTCCGTCCCCGCAGGCCCAGAACGAGAGCGCGAGTCCGGCCGCCGCGCAGAGCAGCCAGGGCCCCCCCGCCGCACCCCCAGGTAGGGCAGCGCGGCCCCCCCCGGGGTGCGCCCCCCATGCCCCCCCAGCCATCAGTGCCCCCCCCCAGTTCCCCCCCCCAACCTCTGTGCTCTGCTTCCAGCCCCCGACAGCCAGAACGGGAACGGGCTGAGCCCGGGGGGCCCCGCGCACCCCCCCAGCGCCCCCGCGCACCCCCCCAGCGGCCGCATCACCCGCAGCCAGCCCGGGCACCCCGGCCCCGCCGCCGGCCCCGTCAGCAACGGCAAAGAGACGCGCAGGAGCGGCAAGAGATAACGGGCCCGGACCCCCCCCCGCCGCCCCCCCGGGCCCTGACGGGGGTCCCGGACCCCCCCTCAAGGCTCCTGCACCCCCCTCCGGGGCTCCCGGCCTCGAGCAGCCGCTGGGGCGAGGACGGGGCCGCCCCCGCTCACCCGGGGGACCCCCGCCCCGCGCCGGCCGCACGCGGGGTCCCGGGCACGAGGGGCTGAGCCGCTCGGCTCCCACCCGCGGCCCCCGGGGGGGGGCCACAGCCCTGCGTCCCCCCCCCTGCACCCGGCTGCCGCCCGCCCTCGTCCCGCGGGCGGCCGGGGGCTCTGCTGGGGCCGTTAATAAAGGTCGAGCTCCCGCCCGCGCCTCGCCTGCTCCCTGCCCGCGACACCCACCCTACGGGGGGGGGGGACGCCCCCCCGCGCACCCGTTGGGGCCCTCCCCCTGCTGCCCCTCCCGGGGCTGGTTCTGTGCAGCGCCCGGTGACCGTTGCCCCCCCCCGGTTTGGGCGCAGCACACGGCGCAACCGCGGCACGGGGACGGCGACGGGGGGCCGGGCAGCGGCGTGTCCCCCGGCCCCCGCAGGCGGCACAGCGTGGCCCCCCCCCCCCCGCCCCCCCCAAACACACTCCACGACACCAGGTGAGCCCCAGGGGTGGGGGGCGAGGACCCCCCCCCCCCAAAAGGCAGCTGGGGGGGAGCCGGGCTGGGCCCATGCAGCACCCGGCAGGATGAGGCCTCACCAATGTGGGGGGGGGGGGGGGCATAACACCGGGGACAACGTGCCCCATTGGGGGGGGGCAGCCCTGGGGAAGGGGGGGGCACCCATGGGACCTCGCACTCGGGGGGGGGGGACTGGTGGGTGCCGGGTGCCGGAGCCAGGGGGGTTCCTGGCCCCATGGTATTGGTGAGTCCTGGCTGGAAGGGGCAGGTGGGCCCTGCACCACCCCCCCCGTGCCCCCCCCTTGCCCCCATCCCATCTCCATCCCTGCGCCGTGGTCCCCCCCTACCCAAATTGTCCCTGGAGGGGTTGGGGGGGGGGGGGGCGAGGCTCATCCCCTGGCAGCAGGGTGGGAGCTGGGTGGGGGGGCAGAGCCATGCAGGGGGTGCTGGTGGGAACAACAAGGGTGTGTTTTTTTTTGGGGGGGGGGGGGGGGGGGCACGTGCCCTGCTGGGGGGGCGGCCGGGCTCCCCCCCCGCCGTTATCGCCCCGCGCGGTGAAACATTAACTCCCGGCACAAACCTGCCCCGGTTGCAAAACCTCCCTCAAGGACGAGTGGCACTGGGTGCCCCCCCCCCCCCAGCATCGTCACCCCCATCTCGGGGTGCCCATCCCCATGGGGGGGGGGGTTGGGGGGGCACAGGGCTGGCAGCTCGCTTCCCCCCCCCCAAAAATCCTCAATCCTGAGCCCCGGGCAGGGACCCGTGGCCCCGGGCCGTGCCCCTGGTGCCGCCTGTTGCTTCCCAGCGGGGGGGGGGGGCGGACGGAGGGTGCGTACGTGGGAGCACACGGCCCCGCGGGGGGGTCCCCGGGGGGGGGGGGGGGAACTGAGCCCTGGGGTGGGATGCGGGGGGGCACCCCCCGGGGGCTGGGGCCGCAGGGATGGGTGCCGCCGTCTGTCCCAGGTGCTGGTGGCAGCATGGGGGGGGGGGGGGGGGGGTGTTTGGGGGCACCTCTCCCCGAAGCGTCGCAGGCCCCGCGTCCCCGTGGCGCAGCCGCCCTGATTCCAGCCCCGTCCCCCCCCCCAGCGCCGCCGCCGCCAGGATCCGGCCCCGCCGCCGCCTTGCCCCCCACCCCCCCCTCCATGGGCCCTGGCCGGGTCCTCGTGGGCTGCCTGTGGCTGCTGGCGCTGCGGGGCGCGGGGGGCCGGGGGGAGCCGCGGCCGTCGGCGCTGCCCGAGGACACGGCGCAGGAGTCCGGCTACTACCTGCGGCGGCTCTTCAGGCAGTACGGCGCCAACGGGACGCTGCCCTCCAAGGGGCTGGCGCGGCTGCTGGGCAGCCTGGGGCTGGGCCGCGTGCAGGTGGTGCAGATCCAGCACGAGGAGCTGGGCCACGGCCACGTCAGCCACCTCGACCTGCTGGAGGTGCAGGAGGAGAAGCATCGCCACCGCCACCCGGCCTGGGAGCACGGCGGCGGTGCCGCGACTGGGGGGCGCCCGCCTAGGTACCCCCCCACCCTCACCCCGTCCTCCCTGCCCGCCCTTCCCCTTCGGAACCGGGGCTCACCCTCTGCCCGCTCCCCGCAGCCCCGAGCCCCCCCGCACGGAGCCGCCGCCTGCCGCCGAGCCCCCCGGTCCCGGGGGCACCCCTGGGGGCGGGGGGGGCCCCGTCCCACCCTGGCGGGAGCAGCCCAGCCTCAGCCTGCTGGGGAGGGTGCTGGGCTTGGACCACTCCAGCTACGACCACCCGCACGATGACGTGAGTGGGGCCGGGGGCTGCAACCCCCCCCCCCCCCCCCCCCCCCCCCAAGCTGCCGCCACGAGCTCGGGGCCCTCGGGGAGCCCCCACTGGTCCCCGAGCCGCTTCCTTCCCCCCCCTCCCCGCAGTGCCTCAACGTCACCCAGCTGCTGGTGAATTTTGGGCTGGCCTCGGTGTCCCAGCTCACGCCCGAGCAGTTCACGCTGCTCTGCCCGGCCCTGCTCTACCAGATCGACAGCCGCGTCTGCATCCAGCACCACGATGAGGTGACGCTGCCTCCCCCGGGGGGGGCCCTGTGGCCAGGTAACCCCAACCCCTCCCTGGCCCCCCCAGCCCTGTGTCGTCCCTCACCTGGCTCCCCCCTCCTGCATCCCCAGCCCTGGCTCCCCCCGTCCTCTGCTCCCCCCTGTCCTCTGCTCCCCCCATCCCCTGGTCCCCATCCCCTGGTCCCCATCCCCTGGTCCTCGTCCCCTGGTCCCCATCCCCATGTCCCCAGCCCCGTCCCCATCCCCAGGTCCCCATCCCCAGGTCCCCATCCCCAGGTCCCCAGCCCCAGGTCCCCAGCCCCATCCCCATTCCCTGCAGCCCCCCTCCCTGGAGCCCCGGCTGCCTCCCCTCCTCCACCCACCGCCCCCAGCTTCCCATCACCCCACATTCCCGGTCCTGGGGTCCCCATCCCTGCACCCCCCCAGGGTTCCCCCCCCCCATCCTGCATCCGCCCGTCCCCACGTCCCCATGCCCACGCCGTGGCCGTGCCCATCTCCCCCCCCCCCCGCCGCAGCGCTGGGCTGGGGGCTCCTGGCCGTCGCCTTCATCAGCCTGCCCTCGGCCCTGGCCGTTGGCTTCGTCCCGCTGCTGAGCCGCGGCTTCTTCCGCTCGCTGCTGGCCTTCCTGGTGGCGCTGGCCGTGGGCACGCTCTGCGGGGACGCCCTGCTCCACCTCTGGCCCCACGTAGGTACCCCCCCGGCGGGCGCGGGGCGCGGGGCGCGGGCCGGGGCGTGCAGGTACCCTGAGCCCAGTCGCCCGTGTGCAGGCCCAGGGGCGGCACCAGGAGACGCCAGGGGAGCCGTGGGCCGCAGCGGTGCTGCAGGGGCTGGCGGTGCTGGGGGGCATCTACCTGCTCTTCGTGGTGGAGCTTCTCCTGGGGATGCTGCGGCGCAGCCGCGAGGCCACGGTGAGAGCCGCAGCGGCCAAGAAGGGCACGGGGCGGCAGCCACGTCCTGGCTTCACTCCCGACACCTCTGCTCTTCCCCCAGCGACACCCCCCCGGAGAGGCCCCCGACGCAGCCACCGGGGTCCTGGCCCCGTCTCGTGGCGGTAAGGACCCCCCTCGCCCTCCACAGCACCTGTGGCCCCGGCCCCCGCACCTACCCCGCGCTTCTCCCACTGCAGGGGCTGAGCTGCGATGCCTGACGGCCCCGGAGCCCGAGCTGGAGCCCAAACCCCACGGACCCCCCCGCGGACACTCCCACGGACACTCCCACAGCCCCGCGCTGCCCCCCAGCCCCAGGGCCACTGACCTGGTGTGGATGGTGGTGCTGGGGGACGGGATCCACAACCTGACGGACGGGCTGGCCATCGGTGAGCGGCACGGGGACACGGAGCGTGGAGCTGCTGGAGTACGAGGGCTCGGGTGCACGAGGATAGGGGTGCACGGGGACGGGGGGTGCAGGGGGACAGGGGTACATGGGGACGGGTGCACAGGGACGGGGGGTGCATGGGGACAGCGCTGCACGGGGACAGGGTGCACAGGGACGGGGGGTGCACAGGGACAGGGTGCATAGGGACAGCGGTGCACAGGAACATGGGGTGCACGGGGACAGGCGTGTATGGGGGCAGGGGTGCGCAGGGACATGGGATGCATGGGGACCTGGGCGCACAGGGAAAGGAGGATATGAGGTGCACAGGGACATGGGGTGCATGGGGACGTGGTCTCTTCCCGCAGGTGCTTCCTTCTCCCACAGCCTCTCCAGCGGCCTCAGCACGGCGCTGGCTGTGCTCTGCCACGAGCTGCCCCACGAGCTGGGTAAGTGCCTGCCCCCCGGCCCCCCAGCGCCCCCTCCCCGGCTCCCCAGCCCCGCCACCCACCCTCCTCATGCCGCAGGCGACCTGGCGGTGCTGCTGCGGGCGGGCATGGCACCGCGCACCCTCCTGCTCCTCAACCTGCTCTCGGCCCTGCTTTCCTGCCTGGGGGCGGCCGTGGGGGCGGCCGTGGGGCAGAGCGCGGCGCACCTCACCCCGTGGATCCTCACCGGCACCGCCGGCACCTTCCTCTACGTGGCCCTGGCCGACATGGTGAGGGGGGCGGCCGGGGAGGGGGGGGGCAGCGGGGCTGGGCAACGTCCCAGCCACTCTGAGCCCCCGCTCTGCCCCCAGCTCCCCGAGGCGCTGCGGGGTCCTGGAGAGGGCACCCTGGGCCACTTCATCCTGCAGAACGCGGGGTTCCTGCTGGGCGGTGGCATCATGCTGGGCATCGCCCTGGCCGAGGGCCACGTCAGCGCCTGGCTGCAGCCCTGACCAGGGGGGTTGGCCCCGCTCGCCCCCACCCCGCCAACTGGAGAAGCGCGGCCGAGCTGGCGGGACCCTGAAACGCACCCCTGGGACCGGACTTTCTCCCCTCCACGTCAGACCGACGGCAGCGTCCCCTGGCCTGGAAGTTTGCAAAGCCGAAACGCCTGGAAGCTGACCCGGAGGGGGGGCTCCAGGCTCGGTGCTGCCGGCTCCCAGCCCCTCGGACCCACCGGGAGGGGATGCGGGGGCTCAGTCCTGCCCCACCGCCGCTCCTGGGGACTGGGGTGCCCAGCGCAGGGCGGCCCCGAGGTGCTCGGCCCCCGGCTGCGGTGGCGAGGCCGAGGCCGAGTGCGTTCCCCCTCCCCGAGCTCCCTGACCCAGCCCGTACCGGAGGAAGGAAGACAGGAGCGGGGAAATAGAAGCAATAGCATTTTAATAAACATAATTGATTCAAAGCCACAATATGAATAACAGGACTTGGTCGCAGCTTACATTGTATAAAATAGATCAAGTCTGAATGCTTTTTTCTCTTTTTTTTTTTTTCCTTTTTTATCTTTTTTAATTTCTTTTTAGTTCTTCCCCCCCCCCCCCCTCCCTCCCCAAAGGTGATGCAGGATTTCTGAAAATACAAGTATGGAACATCCGAGACAAAAGTAACCGCTCACTAGGCTCACGCGTGGGTAAGGACGAGGCTGCCAGGATAGCGTCTGCGCTGCGGGGACGGATGGCTTGCTGGGCTGATTTCCTTGATCTCCCACCTATCGTCTAATGATCCCTAGAACCACGGGGTGTGTGGGTGGGGGGGGATTGAACGGTTTCGTGTTTCCCTTGCACGAGTAGAAGGGATTCTGCCTGCTCGCTCTGATTTCCTCTGCCCAGAGACAAGTGCTTTGTTTCTCAGGACTGATTTCGGGGCTCTCTGGGGCGCCTGCTCTCAGGACAAGGGCGAGCAGCCAGCAAGCTCGAGGGGACATGGCTCAGAGTTTGCCCACCAAGGCACCCGGCACCTCGAGGCCGCCGCGACAGCCCCGGGGGGATTTCATACTTTTATTTTTTTTTGTCTATTTTTAAATTGCACATCAAAACTCTACCCTACTTGCGGCGGGTCTCCGCGGGGCGGGCGCGCGGGGCCACATCTGGGAGCAGAGCCGGTCCCACCGCCCGCCCAGCCCCGCCAGGCAACGCGTTTGTGCTTTAAACCAGTGGTTGAAGGAAGAAGCACCTACAGAGGGAGGGGAGAAGCCTGGACCGTGGAGGGCACCGGGAGCGTCCCTCCGGCGAGGGCAGCGGCACCTCGAGCTGCCGGCCTCGCCTCTCCCTCCCTGCCCAAGTTACAAAGGCATCCACGTTATGGGTCCCCAGCAAGAATGACTGCCAACTGAGGCCCTGCTGCTGACGAACAACAGCACGGCTGCATGCTGGTTTTTGCTCAGCAGGTTCCACATTTCAGTGCACTGGAGGGGAAAAAAGCCGGGGAGTTAAAGTAAAAGTACCTTCAGAGGAGATGGAGCAGCTGCTACAAGCGAGGCGCGCACAGCACTGGGCTGGGGCAGGCGATTTGCCCGGCGTGGACGCGGGCAGCGCCCGCCCGCCTGCCCTCGCTCGGCGCCTTCCCGGCTGCGGGGCCCGGAGCAAGAAAGCAAATTCTGCAGGTGTGCGCCCCAGCCCGCTTATTGCAAGAGGTAGGTGTGAACAGTGCAGAAAGACACGAATTAAAACAGCTCGTCGTTTCCTAACCACCTCGCAAACGCGCCCGGAGAGACTTCGCCTGCCCCGCGCTGCCTCTTCCCGCTGCAACCAACGCCAGGCGCAGCGCGCTGGCGCCGGGACGCGGCCGGGAGCCAGCGGGGGACACGGGAGCGCGCCCCACCGGGCTCGTCTCGCTCCAGGACATCCGTAAAGTGCGGGTGCTCGGGGCCCCCAGGCACGCGGAGCAGCCAGGCCCCTTCCCCGGGGAACGCCGCCCTGAGCTCCCCGCGAAGGTCTCCGAAGCAGCCCCAAAACCAGCGCCAGGGGCTGCGCGCGGGGGGGCAGCTCCCGGCCGACCCGACCACGCGGTGACACCGGGGCTGGGCGCGCGCTGCAGCCCCCAGCCCCAGCCCTGCTCGCCCCGCAGGCAGACTTCAGCCCCTGCCGAGGGCTCTATTGCTTTGGAGACATCTGGGGAGCGGCACCGCCGAGCGCCCGCTCCCCGTTTGGCACGTCTGCGGCTCGGCAGGGAGACGCTGAGCGAGCCCAGCTCGCCCGAGACCCCCCCCCCCCGTGCCACCAGAGTCACGCCGGACGAGCCGAGGGCAGAGGAGCCACGGCGGGGTGCTGCAGCGGCAGGGACCCGAAACGCAGCCGGAGGGACGGCCGCATGGCGCAGCCCGGGGGGGGCCGCGAGGCTCTGCTGGCTGCAGCGGTGAGCGAGGGCTCCGGCTCTTCCCTTACGCAGGACGGATGAGAAACGAAGCAAACCTTTCTGAACTCCCTTCCGTGTACGTTGAGGAGAAAAAGGAAAGGGGAAAACTGACCGGATGCCTTTAAAAGGATTCTGAAAGGGGTCTCAGAGGACTCGCAAATCCGTAACGCTAAGAGAGCCCCCAGTGAGATCCACGCACCCAACGTCCCCCGGCCGGGCTGGGCAGCGCCGGGGCCAGGAGCCCTCTCAGCAGCAGCACCGGGTCCTCCCTGCCAACAGCCGCCATTTCTCAACATCCAGCCCCAAATCCAGCTTGCCGCTCGCCGCTCCGAGCACGCGCTCAGTCCCAGCCCAGGGCAGAGCCCAGCCTGGTGCCAGCGGCACCTACCGAGTGGTCCCAGGCACCAACAGCTTGGGAAGGAGCAGGAAAGCCACTGCCCTGCTGCTTCGGGGGTCTGGGAGGGGGAGCACAAGCTCCAGGAAAGGACCAAGGGCTCAGGAACGGGACGGCCGAGCCCAGGGAGCTGCCAGCGAGCGGCCCCGCAGCGAAGCATCACCTCCGGCCCCGCTGCCGGAGCCAAGTGCCGTAAGGAGCACGTACCGGGGCCACGAGAGCCTTTTGGGGCAAGAAGGACAAGAGCTGGCCCCAAGCACCAGCCCCCCCCGAAGCACCTCCCAGCCTGCCCCCGGTCGCATCCCATCGCGCGCGGGTACGTAAATTAAATTAAAGCAGCCGTTTTGGTTAGTACCTTCAAGTAGGAAAAAGGGTCCTCAAGCCCAGCGGTCCGGGCCGTTTGCTCTAATGCCCTCCAAACTCTGCAGCCCCCCCAGCCCCCCCCCCCGACACCGCTCTCCTTTTCTGTTGGGGCGCCTCCGCGCCCCCCCCACCCCCCCCCTTCCCAAACTGGCCACTTCTCACATAGTGCAAAATTCAGGAACAGAACAAGGCCATCGGCAGCGAGACCCCCGGCCGCCCCCTCCCCGCCGCCTAAGGGAGGGGAGCAGGGAGGGATCGCGGGGGGGCCCGTGTGCCCCCAGCCCCACTCCCCGGCCAGGCACCGACCGAGCTCTCCCCGACCCGCGGCTCAGACCCAACCAGTCCGCGCCTGCCTCTCCGTCCTGGGCCAGGCTCCTGGGGCAAGGACGAGACGGACGGACGGACGGACAGCCCCTCACCACTCCCGGCCACAGCAGCACGGCACAGCCTGCGCCCCCCCTCGCCGCAGGGCTCCGAGGACCGCCGGGAGCCGAGCACGGCACACCAGAGACAGCGCGGGTTTGGTCTAGCCACCAGGAGCTCGCTCCTTAACGGCCTCGGGGGAAAAAAAATGAAGATAAGAGAGGAGGGAAGGAGCCGGGCAGCGCCGAGCGGTGCCGAACCCGCTCCGGGACGCGGCACACCAGCATCAGGGATGTCCACCGTCACGCACTGCCAGCTGGGCCAGAGGTTTCCATGCGTTTACTTTATTGTTTTCAAGTTGACGAACAATACCGATAAGACCGGATCGAGTAAGGCTATTTTTTTTTTTTTTCCTCCTTCTCCTTTGCATCGGAAGGGAGCTCAGACATCGCCCAGACACACGGGTCCGCACGCGACCCACCTGCACGCGCACACGCACGCGAGAACACCAAGACACAGAAAAGGAAGAGTCGTTTGTACCTGACTGGTGATGAGGTCTGTCCTATCGTATTCAAAGAAACGTTTATGTGCATAATATACAGAGGTGCAGCATTTACACATAGGATATCGTAAAGACACAGAGCTTGCTACAGATGCCTTCAAGTCCTCGGCGACGCATCCCCCTTCCCCACCCGCCCCATCTGGGGCTGGGGCTGACCCCGCTCCAGCACCGCGAGGGCGTTGGGCCGAGCGGCGCGACTCGAGGCCGGCCGGAGCCCCCCCCCGCGCCCCCGGCCTCGCGCGCCAGCAGCAGCGTACGTTACCCCGCGCCGCGCGGCTGCTCCCGCCGACGGGTCGCCCCGGGGTGGAGGGGGGGGCTCGTCCTTGCTGGGGGGTTTTGCTCCTTTCGAGACGCGCCCGGTGCTGCTGAGCCCAGAAAAAGTCAGCCGGGAGAAGAGGTTTGAACAGCTCCTTGCATCCTTGGAGAGAAACAAAGAAAGAAACAAAACAAAACGAAACCAAAGAGGAAAGAAGGAAAAGAAAAAGAAAAAACCCAAACCGAACAATCCACGTGCTCACGCCAGTATTTCGAATGGAAGGGGTCGGTTTTTTTCCTTTGGTTTCTTACTGAAGGCAAAGGTGAGAGCGGGCTTGCAGTCTGCACGGGTCGAACCCGACATTCACGGCTGGGGGGGACCCCAGGGGTCCCCCCCCGTGTGGTCCCTGTGGCGGGGGGAGAGGAGCAGCCCCGCGGGGCCCTCGCCGTGGAACTCGAATCGTTTTCAGGCTGCGGGGGGGCGCGGGGGGAGCCCCCCGGCCCCGCCACACAACGCAAAATAAAACAAAAAGATTGTTTCTTGGGTCTTTGCGGTTTGTTCTTCGTTTTGGTTTCTCGTTTCTGACTAATACTTTGTCTCGCGTGCTCGGGGGAACCACGCCGGGCCCGCGGTACGCACAGGAGTCGCTACGACACTCAGAGTGCTCAAAAAGCAAACACAACTTGTTCCTTTTTTTTTCCTTTTTTCTTTTTCCCTTTTTTTTTTTTTTTTTTTTCTTTTAGGAGATTTAGCTTTGCTTTTAGTGCTACTTTCAGATCTGCCAGATTCCAGCCCCGGGGACGTGGGTGGCAGGGCCAGGGACTGCGCATCTGCATCTCGCTTTTGGTCAAGGGCTCTGACTTCGTCGGGGACTGGGTCGGGGCGGGAGGGACGGGGCCGTTACATCTTCCTAAAGAAAACAAATCCAACTCGCCTGCAGCTCGGGAACAGCAACAACAACAGAAACACCAGCCTTCTCCTCCTCATCGTGAGGTTATTTTTGAACTCATTGAAGTGCCCGTCAAAGAATAAAGCCAATCGTAGCTTCCCTGGACTGCCCTCGTCAAGGAGGTTACATTCAGTGTTTGTCAGCAGTTTATATGGCTCAGTCGGACCGCAGCTCTCGCAGCCCATTTGTCTAGCAATGGCAGTGCAAATACACCTTTCGAGTTGAAATGTATTTGTGCTGTTTTTTTTTTTTTCCTCTCTCTCAAAACACAACTTCCCTTTGTTCACTCATTCCCTAGAAACAAACTTTTTTTTTTTTTTTTAATTAAAAATTAAAAGATAAAACCAAAGACACTCTCTTATCCCTTCCGCTCTTGCTGCTCTCTATCCCGTGGGATGCTAAAGGGAATCCAGACTCATGCTTTAACAAAAGTGCTTATTACTTGAAGCAAGTGCTTTGGACCAAGGGGGCGGAGAGAAACTTCCTTCTGGGGGGGGGGGGGAGCAGAGGGACGGGTGGTCCGGGGCCTGCTTATTCCAAACCAAGGTGAACAGCTTTAGGGGGAGGGGGGAGCCGAAAAAGTCGCTGCTTGGTGAGAGCTACACCAAACGGATGCCGGGCGCCGAACAGAACGCGAAGCGGGAATGGTCCAACTTTGGCATAAAGGTCCGTGGGGGGGGGGCCGGGGGAGCCCCCGCTGCCGCGCCGGGCACGGGGGCACCAAGTGCCGAGGCTGGGGAGGGAGGCGGGCAGGGCAGCGGAAGTTTCCCTCCATCCCTCTTTACAATGCACTAGGGAAACCATCACGAATCTCGTTTAGCAAAATAATGCATTATTACCAAACACTTTGATTATTACTTAAATTGTCAAGCTGTGCTGTCAAATGTATACAATACAGCGTTAAAGGAGAACAAGACTGGTACCTGCAAGGAAACTGGCCGCGCTTCCCCCCCCCCCCGCCCCCCCGTGTCCCTCCCGTGTGTTCCCAGACCCTGGATGCGCTGCTGAAACCTCATTTCGCTCCCTCCTCCTCCTCCTCATCATTATTATTATTAATAAGACACAAGGGGAGGGGAGAAAAAAGTCCTTGCCGAGAGCAAAGAACGCGCACAGAAAGCATGGTGCTGCGGAGAAGAAATGGAGAAGCCCTTACGGAGATCACATTGATTGTCTCGTCATAGTTTTAGTCGTCGTGTTGAGCGAAAGGTAACTGGTAGCACGGAAAGAAGGCAAAAAGAAAAAAAAACAAAAAAAGATTGGGTTTCTTCTCGTAAAAAAAAACAAAAAACACAGTAACGCTCAAAAGAAAAAAAAAAAAGAAGAAAGGGGAGAAGGAAAAGCAGCAAACTCCGTGTGCTCGGAGGAATTCTCTCACCCTGGCTACAGGAAAAAAGCTGCGATGGGAGCGGGACGCCGGCACCCGGCCCGCGGCAGCCCGAGCTCTGCCGCCGCCGTGCTCGGCCCGGCTCGGTGCCACCGGCACCATCGGCCACGGGTGGGCGGCTCGGCCGCGCCGTGCGCCCGGGGGAGCGCGTTAGCCCTTGAAGACGACGGCTCAGGACTTTGGACCCATTTTCCCAGCCCGCGGCGGGAGGGCGATGGCCAGCAGCAAGGAGCCAGAGAGACAAAGCGATGCCGAAATCCCTCCCGGAACGGGAACGAGCTGCAAGAGGCAAGCGCGGGCTCGACGGCCATGTAAACAAGTCTCTTTTTCCAGTTCTCCTCTGTAGAATACTGAAAAGGGTCTCCGAGAAGGACCTTTTTATTCAAGTTTCGTGAGCTCTGGTTCCGAACTGAGGTATTCGGTGCAGAAAGGTTAACACTTTCTTTCAAGCCGGAGGATCGGGGCTGAGCGGGGAGGGGTCGGCCGCCGAGCCCGGCGCAGAGTGGGGGGCGAAGGAGCGAAGCCCCTGCGGGAGCAGCGCCACCGGCGGCACCCCGAGGTGCCGACGGCGAACCGGCCCCGGGCGGGGGGGGGCTTGGCACCACGCCGGGGCGAGGGGCAGCTCCTCCGCGAGCCACGAAGAACAAAACGCAACCAAAAACGCGCTCGTCACCCCCAGGCCGAGACCGGCGCTTCGTATTTGGTTCGGAGGGTTTGGCTTTGGTACAAGCAAGCCGCGGTGCGACGCCGGCCCCAAGGCCCGCCGACGTCACCGCGCCCCAAACGCCCTGCCCGGATCCGCCTCTGTGCCACAACAACCGGGGACGGACAGACGGACGGACGGAGCGACGCGCCGCGTCGGTGACCGAAACGCCTCTCCTCGCGCCGCACAGGGCTCGCGCGTCCCCGGGCCCGCTGGCCGACCGACCGAGAGAGGCGCCGGACAGACAGACAGACAGAGGAGGCTGGAGCCTCCCCCCGAGCCTCCTCCGCGCTCCCCTCCTGCCCGGAGGAGGCTTTTTAGCCCTGTCGGCCCGTTCTCGATCTCTGCACCCCGGTCTTTGGCTTCGAACGGACTCGTGGTATGGAGGAAGAGTATTGGTTTTGCACGTGGTACTGTTACAGTAATTCGGAAGGAAAAAAAAAATGGAAAAAAAAAATCCAAAACAGTGCAACATTCTCAAATGCTTCAAACCTGCATTATAAATATGATTTCTAAACTTAAAAAAGAAAACCCAAAACAAAAAACAATGATCCCACATACACGCACGCTAGTAAAACCTGCCAGGATGCTGCATTAGAAAAATAAACACAGACGTACTTAGGGTTGTGAATAAGGACTTCGAAGTGCATTTTTTTCCTTATTTAAAGGAACTAAAGGAACTAGAACTTTCAGATTTTTTTTTAGTGATTTTTGTTGTTTTTTTTTTTTAAAGGTAAACGCTCATTTTTAAAGGTAAATGCTCATTTCTTTATAAATAACTCTTTTTTTTTTTTTAAAAAAAAAAAAAAGCAACACTGACTTTCGCATGGAAACAGCCATGCAATAGAATCACAGAACAGAACACCCTGAGTTGGATCGTCAGTCCAACTCCAACACAGAGAACGAAAACCCAAAAACGAATCGTTTCTTAGGATCCATCACTTTGCCAAGGAAAAAAAAAAAACAAAAAACAAAAAACAACAGAATCCCTAAAGTGCCTGGTGGAGGGAGGGAGGTTCCAGCAGTGCATCCGTGGCAAGCAGCCCGCGGGGTTGGGCAGCAGCACCCGTTTTTGCATAAAAATGACAGCTGCCAAAAGGATATTTTTAGTGTCCCAGGTACAGTAGATCTTGATTCAAGTGTTTGTATTGGAATCGAAGGATGAGCGTGAGAAAAGTGACTCAGAGAGAGGAGCAGTTACAGTGGCACTTGGCCAGGAGCTAGCGCCCACCCCAGCGGCTGCGAGGCCGTCCAGTTCCCGAATCCCCCCCCCAAGACCCCACCAAGAGTTCAGGCTTCCCCCTCCCGGCTGGCGGCGGCACGGGGACACCGCCACCCTCGAGGGCAGGGGACTGGGAAGATTTTGATTCGCCCCAAAAGCCGGGAGCCAAATCCCCTTCCCAGGCCACTGGATGGTCCCAACCGGCTGCTTTTTTTTTTCTTTTTTTTAATTTTGATTTTTTTTTTCTCATTTTGGTTCTCTCTGGCCGCGGAGCCAGCAGCAGCCTGGGGGCAGCGGCGCCGAGGCCACGCAGGGATGGGAGCGTGGGGGCTCCCGGAGCAGCGCCGCCAACTGCTCGTCACGCCGACGAGCAGCTTCGGCACCGCACCGGCACTCCGGCACGAAGAGGAAGAAGCACTGAACTCTTGGTCTACCCGGCCACGCTAGAAGGCCTGCCCAGTCTTGTTCTCCTTTAAAGTGCCCTATATTTATAGAATTTCTAAATAAATATAATAAGATATTAGGTCACCCATAGTTTAAGCTACTCCGAGTAACAGCCGTCTAAGCCGATGGCATTGTGCCGGTCCTTGCTGTAGGGGCAGGTGCTGCCGTTGGGCAGGGCCCCGCAGGCCGCGGTTTTGGCTGCAATGCCGCAGTTCTTGAGGAGGTTGAAGCTGAAAGAGCTGATGGCGTCTTTAGGTGGGAAAGGCTTCATGGTGGAGAGGATAAGTGCCAGGCAGTCGGCTACGTCCTTGTTGGGAGCGCATGCCAAGGCTGGGGTATGACCTAGGGCAGAGCCAGCGGTGAAGGCGGCGCCGGCGCGAGCCAGGGCTGCTCCCCCCAGGACCCCCAGCCCACGGCCCTGCTCCTGCCCCGCGTGTGGACGGACCCACACCGCTTGGGCCTTCAACGGCCCTAGGCCGTGCTGATTTCCAGAACAAGTCTGGACCCCAAATTGGATTGCTTTGATTGGGGCGGTTTTTAGCCCCTGCGCGGAGGGGCCGCAGCTTCCGTCTGTCTTCAGCTGCTTCTGGGCACCGGCAAGCCTCGCAATTTCAGCGGCTGCTTTGAAGCGTGCCAGGATCAGCAGGAGGCGAATTAGAAAAGCCTCAGAGGCCCCGGCAGCAGGGCAGACGTAATGATATTGCTCACAACTTAAAGCTGTTCCAGCAGAGCAAAAACTCTGCTGGGAGAAAAAGCTTCTGGCTGCAACGACCAGCTTCTGCCAACTTGCAAGCGAGTCAAGAGCTTATCAGCGGCTCAGCCAGGGCTGGTTTTGTGCCTGCCCACACCTGGCGGGTGAGACCAACAGCAACCAGAACGCGCGGAGGACCTGGGGATACTTTTACTGGGCATGATGGCATGCCAGCCTCCTCACCCAGGCCGGGAACGTGGAGCTCGGCCGCAGAAGGGATGGGAAATCCTCCCCGTGCCGGCCGAGCGCCTCGCCTGGCAGCCCCCGAGACACCTCGCAAGACCTGGCCGCCCGCGGGGAACGCTCACCTTCTTCATCCACAGCCAGCACGGTGGCACCTCTGCTGAGCAGGGCCTGGACAACGGCGGCCAGCCCGTTCCGCGCTGCGATGTGGAGCGGCCTGGGAGAGGGGAGGCAGTGGTCAGGGCGCCGAGCAGGGGCAGCGAGGCAGCAGCCGGTCCCTGGCTCCGCATGAGCGGCCAGACCAGTGGCAGGGCCGCCCGCGGCGCCGCACGCAGTGGGCCTGAAGGGCAGGCACTCCAGGCACGAGTGCCCTCAGCTCTCACCACATGCACCAAGCAATAACACGCCTCTTTCCACCGTCCCCTCTCGCCCATGCCTCACCCCCACCAGCAAAGCCCTGCTTTTTCCCCCCACTGGTGTCAGCTGTCCAAATACTCACATCTGCAGAGCACTGTTACTTGCATTGATAAGGCCAAGGTCTTGGGTTTCCCCCAGGATCAACAAGGCACACTTTTCATGACCCTGGAAAGGAGAGCGAACTGTTTACAGCGCGTGGTCAGGAAGGCAGGGGTTGCAGGTGGGACCTGGGTGCTGTCTGAGCAGAAGGCGACTCCCTGGGATTCAGAAACGTTCTCTGAACGTGTCCTTCTGGAACGGTTTACCACTTCCGAGGGCCTGAAAAGAGAGCTGCTGTCCCCTCCACCTCCCCCTTTGCAGCATCTCCTTTTTCGCACCAGGCACCCTGATCACAAGCCTCCTGCTTCCCGCACGGCCAACACCGAGCACAGGGAAGGGTCCGCAGAGAAAGTACAGACCAGTGCTACAGACTAAGGGGCTTAAAACTGGCTCAGGAGCATCTGTACAGGCCAAGACAGGCAGGCAGAGCGAGCCCAGGACCCTCGCCTCCACGCCAGCAGGGCAGGAGGCTCCCCCCATCGTGGTTTCAAAGCTGCAGGTGATGGTGACAGCACTCACAGCTGTAAGCAGAAGGCTCCCTACCTTGCTGCAGGCCAGGTGAAGAGCTGTGTTCTTGTTGACATCCAGCACAGTTATATTTGCTTTTGCTTGATACAGCAGGAACTCTGAAACAAGGAGGGACAGCTGCCGTGGAGAAGGTGGAGCAGAGACCCCAGCAATGGGGGGCAGCAGCTGCGTGCTGAGGAGTAGGAGGCACAGCCCAGCTCCCAAAGGACCCAGGGACAGAAGAGGCACAGAGGGGCTCACACCACACCCTGGGGAAAGCTGCTGCTCCGTCGGGGTGGCAAAAGTGCCCGGGAGAGTGCCCGCCAGCCACGTACCAACTGCTGCAGTGTGCCCATTCTCTGAAGCCATCATGAGGGGAGTCCTCCCCAGCTTGTCAGTCGTGTCCACCTCGGCTTGGTGGCGCAGCAGCAGCTGTAAACCATGGATGTTGTCTGCAAAGGCAGCAGCGTGAAGGGGTGTCCTGGGAAGACAAGAGAGCGCGTAAAGAAGAGGGCACGGCACCCACCCCAGCAGCACCACCCAGGCCTACAGACACCAGAGTCCTCCTGTGCCACGGGAAGAGCAGGAATTGCTTTCCTCCCCTGGACGTGGCCATTCCCTCCTGCAGCCACCCCACAGGGGCTCACACCCCAGGCAGACCCCGAGGCGGGCCGGGAAGCGCGGGTGCCGCTCTCCTGGCTGGCCACGCGCGTGGTGGGAACCCCGAGGAGAGCTGCAGGAGTCACAGCCAGCAGCACTGGGGAGAGGGGCAAGAGAGGGACGAGTCCATGCTCACCTTCCTTTGGCATCTCTGCTATTAACAATCTTGGCACCTAATGCTTCCACCAGCATTTCAGCAGTGCCGTCCTGGTTGTTAATTCTGCAGCGGGGACGAGAAGGAAAGTTAGAACGGGGCTGAGCAGCATCAGCGCGTCTGCAGCGGGAGCGAGCAGCGAGCTCCTGCGGCACACTAGTGCAAACAGGAGCTAGTCTGGAGCTGTCTGGGTAAAACACCCTTCATCCTTCTCGAGGAAACGAGGTGCTGGTCGAGGAAACGCAGCACCGTGTCGGAGCAGCCTCGCCCGTCCCTCTGCTGTCAGCCTCCCCCCCCCCTTGGCAGCTCCCTCCAGCCAAAAGCCTGCTGGCATACGAGTCTGGTACACAACAGCCCTGGCCGTGCCGCACGCAGACGACGAGACAGCTGCTTTACAGCTCCCGGGGACCCTCCAGCAGTGCAGCGACCACCTCCCTGCCACAGGGGAGCTGGGCCAAACTGGTCATGTAACCCAGAGCTGCTGCCGCCCAGAGAAGAGGCCCTGGTAGGCAGGACAAGGTTTGGAGCTCCTCCTTCTGCAGGCTTCTGCCCGCTCAGACCCCGTAACCCCTCTCCCACGTCATCTGGGTGAGAAGAAGCCAGGGCAGGTCCCTGGCGCCACTTACACTGCACAGTGCAATGGAGTAAAGGGATTTCCTTCTAGGTACGCAAATGGATTGTGTTCAAGTAACAATTCAAGACAATCTTCATGCCCTGTGAGAAGAGAGGGACATAAATGCATCACTGCCCAGCCTGTGACGGAGCAAGAAGGCACTGAAGGCCCCTCCAGCTCTCCCCATGACCAGAGGGAGGCCCCAGGTACCAGGGAGGTACCAGGTACCAACGCAGCAAATCCTGCAACAGGGAGCACAGGAGCTCAGGACCGGAGTGCCCAAGCTCTCCCCTGCTCCAGCACGGGCAGCAGTTCTGTTTCCTCTCTGGCAGCAAAGCTGCTGCACCTCGGGAGGTTTCTAACCCCACGCCTCCTCCTGAAGCCACACTGCTGGCTTCCCCTCGAAGCGCTGAGACATCCCCTCACGCTGCTGCATCAGTCCCCCCAGGGCGAGGGCCGAGTAATCCTATAAATCTGCCAGTCCTGGAGGAAGCAGCATCAGCTATTCCGTAATAGCTGTTTTCATACTTCATTCCTTTAAGGAGCTTGGCAGAGGGAGCAAAACTCCCCGCGCCCCTCCCTTGTTTGTGCTGTCTGAATTCACCAGGCTGAATTCAGCGCTGGGCTGACGGCCCCCAGAGCAGTGGGGGACAGAGGGACACGCCGGCTCTTCCTGGCAGTCGTTAACCGACACGAAGGCCGAGCCGCCATCAACTTACCAGCTTGGCAGCGCCACTGGATCGCTCAGGGCACAGCCGCCACGGAGAGAGAACAAACCCCACACGCTGCCCCAACCACACCCACAGAAGACAGTTTTACTGCATCCTTCTTTACAGTGCGTGTCCCAGAACACCACAAGAGCATTTTGGTAGAGCTGCCTCCTCCCCATCAACAGCCAAAGCAGAGCAGAAGGTGGGAAGGGGCCCAGCCTGGGTCCTTACCGCTGTACGAAGCCCAGTGCATCGGTGAGTAACCGCTATAGTCCACCACAGAGTCCAGAGGGTCAGTAGAGAGGGCTGCCTGCAGCAGGGTCCTCAGGATTTCTAAGTGTCCGCATGCCGAAGCAAAGTGGATCGGGGTCCGGCCTTTGAAATCCCGACACAGAACGAAGGCATCGTGGTCCAGCAGGGCAGCCAGGCAGTCCTCACAGCCCGTCACAGCCTGTGGCCAGGAGAGAGGAGCGGGAGGTCAGACCTCCTCCTTCAACCAGTTAATGACAGAACTAGCCCCTTCTTCCACAGCTTCCTCCTCAAACACCGCACTTCAGGAAGGGAAAAGGGGCTCTTTCACCCAGGACTCTCACGGCAACGGAAACCACCTGCTTGTCCTCCAAGCAGATCCCACGCAGGAGGCCCCCAAGCAGAAGATGGAGGGCTCCGGGCACCCCCCGGGGCGCAGAGATGCACTCACCCCTCGATGCAGCGCAGTCCTTCCCCTCTTGTCCGCTGCGTCGGCCGTGGAGCCCTTCTCCAGCAGGAGGTGGACGCAGTCAACGTGGCCGTTCATGATCGCCAGCATCAGCGGGGTTCTGCACGGGGTGGGGGGAGAGGCAGCAGTGGGGAGAGTGGGCTTGGCAATCAGCTGGGCTGCAGCGCTGCCCTCTCCTGCCCCCCCGCCACCCCACGACACATCCCCGGAGAAACCCCGGCCGCACTCACTGGCCGTGGATGTCCATGACGTCGGTGATGTCCGCCCGCTCCCCGCTGTCTATCAGGAGGTGCAGGGAATCGGTGTTCCCGTTGGCAGCTGGGGAAGACGGGCGAGGAGAGGAGTCACACACACACACACGCGCGCGCACGGCTGGGTTCCCTCTTCCCAGCCGCCGCCGCAAACCAAAGGAACGGGCTCGTGCTCAGCAGCCAGGCACACGTGGCCGAGCGAGCTCGTTATGAGGTTGCTAAGCTACAGCACCGATCAGCACGTGCATCGGCTGAGCTGGAAACACGTGCGTGCACAAGCCGCCGGCGTCCTCCCTCCCACCCGCTGCTGGGCTGCTTGGACCCTTGGCTGCTGCCGGCGCATCGCAGCTCCGGCCCCGAGCATCGCCCCCAGGCGCAGCCCTGCAAGGCAGCCAGGAAAAGGGGCACCCCCGGCACCCCCGGGCTCTGGCCATGCTCCCTCACCACCCCCGGCCCCGTCTGCCCTCCGTCACCTGCGGCGTGGAGAGGGGTCCACTTCCTCTTCCTCTCCTTCACCAGGGCGGAGGCGCCGTGGCTGGTGAGCACCTCCACGCACTCCGTGGAGCCTCTCTCCGTGGCAAGGTACAGCGCCGTCCGCCCCTTGTGGTCCCGCACGTCGAGGTTCACGAGGGTTTCGGCAAGTGTCTTTAGGGCTTCACAGTGACCATTATAGGCCTGAGGACAAAGCAGGTGACATCAAAGCGGCGCCCAGGGAGGCTGCGCGCAGCCAGGAGCCCCCGCCCCCGGGATGAGATCCTGATCTCCCCGCAGCCCATGCCCCCTGCTTGCACTCCCACCCCACGCAAAGTCCTTGCCCAGACACAGACGAGGGAGGTGGCTCCCAACGGCAGCAACCAGAAAGTCCTGGAAAGAGCAAGGAGTTTAAAATACAAATCAAAGGGATTTTCACCCCTGGCCTTTGGGAAAAGCCAGTCCCAGGCTGCTGCCTCCTTTCCTCCTTCGCCCCGTGCAGCTCTGACAGATGCCCAGACCCAGCCCGCGCTGCCAGGGAGCAGGCACCTCTCCAGGACACCGCGTGAACCCCAGCCCCGAGCCAAGTGCCCTCTGCAACCCTGGGGCCAGGCCAGCCGTACTTACAGCTAAGTGCAAAGGGCTGACTGGAATGGTGCTTTCCACATCCTCCAGGCAGTTAAAAGACATTTCCAGGAGCTGCAACGGCAAAACCACGAAGTCACAGGTGATCCCTGCAAATACTCAATCTTGGAGGCTTTCGCGTACGCCCTGTCCACCAGCAGGCTGCAAAAGCATTAAGGAGCAGCTCGCCGGCTCCAGAACGATCGGAACTTCAGGTCAGCACCTGCCTTAGCCTGGCTCTGGGCCCTGTACAGACTGCTGCGTCCCCGCTACCCAGAGGCCTCTCCACTACTCATATGATTTCCTATATCCACATGGCTGTAAACTTAGAGTTACAAGGCTTTTTCTGTACTGCGAGAGCTCTTCCTTGGCACAGGCCTCCAGGTTTTCTTTTAAAAGCCCAGCCTTGCTGTGTTGCCAGGGTGCAAGACATCCACACGTCCCCCTCGCCAGGTAACAAGGCTCCTTTCTCTCAGGCCCAGGTCTTTCCTCTGTGCTCTTCCCAGCACAAAGGCTCCCCACGAGTCCCTGAGGCTTTTCATTAAACCCATTTCCCTTCTTCCTGGACAAACACTGACACTGCGCTGCCTGCAACACACGCGACGACGCTGCAGGGCTGGACAAATCCCTTCTGAGGGACACTTCCCCCATCTCCTGCCAGCACAGAGGGTTTTCTCGCTTACTCACCAGCTCAAGGTTCTGCCTGTTGCCGTACGCAGCTGCATAGTGGACAGCAGTATATCCCTGCTTGTCCCGGAGGGATGGGTCAGCACCATTATCCAGCAAGAACTCTAAACAACTGCAACAAGCAAGAGAATGGGAGATCAAGAAAACGGGGAGAGCAGAGAGGGAGAGCTGTGCAGGGCCCCCCCACTTTGATCTGTGAGCAGACGCTGTATGAACCCCTTCAAGGCACGGAGCGCGCGCAGACCCCCAGGGGGACCTGGCAGCGGGACCAGAGCGATGGCCAGGTTTGCTCAAGAAATCAGCGGATGCTTCCTCCAACGCATCACCGCTCAAGCTCAGAGCAGGCAGAAGCGAGGTGATTTCTAGCGGGCGCATGCAGGGCCCGGGGGCAGGGTAAACGACAAACAACGGCCAGACGGGGCCGGCACCGACTCACAAGAACGCCTCCTTCAGCCTGGACTCCTTCAGCGGCTCCTCGTCAGTGTCATGGCTGTTTCCTGAATGAGTCTCTGCTCTGGAAGGTCAGGGGCCTGCATCAGTTTGCTGACCACCCCCCTCCTCTTCACAAGCCGCTGCGGGGAGGCGGCCGGGGCGCAGCAGAACATCCCCTCCCGCCTCGCACCAGCACATCCAGCCCAGCGCTGAGACGCACTCACCTCCTGTACGTGTCCGAAGCAGCAGCATAGTGTAAGGGGGTACAGCCTTTACAGTCAGCCTCGTTAATAGTGGCTCCTGCAGTGACCAGTGTCACCGTACACTGGTAGCTGCCGTTGGCAGCTGCGTAGTGCAGTGGAGTCCTACGAAGGGGAAAGGAGAACGGGGCTTAGGAGCACTGCTTGGCACGGGGGGAGAAACCCAACGGGCACCACAGCAGGAGCTGGGGAACCCTGCACTGGCTCGAGGCTTTGGGTCGGCTGCTCCTTTTGGAGAGCCAGAGCCCTTGGGGTGAGAGGGGAGTTCAGGAAGCAGCGTACGCAGGAGACCGAATCCAAAAAGCTCCCTGGAGGTGGTGTGCCCCCTGCTAACAAGCCTGCCCAGAGTCAGAGCTGGCATCCTCACTCCCTAAAGCCCAGCTCAGCCCCACACCTTGCTGTAAGACTTTAAACACCAAGTGCAGCAAAGGTCTTGGGAAGGTCCCAGCCCAAACCCAGCTGTTTCTGAGGCTGGAGAAATCACCTTGGCAAGGCTCCCAGCACGCTTACCTTCCAAATTTATCTCTCCTCCTCAAGTCAGCACCGCTGCTCAACAGCAAATTAAGACATTCAACGTTCCTGCAGGAGTTAGGGAGGTGAGTTAGACACAGATGAGAAGGGAGCGCAGCAGAACACAGACTCCTCCTAGTTGCAGACAAGACAGCTACACTTCTCGGGCGCGCAGCCTGGATGTGCCGAAGCTCAATTCAGTCTGTCATCTCCAGGCAGCGTAAGAGCCACAGCCATGGCTGGATGCTGCTCGTACAAAGCTCTTCCCTGCTCTCTAGTGAAATAACCCTGCCACGCTTCCTGCCTCACCAGCCCTGCCCTGCACCGCACGCAGCTCTCTGACAACCAGGCAATTACAGAGAGACATTTGCTGTGGCGTTAGCGCAGCTGACGCACTGGATTTTATGCTACAAAAAAAAAAAAAAATAAAAAAAAAAATAGAATCTAGGATTTCTGGCTTCTGCGTCACTGCTTTGTTCCTGCTGCTGAGGCCGGGTAAGAGCGCTGCACTGCGAGGGCCGGGTCCGTCACCAGCTCCCGAGCACCGCGCAGACGAGCAGAAGCGAGGTCCTCGGGGGGACGCTGCCCCTCTGCCGTACCACTGCGGCAGCGCTCGTTTGCAACGCGCCGCGTGAAATCAAACTCCCTGGCACACAACACGAGGCATTCGCACAGCCAGCTAAACCCCCGCTGCTTTTCAGGCGACGGCTTGTGACCCCTTCACAAACAGCCAGCATTTTAGCCCCGTCTTAAAGAAGGGTAAACAGCCACAGAGGGGAGTGGCTGGGACGAGCCACAGCAGCAGAACAGGGCCAAACGGTTTCCCTCTCCATTCCTGGCTATCAACCTGCGTCCCCGCTGCCTCCCAGATCCGCACATGGCACCCAGGGATCTGCCAGCCCCGGCTGAGCACTGCACCGGGCTGCCCGTGCCACCCGCTGCAGCGCACGGGCGGAAAGGAGGGTCAGGGCTGGGGGCAGGCAGCGACGCTCCTGCCCCAACGTGGGGCCGAAGCCCTGGGCACGGCTCACCCTCCAGAAGCAGCAGCGTGGAGGCAAGTCCTCCCAAGGTTATCAGGCGTGTTGATATCGAAGCCTGCGGACAGCACGTGCTCGTTGCTCAGCGAGGAGACGATACTGTACAACTGACCTGCGGGGCCGGAGGGGCAGGGGGTTAGGGGGCCGTGGGGGGCTCTCCCCAGTGCCCCCGCCAGCAGGGGGGCAGCCGAGCCACTCACCTGAGGAAAGTAGCTTACGACAACAGTCTGAAAATCCAAAGAGAACAGCTAAGTGCAGAGGGAACATGTCGTGGATCCCACGCCTGCCAGGGGACGAGACGGGGTCAGCGTGCATCGTTTCCGCACCCTCCAGCCCGGGGTTGGGGGGGGAGAGGGTGGAATTGTTTTCTTACCTTGCAGTGTCAGCACCATTCGTCATCAAAGTACTAATTAGCAGCTCGTGGCCATATCTAGCAGCAACGTGGAGGGGGGTATTGCCGTATTTGTCAGCACAGTCAATCTCACTGCCTGGGAAGGGAAAGCCAAAGGCTGTTGAGTGGATTCTGAATTCCAGTCCCAGGCAGCGACCCGGCTCCGAAGGGGGCTCAGGCTGCGGCGGGGAGGGACGAACAAGCAGCCCAGGCTGCTCCGACGGCTGTGTCCCATCTCAGGGACGCAGCTGGTAACTTGAGGCCATTCTGCACCGTGCAGAACTGCAAACTGCTGTCTGCGCTGGGAGCCCGCGTGTATCCTGCCAGCACGGGCATTAGATCTCCCCCCGTCCCCAAGGAGAGGATGTGGTAGCCCCCCCAGGTCCCTGGCTGAACCCCTGGGGTGCCTGCCAAGTCCGCAGCCCTCTCACAGGAATATTGCCTTTCAGGCTGGACGCAGAGCAGGCACGATCTTCGGCCCCAGCAGCTCTGACCTGGCTGGAATTTCAGTGCCCTGGTTTGCACTGCACCGCCCTTGGGAGCTCCTGCGACCTCCGCCACCCTCACCCAGCACAGTGCCCTCGGCAGCAGCCCCAAGAGCACAGAAGCGAATTTGAGGGGTAATTACAGAGCTCTGAGACCCTCTGGGCAAACACCCAGGTGGAGGCAGGTGCTGAGCAGCACAGGATAAGAAGGGGGGTAGCCCAAGGCTGAAGAAGAAGCCACTCACCATTCTGAATGAGGATCTGTGAACGCGTGAACCGCCCGTGGATGGCAGCCATGTGCAAGGGGCTCTTCCCTTCCTTACTCTGCAGAGAGCAGAAGCGAGGTCACGCCGGGCTCCTGCCGCCGCCCTGAGCTCACCCCTGGGGCAGCAGGTCCCCACGCCCCCAGCCCAGGGCTCAGCCCCTCAGCACCGGACCTGAAAGTTGACGTCGGCCCCGTTGTTCACGAGGAGCTCCAGGCACAGGGCCCCATTGGTGGAGACGGCAGCAAAGTGCAGAGGGGTGAAGCCCTTCTCGTTAGGCTGATTGACGTTGGCGCCGTAATTGACCAGTTCGTTGGCCACGGCATCTTGGCCCATGTAACAGGCGATGTGAAGTGCAGTGTTACCGAAGGAGTTCGGTTCGTCGATCTGCGGGAGCAGCAAACCCAGACGATTTGGGGATTCAGGAGGGAAAAAAAGAAAGGCAGCCAAGAAGCAGCCCGCGCTCCCAAAGCCCCCAGCACCCTCTCCCATCTCGGGGCCAGCCTGCCCCCGAGCCCCCCGCGCGCGGGGCTCACCTCCACGCCCAGCCTCAGCAGGTGACGCACAACCTCGATCTGGCCGCTGGCTGCCGCCGTGTGCAGCAGGGTGTAGCCCTTCTTGTCCTTACACATCACGTCGGCTCCCCGGGCCACCAGCAGCTTCAGAACTTCCAAATGCCCTGTTTGAGGGATGGGGGTGAGAGCCGGGGTCCCCGGGATGCGGACGCTGCGGCGCGGGAGCACCGCCAGCCTCAGAGGCGAAGCCACAGACGAGGGAGAAGAAACCAGAGCGACGCCCGCGGGGAAAACCTACCCAGAAAAGCCGCCCAGTGGATGGGCTGGCGATCCTTCTTGTCGCAAGTACTCAGGCTGGCCCCTTTGTTTAACAGCAGGTTCACCATCTGGATGAGGAAAAGCGGTGAGAGGGGCGAGGCTGCCGCTCCTCCCGCTGGCCGCGGCGAAGGCCAGACCCAGGAGGAGACCCACGCGGGACCCCGGCGCCCGAGCCCACGTCACCGACCTCGAGGTGGCCGCTGTGCACAGCGTGGTGCAGCGCCGTGCGGCCCGTGCGGTCCGCGACGTTAACAGTGCTCAGCAGGGGGATGATGGCCTCCACGCACTTGGTGGCCCGGTTGGCAGCGGCGACATGCAGAGGCGTTTGCCAATACTTGTCGCGGGCATTGACGTCTGCCGAGTGCTTCAGGAGGAGGTGAAGTGCTTTCTGGCAGGATGAGAGGAAAGCACAGCTCTCACCCAGCCCGCTGGGACCTGCGGGAGCCCCCCCGGCAAGGTGAGGGGGAGCTGCGGCTCAGCCCATCTCCTGCTTCCAGCACACGCCGAGCTGCCCGGGTCCACAACAGCCCTGAGAGCCAGAACTGAAACTGCTCCGCACGCGCACGAGCAAGGATTCTCCCTGAAGGGAAGGGCTGGTTTGCTTTTGTGTCCCCAATGACATCGGGGAGCCCGTGTACGGCTGCGGTTCAGCACGTTATCACAGAGAAAGGGTGAGAGAGGAAAAGACAGTGGAAAGACTCCAGGAACGAGCAGAGAGAAGGGAAAACAGCACAGCTCAAACACCCCCTGCGTGAATCCCCCAGCCCTCACCCGGGTTGCTGCAGCCCCTTCTGGCTGCCCCCGGTGCTCCTTCCAGGCTGGAGATCAGCGCGAGGGACTCAAACGAACCAGACTCGTCCCACCCCAGCACAGCAGCGAAACGTGGCTGCACAGGGGTTGTGTGGCACAGGAGAAAGAAGTCTGATTTAACTGTAAATGAGCGCTCATCCGCGAATCTGGAGATGTAACGCACCCAGGGGGACAATAACGTAACCCATTGACCTGTATTTTGTAATTATTTCCCCCTTTTGCTGGTAGAGGCTGCTTGCTGTAACCCCGTTTCCCTCCCAAGGGGTCGCAGGCTGCCCACTTCCAGCGACCCCGGCTCCCGGCTCGGCTCTTCCCCAAGGGCACACCGCTCCCCTGCCTGCCTGGGAGCGGCACGCCGAAGCTGCCGGGCAGCGCGTGCAGCCAGCACTCCCGGGGAGCAGGCTGCAAGGAGGAGAAGCCCTGAAGCACACGGACACTCCTGAAAAAGGTTCCCCTAGGTCAGAACCCCCGGAAGAACAGAGCGAGAGGCGGCTGCGGCGCCTCTGAGCTGGGGCTGAGGAGAAAGGAGCACGCTCGGGCTCACAGACGGGCACTGCTCCAGCCTGACAGCCAAGCAGTCCCGGCTTGCAGAGCTCCCGCGCTCCAGCGACCCGCAGGAGCTGTCCGCACATGTTCGGAGCCCACAGCAAACGCCATCAGTAGAGGTTTACGCTAACGTATTTCATCTCGTGCCTGCTGCCAATTAGGAGAACTCATGAAAGCAGTCGATGTGTGGTAACTTGCCCTGCTCGTAAGATCCAGGGCTTCTGATTGCCTGGCTCCAACGTGACCGCAGAGCTGCTCACTCCCAAGTAGCTCAAAACAGGACAAAGTTAACTGGGATGAAGTTAAGCCCACAAAAGCTAAACGTCAGGAAATCTTTCAAACAAGATCTGTTGGAATCGGCTCCCAAGAGATGGGGCGAGAGCCCCGTCATCCCTCAAAGGAAAGTAAAGGTGGATGAGACAAAGCCCTTGGGAAAGGGGGGAACGGCAGGGAGGAGGATGCTGTGCGGAAAATCCTCACGCTAGCTCCTGAAGGATGGAGGGAAGGGAACCAAGAGGATCCTCTCCAGTTCTCGTTCTCAGCCTCTGAATTATGAGTTCATCTCTCCGCTCTAACGAGAACACCCATCCCAGCTGAAAGGAGGCCAGGTGGAAAGGGGAGAAGCATGGCCCCCTCCTCCTGCCAGCGCCTCCATGTAAGGAGCCGATGAAGCCAGAGGCACAGCGGAGGGGAACCTACCTCGTTACGAGAAGCCGCAGCGCGGTGTAATGGGGTGAGCCAGACAGTGTCCTTTGCGTTAACGTTAGCACCTGAGGAAGAACAAAAAGGAGAGGGTTGGGGAACAGAGGTGACCAACTGCCTCTGCCCCAGAGCAGGTCTGCGGCCACCTGAGGCTCCTGCCGGGCACCAGCACCGGTTCTGCTGCAAAAAGGGACCCGCGCTGGGCTTTAGGTGAGGACCAGCCCCACGAAGCGCACGAGGAACAAGCTGCGCCCCTTGGGAGACTGTGCCAGTGCGCTGCACAGGATGCAAGGCAGAGGAAAGAGACTGCATCCCCCAGGCTGCCACTTCCCCACCGAGCCGAATAACCCTGGCAGACCCGGCACGCAGTTCTGCTCGCTGCTTTAAAGGAAAGACACTTGAGACACGCACACAAAAAAAAAACAACCCAAACCAGAGTATTTCAGGCTGGGAGCTGTGGTCACTGTGGGCTCCGTATTAGAAAGGAAAGCTGACAGATCACTGCAATCCCCGCTCCAGATTTGTGCCTGGCACTTGGGTCCAGTGACCCCAGAAGCTCCTGCCTTCCCCTGCCGCTGAGAGCTCAACGCAGCCGCATGCAAAAATCAACACAGGGCACGGAACGGCATCTTGTGCTCCGCAAGGGGAGCTGAACATCCCCGGTCCTCTTTAACGAGACCTCAGCAGAACATTTCCCCACGTCTCCCCTTGTCGGGGCAGACAGGATCGTGCCAGCCTCGGGGTTTCCCCCACACAAGCGGCCGGGAAGGCCACGGTGCCCGGAGGCGCTGCAGGACGGCAGACGAGGAGGCTCCTGGCCGAGCCCCGCCGTGCCCAAGCACAAGGCTGGAGGGAAACGAGGGGCAGCTTTGCACCAAGGAACACGGGCGAAAACTCAGCCCAACCCCTGGGTTTTGAGCCGGCCCCTCATCGTGAGCAGCGAAAGCCCCACCTCCCCTGAGCATCCTGCTGCTCCAGGCGCCTCTGGGGCGCGCGGCCCCGCTGCAGCCTCCTCCAGCACCTTCCGACGCTGGCCACCTCGCACACATCCCCCTGCTGCTGGGTTCCCACCTCCGCTATTTCAGCTCCACGATGCTTCCCTGTCCGAACAAACCTCCTAGGATTACAGCAACATTTCCTAATCTTTCCCTGGCCGCAACCCCACTGGCTTAATGAGGAGCACACGGTTGCTTGGATGGCGAGCAAAACCGATTGCTCTGCACCCCGAGGCGCAGAGGGGATCAGAAAGAGGCCCTAAAGGTGCCCCCAGCGCTTGAGACGAGTGCCCCGAGCCCTGGCCCTTACCTGACAGGATGAGGAGCTCGAGGATTGCAACATCTCCTAGGTAGGCAGCAGCATGCAGCGGCGTTCGTCTTTCTTGGTCCTGAGCAGGGATGCAAGGAACAAAAGGTGCGATCAGCTCTGAGGGCAGGGGAGCTTCCACGGCGCAGTCCCTCCCCTACTCCAGCCTGCCCCAGCAAACCCTGGGAGCACACGCAGACACCGTGGGGCACGGAAAACGGGGAAAACTGCTTAAAATTGGCAGCCTCCTCCGGACCTGCTGCCCTGCAGGACTCCACGGGTCCTCGCTCACGACCCGAGGAGAAAGCCTGGCTCCGCTCTGACAGCGTACAGACCGACCCTGCGCTTTTATCCTCGGGCCAGCAACAAAAAACCACTTCGAGTTACAGACAGCTCCTTCAGCTCGCTGCTGAAGGGCAGGAAGGTGCCAAAGCCCCTCTCAGATCCTAGATTGGATTAGCTGAACAAAAAACACCTTTCACTTCTGTTTACTCAGGGCTGGGCCCTGGGTAACCTCTGCCTCGAGGCATTCGGCTCAGGCTTCCCTCGGGGAACATGCCACGTCCTAAAGCCGGGAAGCAAACAAGTAGAAAGCTGGAAGAGCTCAACTCATTCGGAGTCCCAGATTTTGTGCTGGGAGAAAAAAAATAGTTGTCTGACATCGAGTTAAGAACTGTTTGGGACATGGCGGTGGTTTCATTTTTATTTTTTTTTTGCAGCAAGTCGTGCTGGCACAGCCAGGCAGGAGGATGTGAAAGTGAAACCCAGCTGGCAGGTCAGCGAACAAGCAACAACATCTCTAAACCTGCACACAAGGAGGAAATTACGCGCTAACAATCGCGGTTTTATTCCTCCAGCAGCTGCGGAGAGCCCGGCAAAACAATCCCCACGCTCTCTCCTCCCAAGAGAGGATGGAGAGCTGCCCGGTCCCTAACCCGAGCAGTCATGGAAGAAAAATCCTCGCGCTATCTTGTGTGTTAAGCTCAGATAGGATCTAATCGCCAGCCTGGCACGGCGGCAGCAGCGCGGCGCTGCCCTTACCTCCTCGTGACACCGGCCGGCGCAGCGCCGGCCCTGGAGCTCACCGACAGAGCCACGCGGATCGGGGTGCGCCGACCCGAGCAGCAAAGCAGGCGGGCACGGGCTGAAGAGCCGGCGGCTGCCGCAGCCCAGCCGGGAGCGAGGCGCCGAACCGGGACAGACCCGGTGAACCGGGACAGACGGCTCCCACGCGGAGCTCGCGGCTCGGCCCGGCTTTTGGGCTGAGAGCGCAGCGCCTGCTGGCCGGCAGCGGTCCAACTGTGCCACCGTGTCACCGAGACGCGGGGTCCTGGTGCGGCCGGGGCCGGCGAACCCACCTTGCGGCAGGCCGCGCTCCTTATCCGCCCGCCTGCCGCTGCTCGTTAGCGGGAAGCCTGCGAAGCAGGTCGAGGGGACGCACGCTAACAAGGCAGATGTGAACGTCCTCCCTGCTCCCGAGCCTGGCCTTGTTCCGATAAACCACGCTCATCGTCACCAGCCTGCGGCTGCCGCGCTTCGGTGCCAGCCCGGCTGCTGGCCAGGACCTGGTGGGACTCGTCCCGGTGGCCACCGCGTGGGGAAGCAGCAGGGCGCATCGTGAGGGGTCCTGCCACCGGCCCCCCCCCAGGGACGCACTGCGCCCGTGGGAACGAGCGTGGAAACCACCCCCAGGCGCCAGGCTCGAGACAAACAACGCCTCCCGACACCCACGAGGCTCGGTCCGCTCTGCTGACCGGCTCCAATCCTCCTTTCCCCTCTGGGCAGCCTTATCGTGAGGCAGAGCTCCTGCATCCACGCCGAACAATTTGGGGCTGCTGTCCCAAAGGAGAAAAAGGTAAACTCGCAGCGTGACAGTGCTGGGCCTCCACGGAGCCCTCCCACACGCCCCACACCGCTTCCCAGCAATGCTCTGCGCTGCAGAAGGCTTCAGGATGCTCTTGGGGTCTCCTGGGGAAGTACGGGAGCGCCGTTCTTCCACACAACCCATCGTACAGATGGCAAGATCGAGGCAAGGGGACAAAGCTGCAAAGCAAACGGCAGCCGGGCAAGCAGCAGAACGTGAAATCTTTGCTTCGAAGCCCCGGCTCTGACCATCCTTGCAAAAAGAGCCCACCCCGACAGGGTGCAAGCCTCCCTTGCGCAGCTCGTGCCCTCCCGTCCGGCGGAAGAACCGTTCCGCCGGGGGAAGGACGGGGAGAGGCAGCGGGGTGCAGGAGGGCGGTGAAGCACAGACAGCACGGCCGGGCAGCACTCACCAGTACGTTGATATTCTCCTTCTGATTCAGCAGCGACCGCACCTCCTCTACATCGCGGTTGAAGATGGCTTGGACCAGAGGAGGCTGCAAAGAGAAAGGCGAGCAGGTGGTGAAGGTGGCAGCGCGTGGAGGATGCGGCCGGGACGGGAGCTGGCCGGCCTCCGCCTGCAGCTGCCCGGGAGGGGCCCGGCGGCCGCATCCAGCACCCCTCCGGCGGCTGTGGCAGGATGCAGCTCCGACGGGCACACTTCGCCTTCTGCGTTTCGTTTTAAGCAAACGAGAAGTCGCTGCTCCTAAAATGACTCGGACGAACTGACGGGGATTTAATGTCGACGGGGAACGCGGAGGGGAGGGAGGCTGCAGCCAGAGCCGGCACAGCGAGGACGGCACCGGCATCTCCACCACCGGGAAGCCGGCACGCATGGTCCCAAGACCCCTTGGCTCGTTCCTGCACCACAGAGGTCGCTGAAAACATAACACGGGCTACGCGAGGAGCGGGATTAAGTCCTTAGTGGCTCAGCCAGCACCGGGGACCAGTTTTCAAGCCAGCAAAGGTAGTTTTCACGACATGGATGGCTGTTGGTTGGGGAAACAGGTCAAGGGATTGCTAGGAAAGCCTCCCCGCTACCGGAGCCCAAGGAGCGGCACCGATTGCAGAGCCAGCGTCCCATCCACGGCCTCCAGCAGCGTGCCCACGGCGCAGCTCAGCGCCCGTGCTGCAGAACCCACCACACAGCAGCGCCCGGGCACTGGGACCCCAGTCCCGCTCACAGCCTCGGCCACAGCCGGGGAACCTTTCCTCTGAGCAGGCTGAAGCCCCCTGGTGCCAGCCAGGTCTCCGCAGACCCCAATCAGGCTTCCCGAGACGCAGCTACGCGATGCCTCACGCTCTCCTGCGGAAGACCTCGTATTTATTGCCTCTCTCCTATCTTTTGAGAAACACCTGCAACGCTACGTTGGCTCCGACGGCACAAAGAGCCTGGCGGAGCCAAGCCTGGAGCTTATCCTGTTTGCTGCTGCTCACATCTCCGAGAAGTCACCTGGCAGGCCCCGGCAAAAAGGACAGGCAGAGCTCCAGCCAAACTCCTACCAAGCAGCGCCGTGGGCTGCAGAACCGGCATCCCGAGCAGCCGGCACCTCCCGCCGTGTCCCCGGGCATGCGGGGTGCTGCCCGAGCATCACCCGAGAAGCCAGCACCCGGTTCTCATCCCACAGCCCTAAGAACGATGCCATGACACCCCAAACTCTGCGGGGCAGAGGCCGCGGCCGCTGCAGACCCACGCGGGGCTTGGCGCCCACCATCGCTGCCCGGACGGACACCTCCCCGCGGCCCCCTGCTGCTGCCGCCCCTCGCCCCGCAGCAAGCGGCTGCCGCTGGCACCCCGTCTGCAGCCCCAGCACCCGAACCGGGGAGCCCTGCCCGTCGCAGCCCGCCGGGGGAACGCCGCCGTCGCTCTCCGCTCGCCCCGGCGGCCCGGCCAGCCTCGCGCCGCCCGCTCGCGGCACCATCACAGCGACAGCGGTTAAACACGGGGAACACATCCCGGGTCAGAGGGAACGCGTGAGTCATCCCCCTGGAATGCAGCAGACTCAGCATCACCCATTAGACATTAAAAAAATAAAAAAGAATATATATATATTTTTTTTTTTAAAAAAAACGAGGAAAGATTCGCGGACGGTAATTACGCACCGAGCACTTCGGCGGCGCGCGGCTTGCAGCAGCCCTGGCTCTGACACACCCACCCACCCTTCACAAGGCGACCTGAACGGTTGGGTTACCGACAAAAAAGAAATATAAAGTTCTATTTAAACCGCGACCAATGCCCCGGCCCTCCTGCAGCCGCCAGGCGAGGTCTCGACGCCGGCGGATTAACGCCGCCACCGGGGCGAGCGGCAGGCGCCGGGGGGCCCCCCCCGAGCCCGAACGGAGCCGGTTGGAGGCAAAACCGTGCGGGAGAGGCGGGCTCCGGGGGCCGGGCCCGGAGAACCGGGGACGAGCCCCGGGTGCGGGGGGCTCGGGGCCCAGCGCCGGTACCGGGCCGGGCCGCGGGCGAGGGCCACGTGCGGGCGCTGAGGGCACGGGGGGGAGCCCCCGGTACCGGCGCCGTGCCCCGCGGCCCCGGGCCGGGCTCCTCGGAGCCGGGTCCCGGCTGCAGGAGCCCGGGCGGCCCGGTCCTTACCGGGGCTCCGCGCCGCAGGGCGGGCTGCCGAGCGCGGGGCCCGGTGGTGCGGGAGGAGCGCGGCGGGGCCCCGCACCGGGCCGGGCCGGGCCCCGCAGGTGGGAGGGGGCCGGGGGGGGGGGGGGGCTCCGCGGTGGGGCCGGGAACCGGGCCCCGGGGCCCGCGGCCTGGGGCGGCGGCCGGGGCCGGGGCGGCGCGCGCTAGGCCGCGCATCCCCGGGCTCGCGTAGCGGCGCGGCCGGGCGGGGCGCGGCGCGGGGCGGGCGGGCGCGGCGGCGGTACCTGGTCCGTGATGCTGAGAATCCCCATCTCGGGGCCGCCCTCAGCGCCCAGCTCCCGGCATCGGGCTCCGGCCGCGGCGGCTCCGCTCGGGCGGTTGGCGGGGCGGGGAGCGCCTGAGCCCGCCCACCGCCGAGGGAGCGGCCGCCGCCGGGCCGCAGCGCCGCCGCCGGCCGGCAGCACCGACAGCGGGACCGGGGGGGGCGGCGGGACGGGGCCCGGCGGGCGGCTGAGGGGCGCCGAGGCCCGGAGCCCCCGCGGCGAGGCCGGGCCGGGGGGGGGGGGGGGGTTGTGTCCCACCAGGCGCCGCCGCCGCCGGTGCGTCCTCGGGGGGCTGAGGGGGGGTCCCGCCATAGCAAACGGGCTCAGCCCGGTGTTCCCCCGGGACTGGGAAGGCCCCGTGGGGTGAGCAGCACGGAGGGGACCGGGGGCTGCCACCGCCGGGTGCAGGGAGGACGCGGGAACCCGGGGAGTTTGTCTTGGCGTCGTCTTCCCCGGCCCGGTGGCCCCGAGCCAGCCCACGGACACCCCAAGTCTCCGTCTGCCTCCCGGTTGGCGGCTCGTGGTGGTTTCACTACTGCAAGCTCCCGCACAGGGCACGGTGGCTTCTCACGTTGACTTTCCCTGCAGACACCGCTGCTCCTCTGGGGTCAAAATCTGGTCTGTGGCTTCCACATCAAGAGGGCTGGATGTGCGGGCAGCAGGCAAGCAGCACGCTGTGTTGCAAAGCCTTTGGAGTGAGCTGCAACGGATTGAAGACTTGCAGGGGAGTTGCTGGTAGGAACTGTGCTCTCTCTGTCTCCAGTTCCCAGAGTAAAACCACCTGGAGCAGCCTCTCCAGGGCAGTAGCCCCCAAATACGTTTGATCACTGCCTGCAAGGCCCCTAATTGGTAATTAGGGGCTGATTGTGTCAACAGGTGCTCTGCAAACCCTTTCTGCTGCTGCATTAATCACTGAGCCATGCCCCGTGCTCTGAACTGACTGGTCCATTACAAAGGCAGCTCTGCTTCTTCCATCACAAAGTGCTAAAACCCCGCTGAGATCTCATTGCCTGCAGCAGCAGGTGAGCACCCTGAGGTGCAGCCCTTGCTCCCGAAATGCGGTGCCTGGAGAGCAGCCACGCACAGGGCCTGCTCTCTCCATCCATGTCCCTGCAGCGCCGTGGCACCGCTCACCCGCTGCCGTTTTCACCGCTGCTCTTTGTGCCCCGTGCCTGCAACCACTGGGGCAAAGCACAACTCATCCCACTGCGGGCTTGGTGACCTGCCTAAGCATCAGCCCTAAAGCGAGGATTGTGTCCAACATCCCCGTTTTGCACCACACCTGGGGCAGCACAGCCAGCGGCTCTGCGCCATCGCACGGGGACACAGCTCTGTGGTGCTGGCCGGGCTCCATCCTGCCCGCCCTGGTGCTCTTCTGGGAGCGCCTGGGGCCTCTCCCTGAGGCAGCCAGGAGGAGAACAGCTCCTGCTCCCCGAAGCAGGCGGAAGCAGCACAGCTCCTGCTCCCGGGAGCAGCACGGAGCCGTGTCGGTGGCCTGCACCCACCCCGAACACAGCTTTGAGGGACGGGAACCCGGGTGCCGCTCGCTGAGCCGGACCCCGCGGTTCCGCAGGCGCCGGGTGCTCCTTTCGCTGCGCCTGGGAGAGCAGCGGGGGCACCGCGGGGAGCCCGAAATAACCCCGGGGACGGAATTAGGCGGCCGGCCACGGGGGCCCCGGTCGCGTGACTGCTGTGGCAGCTCGGCGCGGGCCCGGGGGAGCCGAGTTCGGAGGAGGAGGAGCCGCGGGGGGCTGCTGACCGCGGCGGGGCTATTTTTGGGTGCGCTGGCCCCGCCGGTGGCCAGGTGCTCCCCGACCAAGGTGAAATGGCCGCGGGCAGCAGCTGCTGACATTTCCCCCGGCGAAAAACGAGCCCGGGCGGCGGCGGGGCTGACGTCGGCCGGGGAGGCGCCCGCTGCCCGCAGCCCCCGGTGCCCCCGGGCCCTCCCCCGGCCCCCCTCGGGGGGCGGCGAGGAGCTCCCGGGCCCCGCGGGGCGGCCTCGGGGCGGGGCGGGGGGGGTCCCGGCCGGGACTACAGCTCCCAGCGCCCCCCGCGCGGGGCGGGACTACAGCTCCCGTCGTGCCCCGCGCGGGAGGCGTCGCCGCCGCCCCGCCCCGCCGGGCCGTGACGCGCGCGGGCTCTATGGCGACGCGGTGACGTCACGGGCGGGGGTGAGAGGTCACGGAGGCGGCGGCGCCGGTGCGAGGGCAGCGGAGCCGCGTCCCGGCCCCGGTCATGGCGGCCCGGCGGCTCCGCGGCGCCCTCCAGCTCGGGGCGCGGCACCGGCTGCGGGCCGCGGCGGCCCCGCCCGGCAGGTGAGCGCCGGGCACCGGAGCCGCGGGAGCCCCGGCGGTGACCTCGGGGGCGGGGGCGGCGGGGAACGATCGCGGCGCGGAGGGCAACCGGGGCGGGCAGCGGGAGCCGCGGGGCTGGAGGGCACCCGGGGGGGCGGGGGCGCCGGAGGGGAGCCGGGGCGGGAGCGGGACCGGGACCGGGATCGGGACCGGGCCCCACCGGCACGGAGCGGTCGGCACCGGGGGAGGCCCCCGCGCGGCGGCAGCCCCGCTCCGGGCACCCTGCGGGGCGGTGGAGGTCACCGGGGGCCGGGGGCGCCGCTGGCCCGGCCCCACCGGGAGCCGCCCCCGGTGCTCCCGGGGCCGGGGCGGGGCCGGGAGCCCCCCGCCGGGCCCGACCTTGGGGCAGCGCCGCCCGCGGGGCCGCGTCCCGGCGGCGGGTGCCAGGCCCGGGCTGGTGCCAGCGTCTGGGGCCGCCCCGGTGGCCGCTCCCGGTGGCTTGACCTCAGGCCACCCCGCACCGGCCCCGCTGACCTCCGCGCCCAGCCCGCCGGCACCGGGGCCGCCACCGGGAGGAAACGGCGGCTCCCGCGAGCCCGGCTGGGTGCTGCACCGCCGCCGGCCGTGTCCGTGCCCCGCCGCCGGTGTGGGTGCCGCGCAGGTGAGCCCCGGGCCGGCGCAGCACCGGGCGGTGCGAGCGAGCGGCGGGCACGGCCCCCGAGCTGCCGGCTATTCTGGGAGCTCGGGGGCTGCCAGGCGCCGCGGGTGACTCTCCTTGGCGCAGGAATGTCCCGCGGCTCCCGGGGGGGAAGCGGCGGGACCTTTCCTCCCTCGGCTGCCGGTCCTGGGGGAGAGCTGGCGTGCCCCGCTGGCGGGCACGGCTAAAAATACCTGCGCTGCCCCGCGGGCGCTGGAGCGTCTCCAGGTGCGGCCGGCGCTGACCCCGCGGCTCCGCCGTGCCCGGGGAGGGGTCGCGGTGCCCGCCTGCCGCCGCGGTGCCCGCCCGGTGTGCGGAGGGGCTCGGGCCGGCTGCTGGAAGCCCAGGGAGCGGACGGCAGCGCCGCGGGAGGACCCTGCTGCTGTACCGGCGGCGAGACGCCGCGCCCGGGATCCCGCTGCTGGCAGGGCTCGGCCTGTCCCCGCGAAGCCGGGAGCGTCGCCTCCCTTCGCGCCGGGTGGCGCGGGCACCGGCTGCAGCGCCCCGAGGGATGCAGCGGGGCCGGGGAGGGGGGGGGACACGGAGAAGCTCCGGGCTGAGCCGGGCTCTGCGCCGCCTCCGGTCCCGTGGCGAAGGGCTCGGGAGGGGCAGCGGGGGGTAACGGGCAGTTGTCCCCGCTCCGCTGGTCCGGATTAGGTGTCCCCGAGGTCAGGTTTCCCCTGCCTTCCTTCTCTTACGCAAGAGCGGCTCTGGCAGCAGCCCCGGACTCCGCGCTCGGACTTCCCCGGCCTCACCCCGCTGCCCTGGGGTGGCAGGGATGGGGTCGGCCCTGGGTCCCCGCCTCCCCCCGACTCCCCTCGCGCACCTTGGGGCTGCTCCCACCCGGGAGGGGCACGGGCGGCTCAGGATAGTGCCCGGCGTCCCGGGAGGGGCTGCCCCGTGCCGCTTCCCCGCCTAACACCCGTCTCCTGCCCAGGCACGCGGCCCTGTGCGGCCTCCGGCTCGGCCGGCCGGCGAGCGGCACCGAGGGGGAGCCGCGGCGCCAGCCCAGCCGCTCCTTCCTCAACCTCGCCGGGTCCTTCACCAACAAGCGGAAGGAGTACTCGGAGCGGCGCATCATCGGGTAGGTGGCTGCGGCGGCCCCGCGGGGCGCGCGGCCCGGCCCCCCCCCCCCCCGCCCGGCTGCAGCGCCCGCTCTGCCCGCAGGTACTCCATGCAGGAGATGTACGACGTGGTCTCCAACGTGGAGGACTACAAGAACTTCGTGCCCTGGTGCAAGAAGTCGGTGGTGGTCTCCAAGCGGTCCGGCCACGTCAAGGCCCAGCTGGAGGTGGGCTTCCCGCCCGTGCTGGAGCGCTACACCTCCATCGTCACCCTCGTCCGCCCCCACCTCGTCAAGGTGAGCGTGGCCGCGGCGCCCCCCCCTCCGGCCCGGCCCCTGCCCCAGCCCCCCTGACCGGCTGCTCCCCCCCTCCCAGGCTGTCTGCACGGACGGGCGCCTCTTCAACCACCTGGAGACCAACTGGCGCTTCAGCCCCGGCATCCCCGGCTACCCCCGCACCAGCACCGTGGATTTCTCGGTAAGACCCCGCTCCGGTGGGGCCCGGGGCTGGTGCCCGCTGCCAGGACCCGTCCCCGTGCCCCCCGCCGGGCACTCACGCTGCTTGCTCTGCTCCCCAGATCTCCTTCGAGTTTCGCTCCCTGCTGCACTCCCAGCTGGCCACTGTCTTCTTCGACGAGGTGGTCAAGCAGATGGTGGCAGCCTTCGAGCGCCGGGCGGCCAAGAACTTCGGTCCCGAGACCCGCATCCCCCGCGAGCTCATGTTCCACGAGGTCCACCAGACGTGAGGGCAGCCCGGCTGCTGCGGACTGCGCCAGGGCCCCGGGGCCGCTCGCCCTGCCCACCCTCTTAAATATTTATTTGAGTGCATCTTTGCTGCCGTTGCCTCGACTTCCCTCCCAGCCTCGGGGGCGAGAGGCGATGCTCCTGCAAGCGCGGGGGCCGCTGTGAGCCCCCCCCCGGTCCCATCTCAACACCAGGGGAGCTGCGGCCCAGGGCCAGCCTCCCCCTGGTTGTGTAGCTGATTTTGGTTTTAAGTTTTGTTTCGTTTTAGTTCTTGGGAGCTTTTTTTTTTTTTTTTTTAAAAAAAAGAGAACTCTTTTGTTCCTCCTAACTCCTCTGCAAGGCCAGAGGGTCCCAACCCCTCTGCAGGGGTGGAGGAGCTCCTGGGGCAGCTCTGCCCGCGCCCTGCGGAGGAGGAAGGTTGGTGCTGGCGGCGGGGGGGGCCCAGCCGGGTCCCGCTGGGGAACACCAGGGGCCAGGGCTTGCCGGGGGGGGGGAGGAGGGGGGGGCCGCCTACCAGGGACCCCCCTGCCCATCCCCTGGCTCTTCAGGAACAAAAGGGAAGGAGAACGGTGCAGAGAGAGGAGGCAGCGGCTGGAGCAGAGCTGCTGCCGGCCCCTCGCCTGCAGCCGCCGCAGGGGGGGGGGCCCCCCCAGCACGGCCCCCCCCCCCGGGTCCGCAGGGAGCGGAGCCGAGCCCCCGGCAGCGCCCGCGCCACCGCCAGACCCGACATCGCACATTTGCACAAGTCGCACGCACAGCGGGGGGGGGACGGGACAGGGGGGGGCTTGCTCAGAACTTGCCCCCCCTCCCCTCCCCCTCCTCCCCCAGCCCCTCGCAGCCCCAGCACCTGCCCCAGGGACCAGGATGGCCCCGGCCCGAGGCACCCCCTGCCCCCCCCCCGAGCTTCCCTTACTTTCAGTGTGGAGGATCCAGCGCCAGCAGGCCCCAACACCCACTGGGAGGGGGGGGGGGGGCGCCCACCAGGGGCCCCCTGAGCCACCCCCACAACCCCAGGCTCTTCCCCCCTCCCCCCCCCCAGTTCCATCCCCCCCCCCAAGGGGATCGTGGCCTTGCTGCCCGAGGAAGGACTTCTACATGCCAATAAAGAGCATTTTCCAAGGGTGAGCCTGGCCTCCTGGTCTTCATTTAGGGGGTGGGAGGGGAGCACTGGGGGAGGGGGTCATGCACTGAGACCCCCCCGCCCCCCAGACCCTGAACCAGGCTCCTGCCTGGCACCACAAGCCCCCTGCTGCTGGCTTGCAGCGCTTCTGGGGGGCCAAGCGCCACCGCGCCGGCCCCAGCAGAGACAAATGGGGGCCAGGGACCCACAAAGTGTGGGGGGGGAGCAGCTCTGACCCCCCCCCAGCCCTACAGGAACAGCCCCGGGGTCAGGGTGCTGCACCCAGCAGGACGGCTGGCGGGCAGCAGCTAGGGCTTTGTTAATAAAAACATTTATTTTGCATTTTTTTGTTGTTTGTACAGAACCGCCCAAAGCCTGCGGTGGGCCGGGGCTGGGCCGGCACAGGGAAGGGGGGGGGGGGCCCAGCTTCGGCTCCGGGGGCATCGGACGCAGGGATTCACACAAACACGGGGGGGGGCACGGGCCGGGGAGGAGTGTATCGAGGCCTTGCCAGGGAGAAAGGGGGGGGCTGAGACATTCGTTCTTCACCAGTTGCCCCGAGGGCTTGAGCCCCAGTGGGGGTTGTGGACAGGAGTCTGGACTGAACCCCTCTCGGGGGGCACGGGGTGGGGTTGGGGGGGGGTTAAATGGCTGCGGTGGGGCAGCCCCACGGCGCCAGCCCCCCCCAGCAGCGGGGAGCCCGGGGGCTCCGTGTGCGTGGCGCTGGCCCAGGGCAGAGCCAACGAGGGGCGGCAGCCAGGAGGCTGGGGGGGGTCCGGGCCCAGGGGGGGGGGGGCCCTGTGCCAGGGCAGGGAGGGGGCACAGGGCGGGTGGGACCCCCGGGGCTGCCTCTGCCGCCCCGCAGCCGGAGCGGGGTTCAGTGCCGAGTCCGTCCCGGGCCCGGAGGCATCCCGGGGGAGCAGCGAGCGCGGCCCTGTCCCCGTCCCTTCTTTACCCAGACTTGTAGCCCACGAGCTGCATCAGGCCCTTGGTGCTCATGGACTTGGGCCGCTCCAGGGGGAAGCCCAGCGCCCGGCTCCAGATGAGCTGCGAGAGGACGCCCAGGGCGCGGGAGACCCCGAAGAGCACCGTGTAGTACTTCATCTCCTTCATGCCGTAGTACTGCAGGGGGAGAGCGGCGTTAGGGTCGGGCCGTGGGGGGGCGAGAGGGGAGCTTTTGGGGCAGGCCCAGCCCGAGGCTCACCTGCAGCAGGACCCCGCTGTGAGCGTCCACGTTGGGCCAGGGGTTCTTGGCCTTGCCCTGCTCCAGCAGCACGTTGGGGACGATCTTATAGAGCTGGGCCACCAGCTTGAACATGGGGTCTTTGGGCAGGTGCTTGAGGGCGAACTCCCGCTGGCAGGTGTAGCGGGGATCCGTCTTCCGCAGCACGGCGTGCCCGTAGCCTGGCACCACCTGCAAGGAGCGGGTCAGAGCCTGGCACGGCCCCGGCCCCTCGCCCCGGCTGGGCCGCACTCACCCTGCCCGAGTTGAGCGTGTTCCAGATGAAGTCCCGCAGCTTCTCGTCCGACACCTCCTGGCCCAGCTCCTTCTGCAGGTCGGTGAGCCACAGCAGCACCTCCTGGGGGCACGGACAGCGGTCAGGGGGGGGAGAATGGCGGCACACAGACAGGCAGACAGACACGCAGACGCACGCAGGGCTGCCCACCTGGTTGGCGAGGCCGTGCAGGGGCCCGGCCAGCCCGTTCATGGCGGCGGCGAAGGCGAGGTACGGGTCCGAGAGCGCGCTGCCGACCAGGTGGCTGGTGTGGGCGCTCACGTTTCCCCCTTCGTGGTCACTGCACCAGAGGCGAGGGGCTGCATTAGGTCTCCCACACCCCCACCGAGGGTCCCCACAGACAGAGGAACGCCTCCACAGCATTTTGGGGGGAGCAACAACCCCTCCCACCATGCTCCCAGCCCAGCGCAGCCCTGCCCCAGGGCTCTGAACCATGCACCCGGTGCCGCCCAGAGTGGCCCGGGCACATCCCAGGACCTTGCCCCGTCCCTGGCCCCAGGGCAGGGCCAAGTCCCCGCCTGCTCCTTCCCCTGCCGCTCCCCGGCCCCGTACCTGTGGATGGTGAGGTAGAGCCGCATCAGCTCGATGAACTGGGGGTCGGTGTAGCCCAGCATGTTGGTGAAGTTGTGGGACCAGTCAAGGTTGGGGTCGATGGCCCCGATGCTGCTGCCCTCACGGTACAGGTTGCGGTAAATCTTGGCGGCGACGCAAGGCAGCTTGGCGATCAGGTCCATGGCGTCCTCGTAGACAAACTGGGACAGACGGCGGTGAGATGGAGCTGGGGAACCGCGAGCCGCCACCCCCCGGTACCGCACCGAGGCCCCCGGCCCCCCCGTACCTCCCAGTACTTGACCCGGTTGATGCCCTCAGCGTAGGCGCGGGCGAACTTGCTCTCGCTGTTGAGGGCAGTGATGGCGGCGCTGAGCTGGGACATGGGGTGCAGGTTGGTGGGGAAGTTGTCCAGCATCGTCACCACGTGGGAGGGCAGCGCGGCGCGCTTGGCCCACTCGCGGGACACCCAGCTCACCTGCGGGGAAAGGGCGCTGAGCCTGCGGGCTGGGGGGCTGCCGGCCCCCCCCCCCAGGGCCCCAGCACGTTACCTGCTCCTGGGTGGGCACCTCTCCCGTCACCAGCAACCAGAAGAGCCCCTCGGGCAACGGCTCCTCGCCCCCCGCTGCTTTGGGCAGCAGCTTCTGGCACTCAGGGATGCTGTACCCGCGGAAGCGGATGCCCTGAAAGAGCCCAGAGCAAGCGTCGGCTGCTGCAGCGACACCCGTGTGAGGCAGACACCCGAGCAGGGCGGAACCCTACCTCATCGGGATCCAGCACGGAGGTCTCGTATATCAGCCCCTTCATGCCCCTCATCCCGCCGTACACCTGGGGGAGGGCGGAGGGAGGAGGTTACCCGCGGTGGTGCAGCCCGGCAGCCCCAGCGCGGCAGGCCGCGGCCGCCCCCGCTCACCATGTCCACCGTGATCTGCCCGATGGCCGTGCTACCGTGCTGCTGCCTGAAGTTCTTGATTTTCGCTTGCTCCTTGGGGATCATGTTTGCAAGGACGTCTTTCAGGTTCTGGGAAAGGGGAGGGAACCGTGAGCCCCGGCACCCGTAGGAGGGCCGACCACACGCCCCCCCCCCCCCCCCATCCGGCGCCAGGAAGGGGTGACGGCCGCGGGGGCTGCTCTTACCGTGGCAGCGCTGGCGTGACGGGCGGCGAAGAGGACGCACGGTGCATTCTGCGGGAGAGCAGACACAGGGGCTGAGTTACCCTGGGTCCTGAGCGCCCGGGGTCCGCCCCATTCCGGGCAGGGGTTCAGCCAGGCGAGCAGCCCCGGTCCCGGAGCGCGCCCCAGCCCCGGCTCTCGGTAGCAGAGCGCAGCTCCTGCGGCAGGAGGAGCCCCGTGACTCCGGGAGATGGAGATCTCCCGTCTCACAAGGACGCTGCGCCCTGCAGCCGCCGGCTTCCCCGCCCACCCGCGCCGAGATCAGACCCAGCAGGTTCAGCCAGGCACCGGGGGGAGGCCGGCGCGGGGCCTCCCCTCCTCGCCTCGCTCATGCACATCACGTACGCGTACGGCCCCGCTGCAGAGCGGGCTCCGCGCCCCGCCGCCGCCGTCCGCCTCTCGCTTCCTTCTCCCGGCACAGCGGAAGCGGCGGCACGTGGGAGCCGGTGCTGCCGGCAGAGCCGAGCCAGGCCGACATTACCGCAGGTTTCCTGTGCGGGGGCTCGGCGTGGTGTGTCCCCCCCTCCTCTTTCTCCCCCCCCCCGCCAGCTTGGCCGGCATCCAGGGAAAACCAAGTTTTGTTCCTTGCCCGCGCGCTCCCAACCGTGGGGACTCCGGCCCGGCAGGAACGCCCTGACGCAGCCCGGCAGCGCCTCGTCCCCGGGCCGCCCTCGCCGCACCCTGCCCGCGGCGGGGACACCGGGGACACCGCGCCCGACCCACGGCCGCCCCCGGGCCCTGGAGCTGCCTGCCCGCAGCAGCCCTCCAAGCAGGGGTGCCCCTGCCCTGGGGAGGCCCCAGTGACCCCTCCGGGTCTCCCGACAGGACGGGGGGCGTTCAGACCCACCGTGGCGCCCAGGGCAGCCCCCAGGCTCCGCGGCCGGGACCCCCGTGCAGAGGGGGCCGGGTGCGGGGGCTCAGGGCGGGCTCTGCGCCCTGCATAACCCCAGGGCCCAGCCCCAGCGGCACGGGGCCGGGCAGGTTTGCAGCTCTGGGCCTGGGCCAGGCCCCCCCCGGCACGGGGCCAGGCCCCCCCCCGGTGCGGGGCCGCTGCAGCAGAGGCAGATCATGACTCGCTTTTTCCACTGGCTCCCGGGGGGACCCGGAGGGGCTCGGTGCCGCACCGAACCCCACATCCCGCGGCCCCAAGCCCCTCAGAAGCCCCCCCAGCCGGGGGGGGGGCCCAGCCCCCCCAGCACGGCTCGAGCCGCCCTGCACGGCTGCGCGAGGCAGCTGCAGGAACAGGCGGCACCCGAGAAGGGAAAATGCCGACGGGAACAATAGAGGCAGAACGAAGCCCAAGGTCAGGGCGGCTGCTGCGGGGCTCTCGCTCAGCCCCCTTGCAGGGAACGCGCCCGGCCCTCAGCCCCCCCCCGGCCTGGGGGACCCACGGGACAGCCCCGGGCACCCCCACGGGACACGCAGCCCCCCTGCAGGCTTTTAGGGCTGAATCTGCAGGACCGCGCCCCACAGCAGCAGGGGGTTGGGCCCCCCAAAACTCTGCTTGTGCCCCCCCCACCCCCCCCAGACGCCCTCTCCGTGCCCCCCGTCAGGGTGCCAGCACCGGCCCCGTTACCAGGCGGGTGTCGCAGCACGAGGGCCACGGTGCCCATCACCTCTGTGCCTCCGGGGGGTCCCCGCTGCGCCCTTCGCCCCCCCGCCACCGGGCGGGGGGCACCCGTGCGGCCGTGGCCCTGTCCCCGCCCGGGGCCGAGCTGTCACGGAGGCGCCGCAAGCTCAAGGTCACACGTGCTGGCGGCCGAGCCGAGCTGACGGCGACGGGCCCGCGGCTCCCGGCATCGCAGCCCCCGTTTGGGGAGGGGGCGGCCGGGGGGACCCCAACACCCCCCCGGGGTGAGGGCACCCAGGGGCTCCTCCAGCGGCACCGGGGCGCCGCGGGGCGTCCGGGGGGGGGGGCAGCGTTGGGCCCCCACCGTGGTTTGGGGGAGCCGGAGCACCCCGGGGGGTGGTAGCTGAGGAGGAGGAGGAGGAGGAGGAGGAAGGCCGCGATGCCTCCGCTCAGGCCGTGAGGAGGAGGCCGGAGGCCGGCCAGGCTGGGATTAGCGTGCAAAGCCAACGGCTTCAGCCCGGTCACCGGCGGCGGCTCGGCCCGGGGAGGCCTCCCCCGTTGGGCAACGCTAATCGGGGAGCGCTAATCGGGGTGCGCTAATTGGGGTGCGCTAATTGGGGAGCGCCGAGGAAAGGCCGGGGCGCTGAGCCCCCCCCCGGGCGGGGCCGGGGCCAAGTCGGGCACCACAACACGGCGGCGGCGGGCCCGAAATAACGCCCGGTCGATAACGGCGCCCGTTACGAAACAGCGGGGCCGCGGCCAAGGCCAAGGCCTGGGGGGGGGGGGGGCACCGGGCAGAGCCCCCCACCCCCCCGCCGCTACCGGCGGAGCCCCCCCCGGGGAGCACGGAGCCGCCACCGCCCCCCCCTCCCCGGGGTCGCCCGGTTCCCGCTCCCCCCCCCCGGTGCCGGTGCCGCGCCACGTGCCGCCGCCCCCGCGGCCCCTTTAAGGCGCCCCCCCACCCCCCGCATCGCCCCTTTAAGAACGGCCCCCCCCCGGTCCTCGACCCCCCCCCCCGCTGCGGCGTCGCCCCTTTAAGGCGCGGCGGGGCCGGGGCGGGCGCCCTCACCTTGGGCCCGCGGAGGCGCGCGGCCGCCCGGCTGCCGGCGGCGAGGAGCGTCATGGCGGGGCCGGGAGCGGGGCCGGGAGCGGGGCCGGGGAACGGAGCCGGGATCGGGGACGGGAGCGAGCGGCGGCGGCGGCGGCGGCCGGGGGTCCTCAGAGCCGCGGGCGGGGCGGGGCGCGGCGCGGCGCAGGTTATTAGCATAGCCCCGCCCCCGCCCGCCCCCTCGCGGGGCCGAGCCGCTCGCCATTGGCCGGGCCGCGCGCGGGTAGGCGGGGCTATGCAAATGAGGCGACGGGGGGCCGGGCTATAGGTGGCTGCCGCGTTCGCCTGATCTGGGCGGGGGGGGGGGGGGGAGAGTGGGTGGCGAGGCGGAGGCCCCGCCCCGTGACGTCACCGAGCGCCTCGTGACGTCACCGAACGCCGCGTGACGTCACGCCCCCCCGCGGCCGTTCAGGTCACCCGGCAGCGCTCGGCCGCGGTGCGAGGCCGCCCTCTGACGTCAGCAGGCGCCCGGCCGTGAGGTCACCGGGGCCGTGACGTCATCGGTGACGTCACCGCGTGGGAAGGCACCCTGCAGGCGATGGGAGCTGGGCTCCATGATGACGTCACAGATCGGGGGGGGGAGGGGGGCGGGGCTGGGCCCGGCCGGGGGTGACCCCGGGGCATTGCCCCGGGGCGGTGGCACCGCGGGACACGGCCCTGGGCCGAGGTGACGCAGCGCGGCCGCGCCACATGGGCCGAGGCGCTGGGCAGCACCCAAGGGTGCCGGGGCCCTGCGGCCACCCCGGGCCGGGTGACACGGGGCCAGGGGCTGCTGGGCACCAAGGCCAAGCAGACGGTAGCCATGAGGAAGAGGGGCCCGAGTCACGGGAGGCACCGCGGGGACACTGCAGGCCCCCCCCGGTGCCACCCTCGGTGAATGGGGGCACCCCGGGGACGCCCCTTCCCCACCCTGGGGCCGCGCGCCCACCCCCCGAAGGCACACAGGGAGCGAGACCTGCCCGTGGTGGGCCCCGTGGCTCGGCTGCCGCATGGCCCCGTTTATTGCCCTGCGACCGGGAGGGGGGCTCCCGGGATCCGGCCCCGTATGCCCGAGACTCCCAGGAGCCCCCGCGGTGCCCCGCGTCCCCCAGCAGCAGCGGAGGAGCCTCTGCTTGCGGCCTGCCCGGAGCCACGCTTCAGCTGCCGAAACGTTCCCAGACGAACGAGGATGTGTCCCGTCCCACCGTGCCGCAGCGGACGGACGGCGAATAAATAGGATGAGAGAGCACCAGACCGGGAGAGGCGACGGCTGCACCCGGGGCAGGGCTGCCCGGCCCCCAGGGCAGCGGGGACGAGGCGAACCAAGAGGTCGGGGGCGTCCGGAGGGAGCCCGGCACCGGCGGGGAGGGTCGGCGCAGCCCGGGGCCGTCCACGTCACAGCTCGTCATGCGGGATGTGCAGCGCGTGGTCGCACAGGTCTGCGGGGACAAAGGCCAGCGTGCTCAGGACATGGCGGAGCCCCGTGCGCAGCCCCCGCCGGTGCCGGTTGCTGCCGTTAGCTCGGGCGAGCCATGCGCCGAACGCCTGGGCCGTGACCCGTGCCAGGGACACCTGCGCTTCCCCCTCGGTTCTGTGGTTAATGAGAAACGGAGGCGCTGCGCCGGCGTTTCCCCTGGGACCTGGCCACCCCGGGAGCCACCGGCAGCGCCGCACGGCCCCGCAGGACCGAGTGCTGCCACCGACACGTGTGTGGGGCGCAGCAGGGCCCCGCCCTGGTGCCACGGTGCAGGTACCGCGCCACGTTCATTAATAAAGGAAGCACAAAGGTCGCAGCGTGCCCTGACCCCGGTGTTTGCAGACCAGAAATAGCACTGCGGGAAGGGAGACGCCGCGGGACGGGCGCCCGGCCATTGGCTGCGGGGGGAGCCCAGAGCCGGGGCAGCCAATGGAGCTGGTGGTGAAGCTGCCCTGGCGCTGCCCCAGGCAGTGCACTAGCCCAGGCACGGCTCCCAAAAAAAGCTGCAGGCAGCTCCCCGAGGCGTGGGGCCGGCGGCATGGGGCCGGACAGGCACGCTGCTCCGCAGGGCTGGGAGACGGCAGGATTTCAGGGAGAATCTGCGCGCCCACAGCTCCTCCGCGTGCTCCCAGAGCTCACGGGGCAGCTGCGGCTGCGTGGGGCGTCAGGGCCATGGGGGAAATCCTCGGCCTCCAGAGCTTTGCTCGAAGGCGCCAGGAGAAGCCTGGCTGGAGCAGAAGGCCCCAGGCATGGAGCTTGGAGAGGGACGGTCCTGAAACCTCCCCGGGGAGAGGGGAGCTTGGAGAGGGCTCTGAGCACCCCGAGGTGCGCTCAGACGGCCGGAGAGCCCCAGCCCCAGGACAGCCCAGCCCAGCTCACCCGTCCGCTTGCTGCAGAGCCGGTCCTTGACGTTGTCAGCCTCGTGGGAGAGGAACTCGATGAGCTCGTCCTCGTACTCCTCGGCGATGCTCTCGCACTGCAATGGTAACCGTGGGGGTCAGACGACACTGACAGCACCCACCCAGCCCACCCGGCGGCAGCCTCCTCTCCCCCAGCCCCAGGAGGAGCCAAAGGAAGCAGCCGGGGGCGGCTGGTGGGACCAGCTCCATCCCTACAAGGGCCGCAGCTGCCAAGCACGGGGACCCAAGGCCTAAGACGTCCACCGAGCTGCGACAGCCACCCCGAGGACCCAGTTCCCACACGCACCGCAAACTTCAGACTCGAAGCCACATCGCCATCAATTTTGACCCCAGAGAGGTCCATCTTGGTCCCATCATGGGAGATGATGCGGACGTAACTTTTCCGGTGTGTAGACGGATCCACCTTCTCCCCATATTCCTTCATCTTCTCGCACACCCGCTCCAGCAGCTCGGTCAGATGTGCCTCCGAGCGGGCGTAGGGCACCTGCGGGACGAGCATGAGATCAGCGGGGTCAGGCCTTTCAGCACGACAGCAGAGCCAGAGCGCTGGGCCAGCGCCTCCCCTGGGAGCCAGGGAGCTCCGGGGAAGGCTTGGATGTCCTGCGAGACGCGGCTCAAAGCCACGCAGAGCCCTCAGCACGGGCCCAGCCCTTCCCTCGTCTCCCCCGCTGTGTGGCTGCTGCCCCGGCCAGCCCCGCTCCCCCTGCGGCCCCTGAGCCCCCCGGCAGCAAGGCAGCCGCCCACCAGGATGCTTCCCACCTCCACAACCGACTGGCTGCCATCAGGGTTGATCCGGAACGAGCCCATCTGGATGGTTTTCCTGGGGTCGACCTGAGCAATCTCCCACTCCAGCTCATCCACCAGCGCCCGGCACGCTGCGGGGACGCGGACGTCAACGGCCCAGCACCGGCAGCATCGGCTGAGCCCCGGCCCCGTCAGACCGGTGGCGGGGAGGGACCCGTGCGGCCCGTGCAGGACGGCAGCCGTGCAGGGGGCAGGAGCCAGCGGCCCCCTGGGGACACCCGGCTGCCCTTGGTCGGGGCCACGGAGGGGAAGCAGCAGCCACGCTGGGCGCTGAGCGGGTCCCAGCCGCTGCTGAGCTGTCCCCACTCGCTCCTGTCCCGGATCTCCCATCCCATTCCCTCCCGTCCCATCTCTCCCGTCCCGTCCCGTTCCCTCCCGTCCCATCTCTCCCATCCCATCCTGTTTCCTCCTGTCCCATCTCTCCCGTCCCGTTCCCTCCCATCCCACCCCCTCTCCTCCCGTCCTGTTTTCTCCTGTTCCGTTTCCTCCCCTCCCGTTCCAGTCTCTCCCGTTCCTCCCGTCCCGTCCCGTCCCGTCCCATCCCTCCTGTCCCGTTCCCCCTATCCCATTTCTCCCCCTCCCGTCCCGTTCCCTCCCGGTCCTTCCCGTTCCCTCTCCTCCGGTCCTGTCCTGCCCCTCCCGTCCCGTCCCGTCTCTCCCATCCCCCCCCCCCCCCCCCGTCCGGTCCGGTCCCGTCCCGCCGCACCTCCGCAGTGCAGGTCCTGGCCCCGCCGGGCACACGCCGCCGGCAGCAGCGCAGCCAAGGCCGCGGCCAGGCAGAGCGCGGCAGGGCCCCGGCCGCTCATCCTCGCGGCCCCGCTGCCCCCGGTCCCCCCCCCGCCGCCCCTCACCGCCGGGGCCCGGCCGAGCCCGTTCGGCGCTGCCCCCCCCCCCCTCCAGGGCTGCCCGCGGCGGTGCCGGTCCCGACGCGCCCCCTCGGCCCGGCCCGCTGCGGGGGGAGGATGCTCGGGGAGCGGAGCGGCGGGGCCGGGCGGGGCCCGAGGGGGCGGCGGGGCCGGGCGGGGCGGCGGGGCCGGTTCTTCGGGCCGCGGCGGGGCCGCTCGGCGCGCAGGCAGCGCCCGGGGCAGCCCGTGGCCAGCTGCGAGGGCCCCGGCGGTGCCAGGGCCCGGCCCGCGTGGCGATCGGCCCCGGGGGGCGGGGCTTTGGCGAGGACACGCCCCCTCGGTGGTGGCCACGCCCCTTTTTGCGCTGTTGGCCACGCCCCCTCCACTTCCAACCACAGCCCCCCCTTTGCCAGGCCACGCCCCATTGAACCTTGACCACGCCCCCTCCCTTATTTAGCCCGCCCCCTCCTGCTGCTGACCACGCCCACCCCCGCTGACCACGCCCCCTCCCTTTGCCGGCCCCGCCCTCTCCCTGTGCTGGCCCCGCCCCTCTCCCGTTGGCCCCGCCCCCTTCACGTTGGAGGCCCCGCCCCCTCCCGGTCCCGGTCCCGGTCCCGCAGCAAGGAGGAGGCGGCGCGGCAGGGGCCGAGGCTGCTTTATGGGGGCGTCCAGGCCAGCGGGCGAGCGGAGCGGGGCCACTGCCCGGGGCTGGCGCTGCCCCCCCTCCCGGGACCGCCGGGCCCCCCCCGGGGCAGCCCCGGTGCTGGTTCGAGTCCCGAGGCGGCGGCGGCGGCGGCGCTGGGGGCGTCCCCGTCACAGCGGCAGCACGGGCGGCGGGTACACGGCGCCGTCTGCCAGAGACAAAGCGGGGTGAGGGGGCGCGGGGCGGGGGCCGGGGGGCGACGGGGGCTCCTGGGGCGCCTTACGCTTGGGGCTGCTCTGGCTGTCGGGCTCGGGCACCTTCCAGTCCAGCTTGCGGCCCTTCTCGTACAGGGCCTTGAGCACCTTGCGGAAGTCGTCGGGCTCGCTGCCGCCCTGGCTCAGCTCCAGGTACTTGCGGTAGAGCTGCAGGGCCGTGCGCGCGTCCTCGATGCTGTCGTGGGTCTCGCCCTGGATCTTCAGGTCTGGGGGGAAAAAAGAGCCCCCACCCCCGGCGTCAGGGGGAACAGAGCTCCCCCCCCCACCACCACCACCACCCCCCTCCTCAAGCTGAGGATGCCGCCACTAACCCAGAAAGTACCAGGCGAGGAAGCGCAGGGAAATCATCCTCTTCCTCGGGATGTGGAACAGGTAGACGGTGTCAATCACCTGGTCCCTGGGCACCTGCAGGGCACAGAGGGGGCTGCTAACAGCTTCACCGCCGGGGGGCGAGCCCCAGGGCTACTGTGGGCCCCCTGGGCCTCCCCGAGCCCCTGGGGCCACGTTCGGGAGGGGGGGGCTCAGCGCTGTCACCATGAGGTTGATGACACGGAAATCTTTCTGCAGCCCGTGGCCCACGAACTTGACGCCCACGTCGATGAGGAAGCGCAGCTTCAGGTAGGTGGACTTGAGGGTGGTGAGGTGCTTAGAGGAGATCTTGGCGTCCAGGTCTCCGGGCTTGATCCCCGAGTACTGGGTCAGGTAATCCACCACCTGCAGAGAAAGGGCCCGTGCTGGGGGGGCTGAGGGCTTCGCCCCCTCCCCGTTTCCCCTGACAGCATCCCAGGGAGGATGCTGACATTATTCCGCCTGCCCCTCCACTGAGTGGCAAAGCAGCCAGGCTGCGATAGCCCTGCAGGGAGCTGTGCAAAGCCAGGCAGCGGCCCCCTACCTGCTCTTGCGTGGAGATATAGTCATCAATGAAGGGGACCCCCTCGTTGGGGCCCTGGCCACGCACGCACGTGATCCTGGCCACCGACATCTGGCTGGGCTTGATGGTGGACTTGGTCCCATCGCTGCGCAGCTCAGCCTCCTCCTGCGGCGGCCGGGAGGAGAGCTCAGAGACCGGCAGCTCCTGCAGTGCCCGTGGGACCAGGCGCACCCCAAGGAGCCGCCCCCCCAGCCCCGTTCCGTGCCGCGGGGAGGGAACCGACCTCGTTCAGCGTGACGAACTCGGCATCCAGCCCCACCAGGTCACCCGCCTGCGGCATCTCGCTCAACATCAGGGGGATGAACGTGGCGTGACACTTGCGCTGCTTGCGAGCCAGCGAGGCCTCCGCCAGCAGCACGCTGGCTTCGATGGGGTTCTTGACTGCAGGAAAAGGGGCAGGGCGATCAGCTGGGAGCCCGTGTCACTGGCCACACGGCCGCTTCCACCCAGACACTCACTGACGAGGTTGTACTTGGCATTGAGGTTCCTCCGGGCGTAGTACAGGATCGCCGGCACCTTCCAGCTCATGTCGAACTGCACCGCCTCGCACTGTGGGGAGGGGGGGGCCAGTGCAGCATCCTGCTCCCACATCCAGCAGGAAACCCCCCCCGGCACCGCAGCTCGACGCGAGGCCGGGGCAGACCCCGCTGCACCCCAGGCACTCACCTTATCCACGGGCTCGATGAGGAAGTCGTTGAAGAGATACCACTGCTGGTGTGTGACTCCCTGGCAAGAGAGGCACAGACGCTGCATCAGGGACCCCCCCTGCAGGCGAAGGCAATGACTCCTCTACCTCTTTACTGGGGAAAGAGGGGTGTGACACCACCATGTGGGAACTCCCGCCCTTCCTGAGACACTGCGGGGAAACCCCTGCTGGCCTGGGTGGTGACGAGCCCGTACTCGAAGCTCTCGGGCTTGGACGGGCACTCCGTGGAGATGCAACAGATAACAGCGAGGGATGAAGTCTTGACATACTCTGGGAACTCCTGGTTTGAGCATCTCCACCAAATTAAAGAACTGCCCCGACCAGCCCCCTTTCCTCTGGCGGATGAGGTCACAGCCCTTTTACCTGGAACCACAAGGGCAGGCTGGCAACGTGCCTGTGGCTGAGGAGGAACTCGCCCAAGCAAGGGTGGGAAGAGCACTTCTTCAGCCCTCTCATCCCCATAAGGTGCCTGAGAAGCGCTTGCCTGTTGAAGGCTGCCTGACACACTCAATAAATTGCACTCAACGCTTTTCTAAGAGACCTAGGAACGGGTCAGTTAAACTACCCGCCCCCTAAGCGAGCTCTGGGCAAGAACTCCTGGGCAAGGCAGGGTGCCCACGGAGCAGGGCTGCTCCCACAGCAGCTGCGGGCCGGAGGGCACCGGTCCCGCAGGGCTCCTCACCTCCTTCCGCTGGTGGTAGGTCTCTCCCACCTTGATGTGCCCCACCAGGCTGCCCCCTGTGCGGGAGTCCAGGATGTGGACAACGGTGGCCATGAGGTCGTAGACGTACACTGACTCGGGGTCATCGGACGGGCTGAGCTGCAGGAGGAACCAGCCCCGAGGGAAATGCCCGATCTGCCCTCCAGGCAGCTCCCAGACCTCCAGCCCAAACCCCCGCGCTCAGACGTGCAGAATTTTCCAGGCTGGCCACGTGTGAGCCACCGACAGCTCACCCGGGGTGTCTCCAAGTCAGCCCCTTTAGCTCTCGCCCCTTTATCTCTCGCCCACACACGCCCGGCAGAAAACGGTTCTGAAGCAGTTCTGCTCCCGCAGCCCCACGTGCGCACGACCACGCAGCCCCAGCAGGATCTTGTCAGCCTTTACCTCATCGCTTTCACTCCAGTTGCAGACGTCTAGCTCCTTGTTCTTGGTCAGGCTCATCTTGATGGCGTGGGGGATCCAAATGTTCTTCAGTTCCTCCACAGAAGGATATGAATGCCCCGTGTCGGGGTTTCCCAGTTCCTTCCTGCAAGGAGAATCGCGGAAGGCAGAGCAGGAGGGAGTCACGAGATGCCGTGTGGGCCAGAATCTCTGGGGCAGGATCCGCGCCACCCAAGCCGCCCATCAGCCAGCCTGTTCCTAAACCTTCCAAGGGACAGAGAGGGAGAGCCAGAGCTGCGCCACAGCTCCCAGCTGCCTAGAGCAGGGCCTTGGGAAAGGCGGACAACTACGTCAGCCAAAAAAGGGCCAACGCATGGTGCTGGGGCTTTTGTCAGTCCAAAAAGGGATGGGGAACAAGGGCCGAGGGCTCACGAGGGTATCTGAACGCCGTGCTGCGCAGAGCACCCGTGCAGGATAGGTCTCAGAGCAGCAGTGAGACTGTTCCAGTTTAGGGCCCACAAGAACTACACATGGGTAGATTATCAAATTCTCATTAGGAAATTTATCAAATTCTCATTATGAAATGAGAAACGGCCTTGAGCTCTCCAAGGCCGGGAGGAGCAATGCTCAGCTAGAGCTGCCGCCCCACAACAGCCACCTACCACTCTCCAAGAGAGATTTCTTTGCCTTTGGTGATCTCAAAGCCTCCTCTCCTCATCACGGCTCTCTGAAACGCATACTGGCAACGAAACACAGGGAAGTGTCAGCATGGAATGACAGGCTGGGCTCGGGAACACGTGGGTGACAGCCAGACCAGCAGCAGGGAAAAGACAGGGGCTGTAAAGTCAGCGACAGGGAAAAAGACAGCAAGGGAAACCCAGCTGTCCACCAGCTCTGCTGGGCCCGTGCTCCGGGAAGCAGGCACCGCCTCGTTGCTCCTAGGTCCTAGGGGGCTGGGGGAATGAAAGTGTGATTCTACTGGAGTCCTGTCAGCTCTGCCACGGCAGGAGATCTTGTCTTTTCCAGCTCCAAAAGCACAGCTCGCGCTGCAAGCATGACCAAACACCAGCATGTCCTCTGCAGATAAAGTACGGTGCTGCTTGGGTGGAGAGCAAGAGACTGTTAGAGACAGCGAGATCACAGGGGAAACACCTCCGCAGAACTGGACACACAGCGAACCCTGTGCGGCAGGGAGAACAAGCCTGCTTCTGCCCCAAAGTGTCTCCCCCACCTCAGCCTGCGTCTTCCAGAAATCTGCTTCCTTGGAGCTGTTCACCTCACAGTTAATGACCAGGACGTCTGGCAGGCAGCGGATATTCCGGGTCTGAACCTGCAGAGAGAGCGGGAGATGGAAGCAGGGCAGCACTGAGAGCCCCGGAGAGGCTCACAGCAGGATTTGGGACAGCCTAATCCTCTTCCCTCCTCCTCGCTTTTGCCTACAGCACCGCCTCCCCGCTGCCCGGCAGGGCTCCTGGCGGTCAAGTAAGGGAAACCGAGGCAGGGAGCAGGCTCCCGCATCCCCAGAGGCTGCGTCACAACAGGTGCGCTTGGCTCCTGGGGGTTTCCCCCTGCCCCGGGGGTTTCAGCTGGGATCTGCATGACCCACAAGCCATGTTCCAGCGCCGCACAGCCCCAGCAGCCCAGGGAATACCCCGCACCACGCCGGCTTGCGGGCCAGGCTAGGAACGGAATCTCCTGCATCCGCTCAGGAGGTTCCCCACTGACTAATGGAGAAACTGCCCCCAGCTCCGCCCGTGGCATGGGGCACTCACACCCCTCTCCCACACCCCCTCGCAGCTCACGGAACGCCACGCGCTCGCGCTCCGCTCCCAGGCTCACCGTGGGCTGGTACTTCTCACAGTTCTCACACCAGGCCTGCGTGTTCTGCTCCAAGCAGATGCTTCGCTTTAAAATTTGGGCAAACTCGTAATCTTTGACTGGCTTTTCTGAAGGGAGAAAGGAGAATAACGTCACCTTCCAACACACAAATCTTTACCAATATAGCTCAGCCAAACCTCTGGGGTTTTCCTCATAACCACCAGGGAGAAGGTCAACCCCCAAATCTGCCTTTCTGTAGCCAAAAGCTCGGCCTCGGCTGCCGGGCCTCCCACAGGCCAGACAACTGCAGGAGGTCATCACTGCAGGTGTCCCTCACCTGGAAAAATCACATCTCACCCACGCAGATAACGAGCCCTGCTCGGCTGCCCTGCCCCAGGGGAAAGGCAGCAGCGCGCCAGCTGCCAAGCCCTGCCCTGCCCTGCCCTGCCCTGCCCGTTACCGGTGCTCTCAGGGTAGGAGAGGGTGAAGAGCAGCGTGGAGGACACGCGGACGGTTTCCTTGCCGCAGCGACACATGCTGCAGTTCTCCATCTCGCAGCTGAACAGCTGCCCGATAACCGAGTCCCCCGAGGACCCAAAGCTGCTGGAAAAAAAAGAAAAAAAATTATCTGGGTTAGCAGGATCCCGGCGATCCCTGCAGAGCAGGGCTGGGCGGTACGGGGGGCTGACCACTGGGGACCCACACAGCCCTGACTGCACGGGGCCTAGGAGGGACAGGGTTCGGATCCTGCTGTAGCCCACGGATCTGTGTGCTCCCTTGTGGCACCCGGAGCAGGTGTAGGTGGCAAAAAAGCTCGTTCCCGAGGGACGGACGGAGCCACTGAGAGCCAGACCCCCTCCCCACCCCCAGGCCAGGCAGTTACCTGCTGCCAGCCCCCCGATACGCCTGCGGTCCCTCCTGCTCCTGGGTTTCCTGGTGCAGCTGAGTGAGGATAAAACGGTTCCAGCTCTGAATCAGCCGCCCCAGGTTCACCTTCCCTGTGGCTTCATCCGAGTCGGCCAGGATCAGCCCCAGCGCTGAAGCCTCTGGGATCGTGCGGAAAGCCCGCAGAAAGTTGCTTCCCTGGGGATGGGGCAAGAGCGGCATGTCACAGAGGTCAAATGACAGGAGTTTCCATGCCGTCTGATGCCATCTCCTGGGAACCCAGCACCACCCTGCTCCTCTGTGCTCTCTCCCTGCTGCTTCACAGCACGCCTGGGCTAGCCACTGACCTGGCAGGGGTCTCCCCGGGACAGGTCCAGCATGTGGAAGAGCAAGCCCAGCTCGCAGCCCAGGCAGAACTCCTTCTGGCACAGGTGGTTCTGGACCAGGCAGCGGACCGGCTCCAAGAAATACAGCACCTGGCAGAGACAGGGCTGTCAGGAGCGGTCCCGGGGCTGCGGCAGCCTGGGCGGGGCTGGGCATCTCCCACCTGGATCATGCAGTTGCAGTAGGCGTTGGGGATATGTGGCTCCAGGCCTGCAAACAGCGTCTTGTTGTAATGCTTGAAATCGAAATCTTCCAGCCCCAGCTTGGAGTATTTGATTGTGACCTGAGGAGAGATGCAAGGCGCTGAACGAACGCCCTCCCGTGGCACAGGACACCTGCGAAATGTCTGCGTCTCCCCACGCTGGTGCTTGGGCCCACGCAGGTTCTTGGCCAGGCCCCTCTCCCCCGTGGCCCTGGGAGGCTCCCCGTGGCCCTGGGAGGCTACCTTCCTGTACTTCTTGGCCACCATGTAGAGGTGCGGCTCCTCTTCCCGCCCAATCGGGGACTCGGGCACTTGGCTGAAGCTGTCGAACTCGTTGTCTGCCTCTTTTAACCGGTAGGGGATCTGCGAGGGGGAAGAGAAGGAAGCGCAGCTGAATCCTGAGGTGAAGCACCGCGTACTGACACGAGCGACTCCTGGGCTTTCCTGCCTCCCCGAATGAGCAAAGGAATAAACCAGAAGGGAGTGGGGCCCTCCCTTAACCTGCACGAGGCCTCCACACCTTCCTTGTTACTAGGGACTTATCACTGTGGGAAACTACAGCAGCGCTGCGGGCAAGGGCAAAACACAGCAGTGTTTTCCCAAGGACGAGGGACGTGCCCTAAACCTCCGGACCGGACAGCTCAAACCCTTCCTACCGCAGGGCGAGTTAGCGAGGGAGACGGGCCTCTGGCCCGACGGGGGGACTCCGGTCCTTCCGAGGACCGGTTCACCCTCTAACGCTGCGGAAGGAGAGCTGTTGAACCCAGACCACGCGTCTGCCTCCTGTGACACCCCAAGCCAGAGAACTGCACCTCTCACAGCCCTGTCCCGAGCCCTGCAGAAAGTTCCGAGGCCATTCGGCGCGAGCAGGAGCCCCGTCCCTCCCCGGACCGCACCACGAGGGTGCAAGTCCCAGAGGCAGCAAACCTCTGCCCCGACCGCAGGGCAGAACCCCCCACGTCCTGCGCAGATGGCCCTGGGACCCTCAGCACCCTCCTGAGAGCAGGTACCTGGTTGCGGAGCTTGGTCCTCGGGTTCGGGGCGTAGCCAATGAACCCCACCTTCTTCATGGTACGCAGAATCTCAGGGTCTACTGGAGGGGCTCGCCTACAAAACACGCTGGCACTCAGCGGCTGCTCCATTTGGCAGCGTCACTTCACAGGAACCTTGCTGGACGCGCTCAGGGACCCACCGGCGGGACCCAATGGTTCCTCCCCCTCGGTCATTGCCCCAGAACCTCAGGGTTCACTTTCTGCCACTACAAAATACTTGGGCTCCATCACCGAAGCGCTGAGCACAAGTGTTTAGGACAGGGCTCGGGCAGAGAGAAAAGAAAAGTGCTTCCACACGTGCAGGAGGAGGCCAGGGCCTAACCAGGATATCCCCCCCCCCAGGACCGTGAAGGTTTCATCACTCCCCGCTCTCTTCGGACCTGCCCATGGGTTTTGCTGTGCGAGGGGGAACTCATCTCGTGTTTTGCCAGCCACGAGACGGGGAGCAGAGCCCACCTCCTGCCCCCGCAGGGCACCCAGCTGCCCCCAGCCCCAGGCGGGAGAGGATCCCCCGCTGGGACCAGCTTTCCCGCTCTGTTTTTTTTACTGGGAGAGGCCGGCAGATTACCGGGGTGCCGGGGCCGAGTTGGCAGCGGGCCAGTCCGAGAGCAGCGTCTCGCTGGTCAGCGGCACGGGGATGAGCGAGAGCGGCACGAGGTCCTGGTTCCAGTCCAAGTGGGGCAGCGTGTCCACCATGCAGGGCAGGGCAAAGTCGGTCTCCCGGGAGTAGGCGTTGAAGGTGACCTCCGGGGAGTCGGCCCAGAGGTGGACGCAGCCCTCCGAGTCGCCGAACGCCAGGGCCTGCTTGCTGGCCGAGACGTCGAAGGTCATGATGAGGGGCCCCACGGTGTTCACGTGGAAGATGTCGGCCGGGTTGGCGAGGCCGGTGGGCTCGCAGAACTGGCACTGACCTGCGCGAGAGGGAAGCGCGGAGCGAGGTGGCATCGGGGAGCAGGACGCCGTGACCCCAGCACGCCTCTCGCTTACGGGAGCGTCTGCCTGGGCTCAGATCGCTCCCCCCAGCTCCGTCCCGCGGGGGTTTGATGCTGGGAAGGGGCAGAGAGCGGGTGAGGGACGCAGCTTCGCCCACCTGTCTGGGAGATGATGGCCAGGCGGGAGGTGTAGGTGGGGATGAAGCGGAGGAAGAAGGGGTCGATGTGGACCTGCAGCGGGGTGGTGGCCCGCATCATGCGCAGGTCGTACACCTTCAGGAAGCGGTCGCAGGCCAGGCCGTTCATTCGGCTGGAGAAGCCGCAGGTCACCAGCAGGTTCCCGTGGACGTCGAAATCGGACAAGCTGCCTGAGTAGGCATCAAATTCGTGTTCCACCACAAACGTGCGCAGATCCCGCAAGGAGACCTGGGAGGGCAGGAGAGGTGCTGGGCGTACAGCTGCCGGCCACCTGGGAGCCCTCTGAGCTCTGGGAAAAACCAGAGACCGAATCCAGGGCACCCCAGGGGGAACCCGAGCGTCAGCGGGGCTGCCAGGCAGGACGGGGATGGTGTTACCTTCCCCGAGGTGTGCCCGCAGAAAAAAAAGCGGTTTGATTGCCTCATGATGGTGATGCCGGGCACCTCCACGGTGTACTAGGGGGGACACAGAACAGGGGGGTGAGCGGGGCTGAGCATCGGGACAGAGCACCCGCAGGACGCCGTGCCCCACGCCGCACCTTCTGCGTCTCCTGGACGGTGTTGAGGTCTATCTCTACCACGTGGTTCTGCAGCCCGCCAACGAGCAGAGTGCTGCTGTCCGTGAGCAGGAGGCTGTGCATGTCCTCGGAGTCATCCATGCTGCAGAGGGGGAGAGGGGACAGAAGCTGGGACCTTTTCTAGCGAGCCGGGACTGTCCCCTCGCTCCCAGCTGCCAGGGCAAAGCACTCACAGGTAGTCAAAAATGATGAGGCCCCCCCGTGACATGTACTTCAGGTTGGTTTTGGTCAGGAAAAGGACGCCATTCTCCAGGCTCTGGATCTGCCGGATGTCGTCACTGCTGTTCACTTGGAAGGAGGAGTATCGCTCCAGCGTCGGGCCGAAGAACGAGGTGGCATGGCCCTAAAAGCAGCCCGGGACAGGCTCATCGAGACCCGCCCCAGCTTTGCCTGGACGCAACACAGGCAAACACCCCTCTGCACCAGTCGGGCCGAGGCAGGCTGAAGCCTGAAGGACTCCCTGCCTCTCTGTGTCCCCAGAACTACGGAAAATTGTTCAGACTTTTCCTTCGTAGGCAGACGTGGGTAAAGAACCAAAAAGCTCCACCGTCCCAAGAGGTCAGGGCAGTGAAGCTACTTGGGAAACACCTGCAGGCAATTTGGTAGACAAATCAGCCCGAGTGTTTCCCGTGTTCCAGGACGCATCAGCCACTTCCAGCCACAAACCCTCTGCATCTGCGCAGCACGCCTCCCAGTTTCCAAGCCGACCTTTCCAGCTATGACTCAACCCAGCACCAAACCGCTCTCTGCTTGCGACCAGCTTGTTGGAGCGTTCGGGTCTCAGGCTGCGACACCCGCAGAGGCGCCCGTGCTGCTGGCAGGCCCCTTCCACGCCTCGCTCCCCGCAGCAGCCCCGAGGCACCTACCCCGTGGTTCCCAACCCACAGCATCTCTTCGTGCAGGTCAAAATGGGAGACGGAGACGGGGACGCCCACTTCGGAGACGGCGGTGTGCAGCTCGCTGTACATGCCCTCCACGATGTGCACCGAGTCCGGCACCGCGATGCCCTCTAAGGGCACCCCCTCGGCATCCAGCTCCACGTTCTGCAGCAAGCTGGGGTTCAGGTGGGGGTCCAGGACGGGGTCGAGCGCCGGGTGGAGAGCGGGAGCATACTCAGCGAGGGAGGGGTCGAGACCTTCAAAATTCATGGTGAAAACCGGCGGCTCCCTGCGAAGCAGAAAAGGAACTAAGTGGGTCAGCCAGAAACACCGAGCGCCCCGGTTCCTAGAAACGGCTGCACAGGCACGGTGACTCCGGCCGATGGAAAAGGCGGCCGGAATCCCCGGGGAGCGCAAGGTGCACCTCTCCCAGACGGGGCCACGGGCGGCACCGAGCCCACGCACGCAGCCGCCCCCGTGAAGTCCCCTCCCGGGACACACTCAGAGCCCCGTCACGGCCGGGGGACGGGGCCGCGGCGCCCCGGGCCCGCCGACATCAGCCCCGGTGCCCCGGCAGCCCCCGCGGGGAGCTGGGCCCCGGCTCCGAGCATCTCCCGGCTCCGGCTGCCCCCCCCCCCCGGTGCTGCCGCCCCCCCCGTGCGGCCCCCGCCGCCCTCCCGGCCCCGCGCCTGCCTCCGATCGCCGCCGGGCGGCTCCGGTGCGGCGCGGCGGGCCCAGGCCCGGCCTCCCCGGGCTCTCCGCCTCGGGAGCCGCTCCCCACCACCCCCCCGCGCCCGGGGGACACAGCGGCCGTTCCCGAGCCCGCCCGCCGTTACCGAACGGCCCCCGGCGGAGCCCCGCCGGGCCGCCGCCGCCCCTCCCGCCGTCGCTATGGCAACCGCGCCCCCCGCTCTCCCGCCCGGAAGCCGCCCCGCCCCCGTGCGGCAGGCGAGCCAATGGCAGCGCGGAGCGGCGGGCGGTGACCAATCAGCGCCAGCGGGAGGCGGGACGAGGCGGGCGGCCCGCCGGACGGCGCGGCGGAGGGGACAGAAAGCTGCGGGCGGACGCGGCCCCGACGGCGCCGGGCCCTCACCCGCCCCGTCCCGCCCCCGCGCCAGGCCGGGCCTCGGCGGGGGGCTCGGGGTCCCCACGGGGCCCTGCGGACCCCCACCGGACCCCCACGGGACCCCCCACGCAGCCCTGGCCCGCACGACGGCCTCCCGCAGGGTCCCGCAGTGTCCCACGGGGCTCCGCAGTGTCCCACGGGGTCCCCCGGTGTCACACACCGATCCCTGCCATCCCACGGGGGTCCCACGCCCCCCCCCCCCCGGCCCAGCACAGCATCCCCCCGCTGCCCCCAGCCCGTGCCACAGCCGCCGCCCTCCCACCCCCCCTCCTCCGTCCCCCCGCCGTCCCGGAGCCCCGCGGCCGGGCTGGGGGCTCCGGGGGGGGGGGGGGCCGCGGAGGGGTCGGGCACCCGCCGAGTCCCGGGGCCGGTCCGCGGCGGGGGCGAGGGCCGGGGGCGCCGCTCCCGGGGAAGGCCGGGGGCAGCCCCGCCGGGCAGGGACCGGGAAGCGCCGGAGCCGCCCCGTCGGGGCCGCCGCGATTGCGGAGCCGCGGGCAGCACGGCCCCGCCCGTCGGGGCCGGGGCTACCGGGGGTGCGGGGGGGGCCAGGGCGGGGGTCCCCGGGGGCCACCGGGGGCCGGGGCGGCCCCGCCGGGGCACAGCAGAGCCGGGGCCGTCCCTGCAGATTCCCCGGGCGATCGGAGGGCACCGGGCGGGGCCGGTGGTGCCGGGGAACCGGGTGGGGGGACCTGGGGGGCACCGGGTGAACGCCGGGGGGCACCGGGAGGGCCACCGAGGGCCACCGGGTGAACACTGGGGCGACACCGTGAGCCACCGGGTGAACACCGTGGGGACATCAGGGGACACCGGGGGACACCGGGTGAACACCGTGGGGATACCGGGGGATACTGGAGGACACCGGGAGCCACCGGGTGAACACCGTGGGGACACCGGGGGATAATGGAGGACACCGGGAGCCACCGGGTGAACACCGTGGGGACACCGGGGGATAATGGAGGACACCGGGAGCCACCGGGTGAACACCGTGGGGACACCGGGGCTCCGCTCCGTGCTGCACCCCGCCCGTCCCGTCCCGTCCCGTCCCAGGCGGGGACCGCAGGTGAGCCCGGGCCGGGAGCAGAGCGGGGCCCCGGGGTGCCCGGTGCCGCCGGGCGCGGAGCCACCAGGAACTGCCCCGGGTTTTCCTGCCCGTCCCGTCCCAGCGCGGGGCCGGGGCCGGGCGCGGCGGGGCGCAGCTCGGGGACCCCGGCCCGGTATCGGTTCTGCTTTCGGGGGAGGCGGCGATTTCGCAGTAACGGGGGGCGGGTGCCACCTGCCCCGGGGATTCCCCACCTGCCGCCGCCGCCCCATAAGAGCCCGGTGGCGGCTCCGGTGGCGGCACCGTCTCGCCATGGCCCCGCTCCGCCGCCTCTGCCTCTGCCTCCCGGCGCTGCTGCTGCTGCTGCTGCTGCCGGCGCCGCCGGTCGCCGCGGCCCCGGCCCCGGTCCCGGTCCCGGTCCCGGTCCCGGGCACCGACTGGGCCGCCTGCAAGAACCTCTCCCGGGAGCTGTCGCGGCTGCTGGGGACGCTGAAGGAGCCGCACTCGGAGCTGGTGAGCGGCGGGGCTCCGCCGGGGCGGGGGGACCGGAGGAACCGGGGGGGGTGCCGGGGGATGCTCGAGGAACGGGGGGCCTGGAGGACACCCGGGGAAGTGGCGGGGGGGGGGGGCAGGCTGCTCCGGGAGGGGTCGGGGGGCACGGAGCCCCTGCTGACGCCCCTCTGCCAGAACCGGGTGCAGATCGCTGTGGAGGACCCCGAGGGGGATTGTGCCACCCGCATCCGCTGCAGCGACGCCTGCGACCCCTCGGCGCTGGACACGAACAACACGGTACCGGGATGGGGGGGGCAGGGGGCTCGGGGCGGGGGGGGGGGGCTGGGAGGGCGGCGGGGGACCCTGAGGGGGCTCACGGGGCGTCCCTGGGGGTGGCCGGGCCAATGGCTCATCCCCAATGGGGCACGGGGATGCTCTGAGGATGTGCCTCAGGGTGCCTGGGGGTCCTAGGGGTAGTGGGGAGGTGTCCGGGGGTCCTCGGGGTGATGCGGAGGTGCCTGGGGGTCCTGGGGTGTTGCAGAGGTGCTGGGAGGTCCTGGGGTGGTGGGGAGGTGCCTGGGGGTCCTGGGGTGTTGCAGAGGTGCTGGGAGGTCCTGGGGTGGTGGGGAGGTGCCTGGGGGTCCTGGGGTGTTGCAGAGGTGCTGGGAGGTCCTGGGGTGGTGGGGAGGCGCCTGGGGGTCCTAGAGGTGTTGCAGAGGTGCCTGGGGGTCCTGGGGTGGTGGGGAGGTGCTTGGGAGGTGCTAGGGGTGGTGGGGAGGTGCCTGGGGGTCCTACGGGTGTTGCAGAGGTGCCTGGGGGTCCTGGGGTGTTGCAGAGGTGCTTGGGGGGTGCTAGGGGTGGTGGGGAGGTGCCTGGGGGTCCCAGGGATGGTGGGGAGGTGTCTGGGGGTCCTAGCGGTAGTGGGGAGATGCCTGGGGGACTCAGGGATGCTGGGGGTCCCCGAGGTGGCCAGGGGATGTGCCCAGGGGACCCAGGGGTGCTGGGGATGTGCCTGGGGATGCCAGGGGCGCCAGAGATGTGCCCAGGGGTCACCAACGTGCCTGGGGATCTTGAGGGGAAGGAATGTGCCTGGGGGGGGAGTCTCGGGGTTGCTGGGGGTCTTGAGGGTTCCCAGGAGATGTGGTGGGAGGTCTCAGGGTGCCCAGGGGTGCCCAGGATGTTCCCCAGGGGTCCCGGACCTCTGGCCTCACCCCCACCTCCTTCTCCCGCAGCGCTGCCTGCGACGGATCCTGCAGGGGCTGCAGCACTACCGGGACCTGCTGGGCTCCGAGATCTTCAGCGCCCACCGCCTGCCGCAGCTGGAGGCCACGCTGGACCGGCTGCTGGGGGTCGTGCAGGTGAGCGATGCAGCGCTGCCCCTGCCCTGCGCCTGGGACAGCGGCAACCCCAGGCCCTGGGCCCGCTGACCCCCTTCTCCCCCCAGCAGGCACCCGGCCGCCCCTGCCAGGCTCCCCTGGGCCCCACCACCCCAACCTGGGCCGAGTCGCTGCTGCCGCAGCTGCGGCACCAAGCGCTCGAGCAGCTCCAGTCCTTCACCGCCGTCATGAGACGCGTCTTCACCTACAGCGCCAGGCCCCACTGACGCCGCCCGCCGTGGGCTCCCCATTATTTATTCCCCCTCCTCCCTGAGGGGCTATTTATGAGCCGTGCTCCCTATTTATCTGGGGTATTTATGGGTTTCTAATAAAGGGCTGAACGATGAGGAGCTGCTGTCTGCTGCGGGGCTGAACCCAGGGCTGCCCCACGAAGCACCAGGGGCAGCTGGGGGGGAAAAGGGTTTATTTACAGGGGGAGCTGGGGGGGGCAAGTCACTGGAAATCACTGGCATCGATGTGGAGCGGGGGAAAGTCGGCGTCCACGGCGAAGAGGGAGCTGGTGGCAGGCAGGGCTGTGTCCTCGGGCTGTGGCAGGAAGGGGTCGCGGGGGTCCAGGAGCGCAGCACTGCCTGCGGGACGCAGGGGGGTCAATGCTGCGGGACCCCCATGGCCCCCAGCTCCCCCAGCCCCAGGCACTCACCCGCCAACCTGCCGTCCATCTGCCCCAGCCCGCTGTCCATGTTGGGCATCAGCTCCGCTGCCTCCAGCGTCTCCAGTGTCCCCGTGCCCAGCTCCAGGTCTTGCTCCAGGAACTGCAGCAGCTCCTGCATGTCCTGGCCCTGAAGCATCGGCCCCAGGTCCCCCAGCCCCGCTGGCAGCAGCCCCTGATCATCTGCGACTGGCAGTGGCTCTGCAGCGCCAGGGCCCGGCTGCAGCAGCCCCTGGTCCCCAGCTCCCACTTGTTGCAGCATCCCCGTGGTTCTGGGCGCTGACTGCAGCGTCCCCACCGCCCCGGGCAGCACCTGCAGCGTCCCCAGGTCCCCTGCTCCCACCTGTAGCATCCCCTGGCCCTCGGGGATGAGCTGCAACAGCATCTGTGGCTCCAAGGCCCCGGCTGCCACTTGCTGCGTCCCTCGGTCCCCAGCACCCCCTTGCTGCAGCATCCCTGTACCCCCGGGCAGCACCTGCAGCGTCCCCAAGCTCCCTGGCCCCACCTGCAGCGTCCCCTGGCCCTCAGGGATGAGCTGCAGCACCAGCTGCGGCTCCCGTGCCCCGGTCCCTGCCTGCAGCATCTCCAAGCCCCCTGGGCTCACTTGCACCAGCGGTGGTGTCTCTGGGCCCCGGGACCCTGGGTGCAGCATCCCTGGTCCCTGGTGTTGCGCCCCCGGGCTCCCGGCCACCACCTGCAGCACCCCTGGGCTCACGGGCTGCAGCGTTCCTGGTCCCCTGGGGTGCTGGGTCCCTGGGCTCCTGGCCACCACCTGCAGTGTCCCTGGGCTCACGGGCTGCAGTGTCCCTGGGCTCCCGGCCACCACCGTCCCCGTCCCCGGGCTGGTGGGCTGCAGTGATCCCAACCCGCTGGGCTGCAGCTGCAGCGTCTCCAGGTTTTCTGTGGCAACTACCAACTCCTCTTCTGTCTGCCATGACTCGTTGGCCTGCCTGCAGGGAGAGAGGGCAGGTCCGGGTCAAGGTCAGGGTTGGGGTCCAGCGATGAGAGGGGTTTCCCCCTCCGGGGACTTCGCCGTCCCCCTGCCTCACCTGGAGGACACGCGGATGAGGCGCTGGTTCAGGTATTCCTTCTTCTCCGTCAGGCTCCCTGGGGGCAGAGAGGAGAGTTTGGAGGGGGCGGCGGGCGCTCCGTCTGCACCGCGCCGAGCCGCGCCGCGCCGTGCCGCACCCTCCTGCCGCTGGCTGTAGTAGGGACTGAAGGCTTCGTCGCGGGGGGTGTCGGGGTAGAGGAACAGGAGCGGGTTCTCGGGGATGTTCTCCTCGGCCAGCAGCTGGTAGTCGCGGATGATGTCGGGCAGCGCCAGGGAAGCCAGCTCGACGGTGGTGTAGGGAACCACGGCCCGGAAGGCAGGGCGCCCTGCGGGACGGGGCGCCGGGGGTCAGCGGAGGGGAGGCCTGAGGCCGGGGTGAGGGGCTTGCGCTGGAGGGGGGGGGGGCACGCTCACCGCTCTCGGGATGCTCCACCCAGGTGAAGGTGACCCCCCCCAGGACGCTCTCGCTGAAGCGAATCAGGAACGTCCCCGTCCGCTTCCCCTTCAGCAGCTTCTTCTCTTGCTTGCGGCTCACGAAGCCCAGGATGAGGCTGGGGGAGGCGCCGTCAGCCACTGCGGCCCCCAGCCCCCCCGGCCCCCCAGCCCCAGCCCTACCCGTCCTTCCAGAGCTTCTTGAGGTGCTCCTGGAGCAGGCCCAGGATCCCGTCCAGCCAGGCCCAGAAGGAGAAGCCGGCGGCGCCGTCCTGTGGGAGCGGGTGCATGAGGGGGGGCACGCAGGACCGGGGGGCGCGCAGGACCAGGGGGTGCAGGACCGGGGGGTGCAGGACCGGGGGGTGCAGGACCAGGGGGTGCAGGACCGGGGGGTGCAGGACCGGGGGGTGCACAGGACCAGGCGCTGCTCACCTTGGAGAACTTGGACCAGGACAGGACGCTCTCCGGAGACGGCTTCGAGCCTTGGGGAGGTGAGAGTGGGATGAGGCGGGGGGCACAGCTCCAGCCCGGGTGCTCAGCAGGGCTGGGGGGGCTGACGCCCGACCTTACCGAGGAGCTTCTCGGCCAGCATGTGGAGATGCTCCCGGCTCAGGCCCCGCTCGGCCACGCTCTCGAACTGCCAGCTCAGCACCTCGGCCAGCCGGGGCCAGGGCGCTGGGGGCGGCGTGGCAAAGAACTGCTGGTCCTGCAGGGATGGGGGATGAGGGACACGGGGCAGGGACCAGGCTGAGGATGGGGCAGGGGCAGGGGACAGATACAGGAATAGGGCATGGGGTGGGACCGGGACCAGAACCAGGGCCAGGTCAGACAGGGCCTGGGAACAGGAGCCCAGGACAGGACACGGGGACAGAGAGTGGGCCTGGAGCAGAGACAGGACACCGGGACACCGGGGTACAGGGAGATGGGGCTTGGAGGGAGACACGGGGCTGGAGGCAGTGGGGAGACAGCGTGGGGCCGCACGGGTCCCGCTTGCCTTGGGGTTGGGGCTGAGCATGTTGAACCAAAGGATGGAGGCCCAGGCGCTGGAGAGCTGGTGGTTGCTGTTGGAGATGATGACGAAGGGCAGGGTGGAGGTCTGTGGGGGGAGCAGGAGGTCAGGCCGGGTGGTTCCTGGCCCCCCAGCCCCCCTAGACCCCTGCCCTCACCTCCAGCTGCATCTCCAGCCCGCAGTACGCGTACGCCAGCGTGAAGGTGATGAGATGCAGCTCCTCCGTCACGGCCAGGGGACCCTGCGCGGACGGGGCACCGTGAGCCGCCGGCCACCCCGTGCCCCCGCTGCCCCGTAACCCCGTACCCACCTCATTGGGGCCTTTGCTGCCCTTGCCCGACCCGCTGATCTTCTGCTCCTTCAGCGTCTGTGGGGCAAGAGAGGGTCAGCACGGGGCCTGGGGCAGGGGCTCGGGCCGGGGTCCTCTCCCGCTGCCCAGCCCCATGGGGACCCAGGTGCCGGGGCCCGTACAAGGTACTGGAAGTCGCAGATCAGCCCCTCCCGGGGGCTGTCCCCGGCCAGGAGGGTTTTGCTGCTTGAAGTCAGGATGTTGAACTTGCGAAACCTGGGGGGTGGAGAGAGGCCATGGGGGGGGGGGCGCTGCCGGGACCCCTGGGGAAGCTGGGACCCCTGGGTGGGCACCAGCCCTGCCCACCACAGCTGGCGCTCGGCTCTCACCCTCGTGTCTTCGGAGGGTCCCTGCAAGAGACAACGCAGAGTCAGCGGGGTTGGGACCCGGGCCCACCCGGTGGGGCAGGGGGACCGGGGACTGCCCCGGGCCGCATGGGAGACCTCAGCCCGGCGGGTGCCGACCTGTCGATGTGGATCGCGGCCTCCATGCGGTGGTTGCGGTCGTGCAGGCGGACCAGCAGGCGGGCGCGGGTGCAGAACTTGCTGGCCGTGCGCAGCACCAGCGGCCGCTTGGGCGTGTTGGGCATGCTGGGCTGCTGCTCCACCACGAAGGCGCTGGGGGCACGGGAAGGAGGCGGTCAGAGCAGCCCCCGGCCCCGGTCCCGGCCCCCAACCCCGCTGCCCCCACCTCTGCAGCAGGCAGGTGAGCTGCTCCCGCAGCCGCGTCTCCAGGAGGGGCGTCTCTGCCTGCAGCGGGTCCCGCTCGTAGGTCACCTTCTGCTGCAGCTCCCCCAGCGCCCGCAGCAGCTGCAGCAGCTGGAAGAGCCCGTCGCCCAGCGCCGTGAACCTGCGGGTGCCCCCCGGGAGTCAGCGGGGTCCGGCTGCCCCCCGCTCAGCCCCCCCCCCCCCCCGGCCCGTCACTACCAGGCCTCCAGCTGGTGCAGGCGGGTGTCCACGGGGGCCCCCAGGCAGCTGCGCTGCTGCCGCTCCTGCCAGGCCTTCAGCTCCTGCTGCAGGAAGTCCCGCAGGGTCTCGCTGCGCCCCAGGAGCTGCTGCATCTGCGCCACCACCTCCTGCAGGGGGACACGTGCCCTGAGCGGGGGCACGGAGCGGCTGCGCACCCCCCCCCCCACCCCAGGCCCCGGGTCCAGCCCCAGCCCCCTCTCACCCGCCGCTGCCGGTCCAGGTTCTGCAGCTTGGCCTGGAGGGATTGGACCTGCCGGGTGTACTCGGGGTCCTTAGTCTGGTCCTGGCCTGCAGGCAGTGGGGTGGGAGGGTTGGGGGGGGGGGCGCAGGGCAGCGCTGGCAACGTCCCCCCCCTCCCAGGACGGGCAGGATCGGGCCCTACCTGGCAGGTAGTGCACCTTGTAGCAGAAGTCAAAGGCATCCTGCAGGTCCTCCAGGTGCCGGAAGGCGCGCTCGGCCTCCTGGGGACAGGGGGTGTGAGGGTCCGGGCAGCCCCCGCAGGGCTGGGGGGGCCGGGGGGGGGCGTTACCTGCAGGGCTGTGTGGAACTCAGCCAGGCGCCGCTGGATCTCCTGCTCCCGGTCACTCTTCGGGGGTGTGCTGGGCGCCGGGGCGGCCTCCCCCTGCGGAGGTACCGGGGGGGCGTTGGGCACCATTTGGCTCGGCCCTGCTGCCCGGGGGGGGCCCTGCCGCCCGGGGGGGGGGGACCCAGCCTACCTGCCCCCCCGCCTGCCCCAGGCGCAGGATCCGCCGCTCCTCCTGCAGCAGGTTGGCCACCAGGTTGGCGAAGCTCTCCGGGTACTCCTCAAAAGCAGCCTGCGGGGAACGGGGCGGGGGGGTCAGCGGGCACGGAGCCCCAACCCCGCCCGCCCCCCCCCCCACCCCCCCAAGCCCCGCCGCCCACCTGGAGGTCCCGGCGCGCCTTGCGCAGGTTGTGCTTCAGCATGAAGTCCTCGTCGCCCAGCCCCAGGCTGCCCAGGCGCTCGTCCAGCAGCGCCAGCAAGGAGTGGAAAAGCATCCGGGCGTGGGACGAGAGCGGCTCCGTCGCCTGCAGCCTGCGGGCACCGCAGCTCAGCGCCCGCCCGGCCCGGCCGCGCGCCCCCAGCCCCAATTCCCCCTCCCTCCGTGCCCCCCCCCCCGTACCAGTCCTGGTCCTCGATCCAGGCGGCCAGGCACTGCCGCACCGCCATGGGCAGCGCGGCGGCGGCGTACAGCTGGTGCACCTGCTCCAGGTGGGTGTTGGCCAGGTTCTGCACCTCCTGCCACTGCGCCATGCTGCGGGGAGGGGGCGTCAGGGAGCGGGGGGCGCCGGGGTGTCGGGGGGGGGGGGTGGGTGGGAGGGTGTCAGGGCAGCCCCACGGACCCCCCGACGGCAGCAGGGCCAGGCGGGGGCTGAATTGGTGAACTCATCGCCCGCACCCCCCGCACTCCCCCTCCCCCTGGGACACTTCCCCCCCCCAGCAGAACCCCCCAGGCCCCTTCCCCAGGCGGCTCCTCGCAGCCCCCCCCAGCAGCAGCCCCGTGGGGACCTGCTCCCTAAAATGGGGCGCCCACCAGTGACCCCCACCCCGGGGCCCCTCCTGAGCCCCCCGAGCACGCCCGGAGCCCCCCCACAGGGGACAGCCTGCAGGGAACACCCCCCGATCGGGACCCCCACCCACAGGGGACACCCCCCCCATGGGGTCACTCCCTGATCGGGACCCCCCCCCAGCAGGGGACACCCTCCCATCGGGAACCCCCCCTGCAGGGGACACCCCCCATGGGAACAACCCCCGATCGGACCCCCCCGCCGCTTCGGGACCCCCCCGCCGCTTCGGGACCCCCCCCCCTCAGAATACACCCCCCGATCGGGACCCCCCCGCAGGTGACACTCCCCGACCGGGACCCCCCCCCCGGAAGGGGACACACCCCCCCACGGGGTCACCCCCCGACCGGGACCCCCCCCCCCCCCGCCCCGCCGGGCCCCCCCGCGCCCACCTGAGCGCTCTCCGCGGCTCCCGGGGCAGGAAGGCGCGCCCAGGCCACGCCCCTTCCCCGCTCCGCGCCGCGATTGGCGGAGCGCGGCGGCGCGGCCACGCCCCCCTCCCGGCCGGCCGAACGCGGGTTCCTGCGGGGCGGCCGGCTTCCCCGAAATGACGTCAGAGGGCGGGGCCACGAGGGGGGCGGGATCAGCCGGGGCGGGTCCGAATGGGCGGAGCCTGGGGGCGTGGCCACGGCGTGGGCGTGGCCACGGCGTGGGCGTGGCCACGGCGTGGGCGTGGCCACGGCGTGGGCGTGGCCACGGCGTGGGCGTGGCCACGGCGTGGGCGTGGCCACGGCGTGGGGGGTGCGGGGGGAAATGGCGGCACCGGGGGGCTCAGGGGGGATTGGGGGGGGTGGGGGGGCAGCGCCGGGGGGCCGCCGGTGCGGGGCCGGGGTCCCGCTGCCCCCGGGGCTGGGCCGGGCCGGGGTGACCCAGGCCGGGCCGCCCCGCGGGGCCGAAGTCCCCGTGCCGCAGGGCAGGGCGGCCCCGCCGTGAGCCGGGGCTGGGGACAGGGGACACGGGACAGGGGACGGGGACAGGGATGGGGACAGGGGACACGGGACAGGGGCCAGGGAAAGGGGTAGGGACAGGGAAGGGGACAGGGATGGGGATAGGGACGGGGACAGGGGATGGGGACGGGGGATAGGGACAGGGATAGGGATGGGGACACGGACACGGACACGGGCACGGATGGGGACAGGGACGGGGACAGGAGATGGCAATAGGGCCAGGGCCAGGGGATGGGAATGGGGGATAGGGCCAGGGATGGGAACAGGGATAGGGACGGGGACATGGACACGGATGGGAATGGGGACGGGGATACGGATGGGGACAGGGATAGGGGCAGGGACACAGAGCCAGGCGCCCCGCGGGGCCTTTATTCAGACGATGAGGACGGGGCCGCTGTAGGTAGCGGGGGCCGTCGGAGCTTCCCCTTCCGCCGTGAAGTAGCCGAAGAGCGCCCGCACCCCGGCCTTGAGCCCCGGCTGCAGCCCCAGCCCCAGGCCCATGGCCACGGGGCCGCCGGCACCGGCGGTGAGGGCGGCCAGGCCGGCGTAGCCCAGGTCCTGGGCCACCTCCAGGGCCCGCTCGGAGGCCAGGACCTCGCAGCCCTGGAAGGCGAAGTAGATGCTGGTGCCCAGGTTGTAGAACAAGCTGACGCCCGGCACCCAATCCAGCACCCCGTGGGCCTCCTGCTCCCCCGGCGGGCTGCAGGCATCGTCCTCGCCGTCCCGCCGGGCCCGGGCTGCGCGGCGGCACCGAGGGGGCCAGGCACGGGCCCCACGGCGCCCCGGAGCCAGCACCCCATGCGGCGGCGGCGGCGGCGGGGTGCCGGCCCTGGGGCCGCAGGGCCCAGCCGGGCCAGGGTGCCCCAAGTGCACCAGGCTGAAGAGCAGGGGCAGGGCGCGGGGGCTGGGGGTGTCACGGAGCCCCGCCAGCCCCCGCAGCAGGGCGGTGGCCGCGGGCGTTCCCAGCTCCCGGTACAGCCCCAGCACCGTTGCCTCGGCCTCGGGGCCGCACGCGGCTCCGCTCAGCGCCAGGGCCAGGGCGGCGCGGGCCAGGGCGCGGGGCAGCGGGGGGAGCCGGGAGAAGCCGGGCAGGGCCTCAGGGTGCAGGTCCCGGCAGGAGACCCCGCGCCCCCGCAGCGCCCGGGGGGGGGCGAGCTCTGCCAGCAGCCCCCGCGCATCCGCCTCCAGCAGGGTGGGGACGTGGCTGCTGCCGCCCCCCAGGCCCAGGAGGAAGAGGAGGAGGAGGAGGAGGAAGAGCAGAGCCTGGGGCATGGCGGCAGCTCCAGGACAGCCTGTGGAGGCAGGAGAGGGGGCAGAGCTGTCAGCCCCCTGCAGCCGCAGCCCCTCCGTGCCCCCCCCCCAGCACCCCAGCTCACCCCCTTGCGTCCGCTGGCGTCCCCTCGCCCCTCTGCTGCCACCGCTGCGGCGGCCAAGCCCCCCGTGGCCCGTTTATAGGCGCCGTTATCAGGAGCCGGTTGCAACACGCAGGGACAGGAGTGGGGCACAGGTCACCGCCGCGCGGACGGGGCCGCTCGCACGCCCGGCCCCGCAGCCCCGCACCAGGCCCGGCCCAGAGCTGCAGTCGTTTATTGGGTCTCTTTCCAGATATAAAAGGGATGGGGGGAAGGAAACGGAACAAAACGGGGGAAAAAAGGAACCGGGGGGGAGAAAGGGAGACGGGGACAGACGTGGGGCATGGAGACAGGGGCAGGAGCCGCCGCCTGCTGTCGCAGCACCCTTCAGAACAGCTTAAAAACCTGCAGCAAAGTGCCGGAGCTCTGCCCAGAGCCCAGCTGCACCAAGGGGAGGTTGGGGCCCTCAGTCCTCTTCCTCCTCCTCCTCTTCCTCCAGGCGGCGGGCACGCTTCCGCCTCCCTGCAGGCTGGGGGTCGTCGTCGTCCTCTGAGCGGGGCGCAGCGGGGGCTGGTTCTGCCTCTGCGGGGGGGGGAAGGGGTCAGGGACGGGGCTGAGCCCTGGGACAGGGCACGGATAGGGGCAGGGACACAGGTCCGGCTCCGGGGGGGCATGACGGGGGAAGAAACCCCGCCAGGGGAGGCCAGAGGAGATGGGGACAGAGGGGCTGAACCCACCCGGGCTTCCACCATCCTCATCCTCGCTGTCGAGCTGGCGCCGCCTCTTGCTGCCCGCCTGCAGGGGGACGGGGACGGGCTCCTCGCTGCAGCAGCGGGGACGTGGTCAGGGGAGCCCGATGGCCCCCAGCCCCGGGGGGGCGCTGGGTGAACCCAGGTGCCTGGTGCCCCCAACCCAGCACGCGAGACCCCGGCCTCACCTCTCTGAGTCCGATCCGAGCGGGGCCGGCAGCTGCTCCGCTGCTGGGTACACGAAGAGGGGCTCAGAGGCAGCTCCTGCACCCCCAGCCTGATCCCTGCGCCCCCCGGCCCAAATCCTCACCTGAAGCAGGAGCCTGGGGGTGCCTGGGTGGCGCCGGCAGCCCCTCAGGGTGCTGGGGGAGCCCCTCAGGGTCGGGGCTATGGTGGGCAAGGGAGGCGGCGGCGCGGCGCAGCTGCTGCGGGGTGAGGGTGGCGGGGATGCGCCAGAAGGACTCCTGGGGGGAGAAGGGAGACGCTGCAGGGCCGGGCCAGGCCTGGGGGGACAGGGCCGGGGCCGGGGACCTCACCTGCTCACTGGCAGGGGGACGGAGCCCCAGCTCCCGTAGCAGGGCTCGGAAGCGCCGGTCCTCCATGGCATCCTCGTTCTCCTCTGAGAGAGGCACCAGGGGCACGGGGAAGGACAGGCCTGGAGCAGGGGGAGCGCAGTCAGCCCGGCCCCGTGCCCCAGCCCCCGGCCCCGAGCCCTGACCCCGCTCACCCTCCTGCTCGCGGTCCCCGGCCGTCCTCCTCAGGCAGGTCTCCAGCCACCGCAGGGGCCCGGCCAGGCCTGGGGAGGGGGGGGGGCTCAGACAGGATCCGGCCCCTGCAGCCGAGCCCCAATGGGGGGCTTAAATCTGGGGGGTGGGGACGGTCCAAAGCCCCTCACCCCCACCCACCTTCCTGATGCAGAAGATGCACCAGGCCCTGCCCGGCCCCTTCCTCGGGCACCCAGTGCTCCTCTAGGGGGTCGCTCTCTGCTTCCTCCTCTTCTTCCTCCTCTTCCTCCTCGCTGTCCCCCTCCTCTGCTGAGCTGTCCTGGGCTGACACCGCCAGGGCGTCCGCCTCACCCTGCGGGGACCAGGGGGAGGTTGGGTGCCTGTGGTGGGGCAGCACCCTTGGGATGCCTCCCCCAGCCCCCCCCGTACCAGCTCGGGGCCGCGGCCCTTCCTCCGGCGCTTCTTGTGCAGCTCCTTGCGCTCCGACACCAGCCCCAGCCCCAGCAGCTTCTCCACCACGCGGGCCCGCGACCGCCGCGCCGTCAGGTTCTTCATGATGTTCCCCAGGACGTCTGCGGGGAGGGGTCAGCGGGGGACCGGACCCCCTCGTCCCACCCCGGAGTCCCCGTCCTCGCTCACCATCCGAGCCCCTGAACTCCTCAAAGAGCCGCTCCAGCTCCTGCTCCTGCTCCTCCGTCCACAGCACGATGTGGGTGCCCTTCCTGGGGGGGGGGCACAGCCATGGGCGCTCGCCCCGGGCAGGGTGCTGCCCCCGTCCCCGGGGGGGCCTGGCTCACCTCTGCTGCGGGAAGTCCTTGGCGCTGCTGGCCAGCCCCAGCCTCACCAAGTGCTTCACCACCTGCCTCCGCGTCCGCCCAGGCGCCGGCAGCTCGGCCAGGATGGCGGCGATGACGTCCTGGCCTGCGGGAGGGGAGAGGCTGCAGGGATGGAGCCCCCCCAGGGGGGGTCCCGCTGCCCCCCGACGCCCCCGTACCTTCCACCTCCTTGTACTTCCAGTACAGCTCCCGCAGCGCCTGCTCCTCCTGCGGGGTCCACGCAGGGGCCCTGCGCGCAGCAGCCCTGGGCGGAGGCGGAGGGGAGGGGAGGAGAGGTGAGGGAGGGCTGCGACCCCCTCCCCAGCCCCCCCCCGTGCCGGCCCCGCTCACCCCTCTCCCTCCTGCAGGGAGCTGTAGCCCTCGGTCATCTCGCGGACGGCCGTGGGGTTCTTCCAGAAGAGCAGCTCCACGAAGGCCTTCTTGTTGGTGGCCGCCAGCGCGAAGAACTTGCCCAGGATGAACTTGGCCAGGGCCACCAGCTCCTGGAGTCGTCGGGGGGGGGGGGGGGGGGGGGAAGAGAAGGGCTGTGGGGTGCCGAGGGGGCTGCAGAGGGCTGGGGGAGAGGGGTGGGGAGGGCAGGGCCCTGACCTGGTGGGCAGCAGCGCCGGGGTCGTTGAGGAGGCGGTGGAAGAGGGTGAAGAGGGAGAGCTGGAAGAGCAGGGCCTCCATGCGCAGGTCGCGGGCCAGGCGGTGCAGCAGGCGGGCGGCGCAGTGGTTGGTGCGGGCGCTGTTCTGGGCATAGCCCCGCAGCAGCAGCGCGCAGGCGCGGACCACGGGGGCGCAGGCGAACCTGGGCCCCCCCCCCCCAGCACTGGTGAGCGGGGCCGTGCTGGCTCCCCATTTGCCCCCCCCTGCACCCCTCCCGGGGCCAGGCCCCCCTCACCGCTTGAGGTAGTCCATGAAGTTGAACTCCTTCTCCGCCACCTGCACCGTCTGCTCCTCCTCGTCCTCCTCCACCTCCTCTTCCTCGAGCTCCTCCGGCTCCTCGGCCTCAGGGGGCGCGTGCCCTGCGGGGGGAGTGGCTTTAAGGGCCCAGAGCGTCTCCAGCCCAGGACCCCGCTGCCTCGGGGGCAGGATTTGGCCGTGGGACTCACGGGGCAGGGCAGCGAAGAAGATCTCCCGCAGCAGCTGGGTCTCCTCGGGCGGCCCCGCACCAGAGGGGCCGAACACGTCCCCTTCGGGCCACACTTCCCTGGGGGAGAGGGGCGCAGGCTGGCACCGGAGCCCCGTGCCCTGCCCAGGTGGGGGGGTCTGGTGGGGGCCGGTACCTGGCGCAGCGGAGCAGCCGCAGGGCCTCAGGGGCCTGGGCACCCCGCAGGCAGCCCTGGATCCGCAGCAGAGCCTCCGCGCGCTGCTCCTCCACCGGCGTCTCCGAGGCAGCGTCGAAGGGCACCACGTCCTCGGGGAGGGGCACCTCGCCCTGGGGAGGGGGCACGGCATCACCCTGTGCCCCCACGGCCAGCCGGGGGTGGTGGCGGGGCCGGATCCTTCCCCTACCTGCAGGCAGGCCTGGAGCTGCGGGGCCAACCCTGCCCACAGCTCCTCCAGCTCGGCCGCGCTGGGTGGCTGCGGGGCGAGGGCTGCGGGCGCCCGCGGCTTCTTCTTCCTCCGCACGCGTTTGCTCTGGGGGGGGGGGGGCGAGAGAGAGAAGTCAGGAGGGGCCACCCCCCGCTCCCCTGACCCCCCCTGGCTGCAGCCTCAGCCCACCTGCACCACGAGCCCTGCGCGGCCGCGGCAGAAGTGCTCCAGCATGCGCAGGAAGAGGTGCGCTGTCTCCACCAGGTCCCGCAAGAAGGCGCGCGGCTGCTTGGTCTCGTCAAACTTGCGGAAAAGCGCGAGGAGGAGCTCGCGGTACTCCGTCAGGTAGAAGATGTTGTCTGGAGAATTTGGGGGGGGGGGATCAGCGGGTGCTGGGAGGGGGCGCAGCTGCTCCAGGGCCGGCCGGACAGACGGACTCACTCTTGATGACCTGGCTGCTGTCCCGCACCGCCGGCTCGGGGGAGCGGTCCATCTCCTGCACCGTCCGCAGCAGCTCCTGGTAGGCCTTCAGGGCCAGGTGCATCCTGAGGACGGGCAGTGTCAGGGCACAGCCCGCGGGGGGGGGGTCCCGGCAGCGGGGAGGGGACGCGGCCCCCCACCTGCGGGCCCAGGTCACCGCCTCCTTCTTGTCCATCAGCGCCATCTCGTAGTAGGTGGTGAGGTTCTGCTCGATGAAGTGGAAGGCGCGGACGCCCACCGTCTCCGACACCAGCTCGGGACGAAAGCCCCGGCTGCGGTTGAAGGCCATGAAGAAGGCGGTGGCCCACAGGTAGTAGGTCTCGTCGTGCTGCTGAGCCTTCTCCCGCAGCAGCTGGTCCTGGGGGCACAGGGGGGGCTCAGCGTGGGGCTGCCCCGGGCAGGGGCCGGGCCCCCACAGCCCCCCCCTGCCCTCACCTTGACCAGCAGCATCAGGCGGTTGTAGCAGCCCTCCAGAAAGTCCTGGCAGAAGTGGCAGAGGAAGAGCCGGACGTTGCGGGCAGAGCGCCGCGAGGGTCCGGGATCGGGGGGGGCCCAACGCCGCCGCGGCACCCGGCGCGGCTCCTTGCCCAGGTCGTGGCTGTAGCTCTGGAGCTGCGGGGACAAGAGGGGACAGCCTGACTCGTGTTCCCCCCCCCCCCGCACCTCCCGCTGCGTCCCCTGCTCCATGCTCACGTTGTGCAGCCCCTTGTGGAAGACGACGTCGTTGTCTCCGATGGCCTTCAGGCCCTGGATGACGTAGGAGCCGCGGAACCGGGAGTGCCTGGCGGGCACGGGATGAGCGCTGCCACCCCTGCGATGGGGTCCCAGCCCCCCCCGGCCCCCTCCTCACCTGGACGGGCGCTGCAGCGCTCGGGCCCTCTTCTCCGCCAGCTCCCGCTGCCGCAGGGTCTCCAGCTCCCGCGTGTCCTCCCCGCGCTCGGCGGCCGCCTGCCCCTGCCCCAGCGCTGCCAGCTGCTCTGGGCTCTGTGGCAGAGCCGTCAGCGCTGCCTGGGGGCTCTGGGGGGGGTCCCAGGTTCAGCCCAGCTCACCTGGTCACGGAACATGAGGGAAATGATCTCGAGGACGTGCAGGGCCCATTGCTGCTCGGACTGGGCGCTGGCCAGGAACTTGAGCAGGTCATCCATCCCGCTGATGTGCAGCGCCCACAGCACCCGGTCGTGCACGCTGGCATCGCCGTCCACATCCTGGGGGGTGGCCGAAGTTGGGGGGGGGGGGCTCAGCACGTGGAACGCCAGGCCCTGGGGGGGAGCCACCGCAGCCCCCAACCCGGTACCTGCTTCTCCGTGGGGTCCGGGGGCACGTGCAGCACGTTGCGCACCAGCAGCAGGATCCGCTCGATCAGCAGCGTGTCCTCCTCCTGCCGCTGCTCCCAGTCCTGCAGCGGCACAGCCGTGAGGGCTCCTGGGGACCCCTGCGGCCCCCCCGGGGGCCCCCAGCCCAAGCACCGACCCCGCCGTGCCCAGGACTCACCAGCTGCAGCACATCGTAGAGCTTCTCGCTGAGCACCCCAAAAACTTTCTCACTGGCGAACGCCTGCAGAAAACCCTGCGTGAGCGCTGGGGGGGGGGGGTCTGGGCAGAGCCCCCCTCCCCCGGGGCTGCACCGAGGGCCCCGTGCCCGGCGGGCTCACCTCCTTGTAGGCCTGGAGGTAGGACAGGACCTGCAGGAAGTGGTGCCGGGCGGTGGCGTCCGCCGGCACCTTGCCGAAGCAGAGCAGAGCCGGCTGCGTCAGGTTCACCGTCAGCCTGCGAGCGGATGGGGGGGGGGGGGGGGGGCACGTGGGATTCCAGCTGCTCTCAGGGGAGGGGGCGCCGTGGCCCGGGGCGGCCCCGGGGGGGCTGCCGGTACCTGACGACGGCGTCGAAGAGCGCCTTGTCCTGCGGGTACTGCACCAGGAGGGGCAGGAGGTCGTTCTGCAGGATCTGGGCCGCCCCCAGCTGCTGCCGGACGTCCCGCGTCTCGTCCTCGTGCCGCAGGTACCGGATCAGGTCCTTGACGCTCTCTGCGGGGGACGGGGCCGTGAGACCCCGGCCGCCCCCAGCCCCGCCGCCCCCCGCCGCCCCCCGTACCCAGGCAGTCGGGCTCCCGGTGGTAGACGTCGCCCTCCAGGTAGCCCAGGGCGCTGCAGGTGGCCAGCAGCTCGCAGTTCATCATGTACCAGTCCATGCAGCGCGGCGCGGCACCGGGCACCGGGAGCCTTTGGCGAGACCCCGTCAGAGAGCCCCGGGGGCCACCCCCGGCTCGGCCGTCCCCGGTCCCGGGGCTCCGGGCGGGCTCGGGTCTCCCCTGGTGCCGGTGCCGGTCCCGATCCCGGTGCTGGTACTGATCCCGGTGCCGGTCCGGGTCCCGGTCCCGGTCCCGGTGCCGATCCCGGTGCCGATCCCGGTCTCAATCCCGACCCCGGTGCTGATCCCGATCCCGGTCCCGGTCCCACTCCAGGTGCTGATCCCGGTGCCGAATCCGGTGCTGATCCCGGTCCCGCTCCAGGTGCTGATCCCGGTGCCGGTGTCAGGCTCAATCCCGGTCCCGATCCCAATCCCGGTCCCGATCCCGATCCCGGTCCCGGTCCCCGCGCCCGGCCCCGCCGCCCCCGCGGCTCCGTTACACAACCGCCCCAGTTCCCGCGGTGCGAGCCCCGCCCCGCGGGCTTCAAAGGGAAACGCCTTCCCAAGCCGGGCTGTGGGCCCCGGCCTGCCCCGCCACGAGTGGGGGCCACGGCAGCCCCTCCCTCGCTGGAAGCACCCGGGCGGTGCCGGGCGGTGCGGTGCGGAGCGGAGCGGTGCGGGTCGCTACGGTGCGGTGTGGGGCCCAGCAACCCTACTGACACCCCGGTCCCACAGCGCCCTACGGGCAGCACCACAAGCGAGGCGTTGCCCTTTTAACAAAGGCCCCGCCCCTGGACGGCCCCGCCCCCGAGGGCAGGGCATCCCCTGAGGCGCGGGAACGGCCAGGCTCCCGCCAGCCCCCGCGCGGTTGCCGTGGCGACGCGGGCCCGGCCCGGTCCCGGCGGTGCCGCGGTCCCCCCGCGCCCCAGTCCCCTGCGCATTGGTTCCCCGGCACCTTGGTTCCCCCCGGTTCCCCCGTGCCCCCCGGTGCCCCCCTCCGGTTCCCCGTTCTCTCCTCCCTCCCCCTCCCCGCGCCGGCCGAGAGCGGTTACCAAAATAAAGCGCAGGTTTAATTCACCGAACACAGAACTCCCGCCGCGGCGGGGCGGGGCGGGGCGGCCCCGGCCCGGTCCCGGCGACCCCGGCCGTACCGGGCCGCTCGGTCCCGGTCCCGGTGCCGGTGGCCGCCGCCGCCCGCCCGCTGCGCCGCACACACACGCACGCACCACACGCACCGCGGCGGCCCCGTCACTGCAAAGGCGCGGGCGGGCGCTGGGACCCGGTACCGGCGCCCCCCCGGGGCCCGGCCTACAGCCCCTGCGTCTTCAGCTCCAGCGGCTCGGCGGGCGGCTCGGGCGGCGGCTCGGCGGCGGGCGGCTCTCCCTTGAGGACGGCCAGGCGCTCGGCCAGGCTGCGCGGCCGCGGGCACAGCGCGAAGTCGTAGAGCAGCGCGGCCACCGCGGCGCCCAGCAGCGGGCCGGCCCAGTACACCTGCGGGGGGGCGGCGTGGGAGCGGGCCCGGCCCCCCCCCGTGCCCCCCACCCGGCCCCCCCCGAGGTCCCCCCCCCCCGGGCTCCGGTGCCGGCCCCGGGACGCCCACCCGGGGGCAGCGGGGCTGGGGGCTCCCCGTGCCCTGTCCCCGTGTCCTAAGCACGGGGCGAGGGGGGGGCCGGGACCTGCCCACCGGGGGGGTCTCCGGCAGCCCCCTCCGCTCAGAGCGGGGTGCTGCGGGGGTCACCGGGCCGGGGCAGGGACCCCCCCTGCACTTACCCAGTGGTTGGTGAAGTTGCGGGTGATGACGGCGGGGGCAAAGGACCGTGCGGGGTTCATGCCGGCGCCCGTGTAGTGGATCTGGGGGGGGGGGAAGGAGGGGGCGGTGGGGGGCTGGCCGGCTCCCCCCCCACCCCCACCCCGCGGTGACGCCGCCGGGGTCCCCGGGTGTACGGTGAGGGTAACGGGGAGGTCCCCGCCCTTACCCCGAAGAGGTGGCCGAGGGCGAGGGAGAAGCCGACGGGCAGCGCGGCCGAGCCCGGGCGCCCGTCGTGGCGGTCGTCGAAGCTGGCGAAGACGCAGAGGATGAACTGGGCGGTCAGCAGCAGCTCCACCACCGTGCCCTGGCCCGGGCCCACGCTGGGGTGCAGCTGCGGGGGAGAGGGGCTCAGCGCCCGCCGGCACCCGGAGCTGCTCCCGCATCCCTGCTGGCTCCGGGGGCCCCCTCCCGGCGTCCCCCAACCGGCTGCTCACCCCCGAGCCCCTCCTGGTGCCCAGTGCCCATCACCCCCCCCCATGCCATCCCAGACCCCCCAGCACCCAAACCTCCCCAGTCTCCCGTTACCCCCAGCCCCACAGTACCCCAAACACCTCTGGGGTCCCCGTTCCCTCGCCCCCAGCCCCAAACCCCCAGCACCCCCGGACCCCTCCGCCCTCTCCCTGCCCCGCTCACCGCGCTGAGGCCGAGGGTGCCGCGCACGGGGGCCGGTGTCACCCCATAGAGGACGCCGGCCCCGGCCAGGGCGCCCAGCAGCTGGGCCAGGAGGTAGCCCAGGGCGCGGGGCAGGGAGAGCTGCGAGGCCAGCAGGAAGGCCAGCGTGATGGCCGGGTTGAGGTGCCCCCCGCTGACGTGCCCCAGCGCCTGCACCAGGGTGGCCTGCGCCAGCCCGAAGGCCAGGGCGGCCCCCAGGACGCCGTGGGGGCCCGGGGCCCAGCGCAGCGAGGCCCCCAGCCCCAGCAGGGCGTAGAGGAGGCTGCCCAGGAACTCGGCCAGGACGGCCCTCCAGAAGGAGGACGAGCGCAGCTCCCGCATGGCCTGGCCCCGCTGCCCGCCGCGGCCCCGCTCCCCTCCCGGGGGCCGCCCGCACCCACCTTTATACGCCCCCCCCAGCCGGCCCCGGGGGGTGGGACCCCACCGCCGCCACCCCCCCTTAACCAGTTCGCTGCCCGGGATAGGGGGGGGTGGGTGAGGGGCTGTGCGGGACCCCAGTGCCCCCCTGGGGCAGCCCCACGCCCCCAGGAGAGCAGGGACCCCCCCAGAGCTGCACGCCCCCCGTCCCTGGGGCTGCTGTCCTGGGGGGCTGGCTCTGACCCACAGGTGCCCTCTGTGGGTCCTGGGGTCAACACCAGGCTTGAGGGGGTGGGGGGCAGCACCGAGACCACCCCCCCCCCCCCCAGCCAGGTTTTGGGTGACACTGTAGGGGGGCAGTGCTGGGAGCCAGCCCACCCCGGCCCCACATCCTGGGGGCTGGGGGTGCCCCCGGTTCAGCCCCACATCCCGGGGGCTGCGGGTGCCCCCCCCGGGGGGCCGTGGTGGCCCCCCCCCGCCCCACCGCCGGTTTATTCAGCCTGGCTTAGCGGGCGCTAAGCCCCCGGCCAGGGGGGATTAGGGCCGGGCCCGGCCATTGGCGCCCGCAGGAATCTGCCGGGGCTGCAGAGGCTGCGACAAAAGGCTTTGCTGCGCTCAGCGCCCGGCACGGGACGGGAGCAGCCCCTGGCCCCCGCCGTGGGGCCGCTGGGGGTGGGCACGGCTGGGGGGATGAAGGGAGGGCCCCCCCCAGCGACCCCCCCCCCCCAGGACCCCCCTAGCCCCCCAGCACCACTCTGCACCCAGCTCTGCCCCAAAGCTGCCTTTAATCCCCATGGGGAAGAAGAAGGTTGGGGGGGGAAGAAGAAGGTTGGGGGGGGGGTGCAAGGAGCAGGCACCCCCCCCCCCCCGCAGTCCCCCCCCTTCTGCTGGGGGCACCGGGCACCCCGTCCCCGTGCCGCAGGGGCTCAGGCTGTGTCCCGGCCCTGCTCGGCTTGGGGGGGACCCCTGGAGGGGGCGGTGGGGGGCGAGGAGGGGGACGGGCTGGTGGCCTCCACCAGTGCCACGTCCCGGCAGGCGAGGCAGGCGCCCAGCTTCTCCCGCGAGGCACCGGGGGCGAAGACGAACTCGTAGGAGAAGCCAGCCAGCACCGCACCCAGCACCGGCCCCAGCCAGTACACCTGGGGAGGCCGGGTCAGGGGGCACCCAATTTTGGGGGGGGAACGTGCTCAGGGGCTGCCGGGGGGATGTGGGGGTCTGGGGGTGCCCCAGGAAGGGGGGACGTGGGAGCAGGGGTACCCTAAGGGTGCCAGGGGATGCTGGGGCACAGCACTAGGGACAGGGGCAATGGGGCGGGGGGGGCACACCAGTGACGGAGGCTGACTGGAGGGACCTGCTCTAGGGGTGAGGGCCCGGGGGGGGGTCACACGTTTGGGATGGGGACACCAGGAGGGCCCTACCCCAAGGCTGGGGACAGGGGGGGACCCGTCCTGTGGTGGGGGCACCAGGAGGACCCAAGCTGGGGGCGCAGCTGAGGGTAAGAGAAGAGCTCCCTGTCCCGGGGGGAGGATGGGATGGGGCAGTTCCACGCTGCAGCCAGGGGCACCCAACCCACAGCGGTGTCTTGAGGAAGGGGGACGGGGCACGACACCCAGGGGTGCCACCGACTCACCCAGTGGTCGTCCCAGATGCCGGTGACGACGGCGGGCCCCAGCGAGCGGGCTGGGTTCATGCTGCCCCCCGAGAACGGCCCTGGGGGGCAGGGGGTCAGGGCCGGGCATGGGGCTGGGAGCCCCACGGCCGGGGTGGGGGCACACGGGGGGGGGTCCTTACCGCAGCCAGGGCGCCAGCAGCCACAGCACTGCCCAGGGCCAGCCCGGTGGGGCCGGCTGCCCGGTCGGCGGTGGCGAAGGCGGCGAGCGCCAGCTGGAAGGTGGCGAAGGTCTCCCAGCCCCACGCCTGCCCCGCCGTCCCTGCCGCGCTCACCTGCGGCCACAGCCCGGCCTCAGCGCCTGCCGGCACCGGGACGGGGACACGCACGGGGACGGGGGCGCTCACCCTGGTGACCAGGCTGGCATCGTCCGGCAGCGCCGAGCGCGCGGCGGCGGAGGCCAGCACGGCCCCGGCGCACTGGGCCAGGAGCCCGGCGGCCCCGCGCAGGGCGCTCAGCTTGCGGGTGCAGAGCAGCGCCAGCGTCAGCGCCGGGTTGGCCTGGGGCGCCCCGAGGGCGCAGGCCAGCGCCGCGGCCGCCAGGCCCCCCGCCAGCGCCGGGGCCAGGGGGCCGGGGCCGCCGAGGCGCCCAGCACCACCCCCACGAAGATGAGCGTCGCCGTCGCCTCCGCCAGCACGGCCCGCCAGAAGCAGCCGCTGCGCAGCTCCTGGGGGTGCAGGGCGCCGCGGTGCCATGGAGAGGGGTGTGAGGCGACGGGGCGCCATGGTGACGGGGCGCCATGGCCATGGGGGATGTTGGCGATGGGGCGCCATGGTGATGGGGGACCTTGGTGACTGGGCACCATGGCGATGGGGTGCCATGGCAACAGGGGACCTTGGTGATGGGGTGCCATGGCAACAGGGGACCTTGGTGATGGGGTGCCATGGCATAGGGCGCCATGGTGACGGGGGACCTTGGTGACTGGTTGCCATGGCAATGGTGTACCATGGTGATGGGGGACCCTGGTGACTGGGTGCCACGGTGACCAGGTGCCACGGTGACGGGGCGCCTTAGCAACGTGGTGCCGAAGTGATGGGGTGCCATGGCAACGGGATGCCTCAGCAGCTGGGAGCCGTGGTGACGGGGGGTCCCTGGCATTAGGGCACATTGGCAACTGGGTCGCCATGGCAACCGGAGCAGCCCCAGCAGGAGGGGGGGTGCCATGGCAACTGTGGGGGTGCTGAGGTAGGGTCAGGGTCAGGGCCGTGGCTGGGGGCACACGGGGACCCCCACGATGGGGTTAGGGGCTGAGACCTCAGACCGGGGGGGTTGTGGGGCACGGCAGGGGCTGCCCACCCCCACCCCGGGACCCCACAGTCAGGGCTTGAGGGCAGGTGGGGGGCCGAGGGGTACCGGGGCCTTACCTCCCTGATGGCCATGGCGCAGCTGCGGGGCCGAGGTGAGCGCAGAGGATGCCCAAGGCGGGGGCACCTCCCACCCCCCTCTTCCCACCAACCCCTCGGATTTAGGGGGGGGGGGAAGGCCCCACGCTCGCACAGGGCATCGCCGGAGCACAGGAGGGGGCTGCCCGTGGGGCACAGCCATGGGGAGGGGGTGCTGCAGGGGTCCTGGGATGGGGCTCGGGCACCCCAAGGTGCTCTGGGTGCCATGGCAACACGCTGGGGCACTTTGGGGGGTTGCCACGACGACCAGCGCGCCATCCCAAGGGAGAGATGAAAGGCAGGGATGAAAGGAGATGGGGGGGGAGTGTTTATGGGGGGGGCAGCCCTGGCCGTAAATGGGGCCGGCCCCACTCACACAGCAGCACCAGGAGGGTGCTGGGGACCCCCCAGCTGCGCCCTGTGCTGGGGGGGGCAGCAGGAAAGGATCGGTGCTGATGGCTGGGGGGGGGGGGGGGTCGGCAGCCTGTGCCCGCCGCTGCCCCCCAGCCCCTGCTGCCCGCGGGGGGGGGGGGGGGGGGGCCGGGCCCTACGTCCCTGCCAGCTCAGCAGCCCGACCCGCACGTGGCGTGAGTCAGCGGGGTCGGTGCCCGGGGGCCTGGCTCAGCACGGCCAGGCCGGCCTGAAAGAGCCAGAACATTCCCTGCACAAAGGGGCGGACGGACGGACGGGGTGGACGGACGTGCGGCGGGCGCCGTGCGTGGCCCCTGGGAGCTGGGGGGCTGGGGGGGGCCGCCCCGCCACCATCGCCCCCATTGCTCCCAGGGCGCCATCGCAGCCCCTCCATGGGGCACAGGCCCTGCGGGGAAGGGCCCCGCGGCCTGCCCTGCCCCCCCCAGGACCTCACAAAAGCCCCCCAAGACCCCCCCCGGGCTTCCTGCCCCCCCCCGTGCTGCCCCCAGGAGCCCCCGGCCCCCCCTCGCCCTTTGGGGAGGGGAGGGGGGAGGGTAAGGAGAGGTGCCAAAATGGCGGCCCCTGCCCGCCTTCAGGCGCGGGGCGGGGCCTGTCCGCCGTCACGTGCCGGGGGAGGGCGGCGCCAAGATGGCGGGCGTGAGGGATCCGTGGGGGGGGGGGGGGGGCGGGGCACGTGACCGGCGCCTCCAAAATGGCCGCGCCCATGGTGCGGCGCGACCCGCCCCGCCGAGGCGTAATGGCGGCGGCGAGCGGGCGGGGCTCGGCCGCCTTAAAGGGGCCGCGCGCCCCAAACGGGCTCGCCCCAAAACCCTCCGCAGCGGGGGAGCCCCGCACGGGCCCCGGGGGGTTCCGAGCCCCGCTGGTAGCCCCCGAGCCCCGCGTTTAGCCCCGGTGAAGGCGCGGGGGGGTGGGTTGGAGGAGGGGAGGCCGCCCGGTGGGCGCTAGGACCCGGCCGCCGGGGCCCGCCCCGGATCCCGCGTGACGCCAGGCGGAGCCGCCCGCCCCGCCGCGCGCTCGGGGATGCTGCTCTCGGTGCCGCCGCGCCCCGGCCTGGCCGCGTTCGCCTGCAGCAAGGGGGGCAAAAAGGTAAAAAAAAAAAAAAAAGAAACGGGGGGGCAAAACCCTGCCCCCACCTCCCCCGGGGGCCGGGGGGAAGGAAACCGGGGGGGGGTTACCCGCACTTACCGGGCGTTCCCCCCCCCGGTTCCCAGCAGCCCTATGCGCCGCCGCCGCCAGCCATGCCCCCCCCCAGCCCCAGCCCCTCCGGGGGGGCGGGCGAGCAGCTGAGCAAGACGAACCTGTACATCCGCGGGCTGCACCCCGGCACCACCGACCAGGACCTGGTGAAGCTGTGCCAGCCGTGAGTGGGGCCGGGCAGGCAGCGGGTGTGTGCTTCTGGGGGCGGGGGGGGGGGGCACACGAGCACCGGGGGGCGCTGCAGGTGGTGACCCCCCCCCCCCAATATTTCCCCGCAGTTACGGGAAGATCGTCTCCACCAAAGCCATCCTGGATAAGACGACCAATAAGTGCAAAGGTTTGGGGGGGGAGAGGGCTTTTGGGGTCCCCCTCTCTTGCTTTTGGGGGTTCCCCCAACTGCATGTCTGTGCCCCCCCCCCCCCCCGAAACCTTCAGGCTATGGCTTCGTCGACTTCGACAGCCCCACGGCGGCCCAGAAGGCGGTGACAGCGCTCAAGGCCAGCGGGGTGCAGGCGCAGATGGCCAAGGTATGGGGTCCCAGAGCCCCCCTCCCCACCGCCCCCCCCATCCTGAAGTCATCCCGGTCCCGTCTGGCCCCCTGACCCCCCCCCCCGCCCCCAACACAGCAACAGGAGCAGGACCCACCAACCTCTACATCTCCAACTTGCCGCTGGGGGTGGACGAGCAGGAGCTGGAGGCGCTGCTGAAGCCCTTCGGGCAGGTGGTCTCCACCCGCATCCTGCGGGACCCCCACGGGGCCAGCCGCGGCGTCGGCTTTGCACGGTACGGGGCTGCGGTAGGGGTGGGGGGTACCCAGAACAACGTGGGGGGGGGGGGGGGGGGCTGCACGGGCCCCGGGACACCCAGGAGGGCCCCGAGTGCTGCCCCCCTGCCCCAGCCACGCTCCCCCACCAGGATGGGAGTCCACGGAGAAGTGCGAGGCCGTCATCACCCACCTTCAACGGGAAGTACATCAAAACGCCCCCGGGGGTGCCAGGTAGGCTGGGAGGGGTGGGCAGACAGGGGCCCGAGGCGGCCGGGGGCTGGGTGGTGACGCCGTGACGCTGATGGCCTGCCCCCGCAGCCCCCCGGACCCGCTGCTCTGCAAGTTCGCGGACGGGGGGCAGAAGAAGCGGCAGAGCCAGGGCAAGTTTGTGCCCAACGGGAGAGCCTGGGCCCGGGATGGCGATGCGGTGAGCTGGGGGTTAGGGGGCAGCAGAGGGGCGGGGGCAGTTTGGGGTCAGAAGGGGGACACGGTAAGGGGGTCCCCGCCGGGAGGCAGACCCCCTCGGGAGCGAAGGGGCCATGGGGCAGCTCCAAGCCTTCTGCGTCCCCCCAGGGCACCGTGACCTTGGCCTACGACCCCACGACGGCGCTGCAGAACGGGTGGGTGCCCCGTGGCGCCGGTGGGAGGGGGGCTGCTGGCTGCACGCCCCCCGCCCCCCGCCAACCCCCACCGTGCTCCGCAGCTTCTACCCTGCACCCTACAGCCTGGCCCCCACCAGGATGATCGCGCCCACCGCCCTGGCCCCCTACCTGCCCTCGCCCGTCTCCTCCTACCAGGTACGTGGGGACAGCGCGGGGGGGGGGGCCCTGCGGGACCGGGGGTGTCCCCACGGGGCTGGGGGGGGTCCCTGTGGGGCCGGACCCCCCGGGGTCGCAGCCCCGGCCCCCCCACCGGCTGCTCCGCAGGTGCACAGCCCCGCTGGATGCCCCCGTCCTACCTCGTGCAGCCCACGGTGAGCCCGGGCAGGAAGTGGGGGGGGGGGGGGGGGCACCCTTAGGACGTCACCGCCCGCACCTGCCCGAGGGCACGCCCGAGGCGGAGCCCCGCCCCCTTTGCCCGGAGCCCCGCCCCCTTTGCCCGGAGCCCCGCCCCCTTTGCCCGGAGCCCCGCCCCCTTTGCCCGGAGCCCCGCCCCCTTTGCCCGGAGCCCCGCCCCCCTGTGCTCAAGGCCCCGCCCCCCTGTGCTCAAGGCCCCGCCCCATTTGCCCAGAGCCCCGCCCACTTTGCCCAGAGCCCTGCCCCCTGTGCTCAAGGCCCCGCCCACGTTGCCCAGAGCTCCGCCCCCCCGTGCTCGAGGCCCCGCCACTTTGCCCGGAGCCCCGCCCCCTGTGCTCAAGGCCCCGCCACTTTGCCCAGAGCCCCGCCCCCTGTGCTCGAGGCCCCGCCCCCTGTGCTGCTGCCCCGCCCACAGTGCTCAAGGCCCCGCCCACCCTGCCCGTGACCACGCCCACACGATTGGCCATGCCCCCACCCTGCCCCTCCCTGTGCCCCCCCAGCCCCAGCTCCCCGCATCCCCCTGCCCCACGTGCCCCCCCCCCCACGCCCCCCCCCCGGTCCCCCCCCCGCTGACGGAGCCGTGCAGGGCGCGGTGCTGGGCCCCGCCGTGGACCACGCCGTCCCCCTCCAGCCCTCCGTGGTGGCCCCCCTGGCCCAGCAGCTCGGCCACCTCTCGCTGGGCAGCACGGGCACGGTAAGGACCACCCCCCCCGCCCCCCCCCCTACGTTGTGCCCCCCCCCCCAACACCCCCCGACACCCCATTTCTCCCCCCCCCCCCCCCAGTACGTGCCTGCTACCGCCCTGCCTGGAGCCTTCCTCCCGCCGTACCCCCGGTGCCGCCCGCCATCCCGCTGGAGGGTAAGTGCTGGGGGGGGGGGGGGGCACGAGGGGGGGGGGTCTCGTGGCCGGGGGGGGGGGTCCCGGCCCGGTCCCCACCGCCCCCTCCCCACAGGACGGCGGCGCT
>NC_139751.1:2975574-3170375 GCF_964211835.1 Anser anser
AGTTTGTTACAGCGCGGTTCTTTAGATAAAATATAAATATTTACGCGTAATATAAAGTCGGTTCAAAGAGACTTCAACTCCACCTCGTATTTCAAAGCAAAAAAAAATAAAAAATAAAATAAAAAGTTTCTGAGGTCATCCGATAGAAAAAAGGCTACTTTGAGAGACGCGGGGGGGTGGGGGGGGCGGCGGGGGCGCGGCCGGGGCCCCCACCCTCTGCCCAGGTAGGTGAGTTGTTTTCAGTGCTCTGTGGGGCCGGGGGGGGGGGACACGCCGGGGCCCCCCCCCAGCCCCGCCGAACCCCAGAGCGAGTACCCGTAATATCCTGGCCGGCGGGGCTGGGGGGGCGGGGGGGGGGGGCCCCCACCGTGGCCGCGGGACCCCGGCCCCCCCCCCTCTGTTCCCCCCCCCCTCCTCATTCTTGGGGGGGGGGGCAGCAAACGCCCGCCTGAGGCTTCAAGTCCCTGCTTTGGGGGGGGGGGGCAGGCCCCCTCCCCGCCCGGAGCTGCGGTAGCGTCCCTGAGGGGGTCCCGATAGGGGTGGGGGGGTCCGGGGGGGGCCTCACGTAGGGGTTAGGGGGTGAGGGCTGGGGTCTTCCTGAGAAGTGGAGGCAGGGAAGGGGCTGCGGGGCCCCCCCCCACCCCCCCCGGTTTGGTCCCTGGAGCCAGGTGGGGGGGGGGGGGGGGGGGGCAGCGCCCACCCCGGCGCAGCGGGCAGGGGTCCTACAGCAGAAGGGGCGCACCGGGGCGGGGGGGATGGGGGGGAAGGGGGGTCCCTCCCGTAAAGTGTCTGCGCGGGGGGGGGGGGGGGTCCTGGCCGGGCCGGCGAGCTGGGGGGGGGGCCGCGGGGGGGGGGGCTAAGTCCACTTTACTGGCCGTTAATGCATGTAGACGCTGCACAGGAGCGCTCGGACACATTCACTACGAACTATTGCTATTATTAAATATTCCCCGCGGGGATTATTCGCTTTCCTCGTTTTTTGTTTTTTTTTTTTTTGTGTGTTTTTTTGTGTTTTTTTTTTTTTAGGGTGGGGGAGCGGGGGAAGGATACGGGGATGGGGGGGGGGGGTTAGGTGGGGCTGCTTCTGTTTTTAAATCAGAAAATAAAATTTAAAAGAAAGAAAGAAAAAAAAACCACCTCTTTTTTTTTTTCTTTTTGGCTTACACAGTCTGTGAGTTTGTGGTGCTGGGGGGGGGGGCAGGGAGGGATTTTGGTGGTGGGGGGGGGGGGTCCAGGCTGCGGGAGATGCCCCCCCCACCCCCCCTTCCCCAGGGCAGGGCCCTGGGCACCGACCCCCCGCCCCCCGTGGGGTTCAGCAGGCAGCGAGATCGGCTCCCGGGAGGCAGCTCTGGGGCCGGGGGGGGGTTCCCCGGGCCGGGGGGGGGTCCCTGGGCCGGGGGGGTCGCTCACGGCCGGGCCGCGTGCTTTCCCTGATAAAATTCCTCCCACCGGCTCTCGAAGAACTTGCGCATGACGTGCCCGGCCTTGCCCACGTCCGAGTCGTCCTCGTTGAAGGTCTGGCAGTTGTCGAACACCAGCATGGCGTCGGCCGCAAACTCCTCCGAGCTCGAGTACCTGCGGGCGCACGGAGGTCAGGGCCCGGGGAGGGGGGGCTGAGGGGGTCCCGGGGGGGGCTGAGGGGGACGTGGGCCGGGGGGGCCACCCCGCGCTCACCCGCCCCGCAGCAGCCGCGTGCGCATGGTGGCGAAGTCCATGGGGTTCTTGATGATCTTGCGGTAGCCGGGCACCAGGCGCGGGTTGACCGGCTCCAGGAAGGGCCAGGCGTCCTCGTGCGACTCCATCTCCATCAGGATGATCCTGGCGACGGAAGGAGGCGGTGGGGAGGTGGCCGGGGGCCCCGTACCCCCTCCCTCCGCCCCCGCCGTCCCCCCTGAGCACTCACTCGCAGAAGGTCAGGTCGCTGGGCTGGCTCCGCAGCGTGGCGCCGCGCCGCTTGGCCGGGGACAGCCCCTCGGCAGCGTGGCGGGGCAGCGGCTGCCCCTCGCGGCGGCGCGAGGCCGCCCGGCGCCGGGGGCTCTCCTCCTCCTCCGCCGAGCACCCCCCCAGGAGGCGTCCCCGCTTCCGCTTCTTGCCTCGCCGGGGCGAGCTGGGGTCCCGGTACGCCTCCGCCTGTGAGGGGACCGGGAGGGGGTCACCGGCGGAGCAGAGCTGGGGGGGTGGGCGCTGCGTGAGCCGGGGGGGTCCCCGCCACCCACCTGGGAGACGCAGACGGAGCAGAACCAGTCGCCCTCGGGCACCTCCGTCATCTTGGGCCGGTGGCAGTAGAGGTGGCAGCCGCGGTCGCAGCCGTCACACAGCAGCAGGTGCTCGTCGTCGTCCCCGCGCCGGCACACCAGGCAGGTCTGCAGGGGCCGGCGGGGGCGTCAGGGGTGCCACGGGGCGGGGGGCCCCCCAGCTCCCCCCCCCACCCCAGCAGGACGCGGGCTCTCACCACTTTGTTGACCGACTTCTCCCAGGCGATGGATTTCTCCAGCTGGTAGATGCAGAGCGAGACCTGGGCCGCGCTGCGGCACCGCTCCAGCGTCTGCCGCCACGTCCGCACCCGGGGCGTGATCTCGTAGGCGCTGCGGGAGGAGGAGGGACGCGGGGCTCAGCCGAGGCGCGGGGGTCCCGCCGCCAGCCCCCACCCCCCACGGACGGGGGGCTCACATCTCGGTGGTGCCCAGGCTCAGCTCCTCGGGGCCGCTCAGCACAGCTTTCTCCACCACCACCTCGTGCAGGGGCCACAGCGGCTCCTTCAGGTAGCGCCGCTCCACGTTCTGCTCCAGCGCCGCCAGCCGCAGGACCGCCAGGTCCAGGGGGTTGGTGCGCTCGCGGCACAGCGGCAGCCCGTCCCGCCGGCTCCGGACCGTGATGTCCTCCAGGGGCTCCACCTTGTGCTCGCAGTACCGCAGGTCGTCCCGCGTGGAGTCGGGGCTGGGGCACGTCCAGCCCTGCGGGAGAGAGGGGTCTCAGGGAGGGCGCCCGGCCCGAGGCCACCGCGCAGGCAGCCCCCGGCCCAGCGCCTACCCGGATCTGCAGGTCGGCCATCAGCACGCGCTGCTCCAGCTCCTCCACCCACTGCAGGATGGAGAGGTCGGTCTCGTAGGCCTTCTCCATCACCGACCACCGAGCCAGGGCTTCCTGAGACATGGCGGCGCCGGCCGCCTCGGGGCGCAGGTGGAAGATGGGGTCTGGGGACAGAGGGGGGGGTTGGCGGGGGGGACGCGGAGCCAGCCTCACGCCCTGTCCCAAGCAGGCAGCTCTTACCCGTGGTGGCGCGCAGGCAGACCTCCCGCAGGTACTCCTTGTGCTTGGTGAGGTGCTTGTGGAGCGCCTTCTCCCGGATGCCCCGCGGGTGCAGAGCGCGAGCCACCGCCTCCAGCTCCTCGGGGTCCTGCAGCCACCACCAGCCGCTCTGCATCTCTGCAAGGCAGCACCACGCAGCTCAGCCCTGAGGCGCCGGCATCCCCTGCCCCACGGCCTCGCGTGGCAGAGCCGGCCCCAAAACCCGACGGGTTTCCCCGGGGAGAAGCAAGGCCACAGCTCGGCCTGGCAGCCGGGATCTCGTGCGGGGCTCTCACCAGGGGGAACGGGCTGCTCCGTCAGCTGGGTCAAGTACTTCTGCTCGATCTGCTTGAAGAACTTGGTCGGAGGCCGCCCTCGGCGCTTGGGCTGCCCCGGCACGTCCTGGAGCTTCTCCAGGCTGCTCCGGCTCCTGGGGCAGGCGCCGTGGGCCTTGGCGTCAGCGTGGACCGGGGTGGAAGCAAGCAGGGGAGACGTGGGGTCATCAGCGGGGAGCCCGTTCAGCTGGAGGGGACAGAGCCCGTTGGAAAAACGACAGCCCCGCACCTGCTCCTTGCCCCCCTACCCCAGCACCCCTCGGACCCCTCCCCGTGCCCCGGCCATTGCGGTCGGCCCCGGGCACCCACCTGCCTGGCCGAAGCCTTGGGCTGCTCGCCCCGGGGCTGGCCACAGGGCTGCGAGCTGGCGCGTGGGGAGGGCTCGGCTGAGGAGGTAGCGAGGGGGGGTCGGTCGTCGCAGGGTGTCCGGGGCAGCAGGTTGAACCAGGGCCCCCGCTTTTCCACGGCCCCTGTGGCGCTCTCCTCCTCCGCCGTGGGGTCCGCCGGGGTCTCGAGCGGCTGGAGCCCCCCTTCCCCCTTGCCGGGGCTGCTGTCCGGGGTGAGGACCGAGTCCTTGAGTAAGGATGACTGCGTTTGGCTCAGCCAGGAGAGGAAGGCGGACTGGCTGAGGTCGTGCTGGCTCTGCCCCAGGCTCATCGGCTCTTCCAGGACCCCGTTGATGGGGGGGGATTTGGGCCTGCAGGGTGGGGGCGGCTCCTCCTTGCTCTTCCGCGGCTCCTCCTTGGTCTTCCGCGGCCGCCCCCGGGCACGCGAGGCCGCGCAGTTCACCCGGCTGGGCACGGGCACGGGGACGGGCACCTCCACGTCCAAGGGCTCCTCCTTCACCGGCGCCACGTGGGAGGACGGCTTCTCCTCGGGGTGCTCCTCGGGAGCCGGATCGGCTGCTATGAGGACAGCGGGAGGTGAAGGGTGGGGTCTGCAGCGGTGAGGGGGGTCAGCAGCCGAGAGGGGGTCTGCAGCGCGGCCCCGGAGCCCAGTCCCAGCTCACCTTCGGCACCCTCCACAAAGATCCCGCCCAGGTGGGGCAGCACCCAGTACCGGCGCCGGTACCGGTCCTGGCCCAGCGAGGCCGCCCGCAGCGTCTGCGAGGAGTGGAGCAGCTTCTTGCGGAAGAACATCTGCCGCTGCAGGGAGAGCGCGGGCGGTGAGGGACCGCAGGGACTGGCACCGGGGGACCCGCGGCACCGGCCGAGCCGCGGCCCCTCCGCCACCCGCACACCTTGGCCAGCTTCTCGATCTGCCGCTCGAGCTCGGGGACGCTGGAGGCGGACGTGTCGGCCTGGGGGAGGCAAGGGACCCGTCAGGGAGGCATCGGCAGGACCGGGAAGAGATCCCCGAAGGCTGCCCCAAACCGCTCCCCGTCCCCGGTGGCCACATCCTCACCTCCTCGTCCCGGCGGGATTTGCGTCCTCGGCTCTCCTCCTCCTCCTCCAGCTCCAGGCTGGGCTCCTCCGTCAGGCGGGAGCTGCGCCTGCGCCGCCCGTCATCCAGGCCCGTGATCTCCGACTCGGGGCGCCCCGTCTTCTTGGCCAGGGCCACCTTCAACCTGCCGAGACGCGGCGCAGCCTCCAGCACCCGCCTGCTCTCTGCCTCGCTCCCCGGCAAGCTGAGGCGTGCAGGCACCCGGCGGCACTGCAAGAACGCCCCAAGCCTGCTCGAGCCCCAGGGGCGCGGAAGGGAAGGTTTTGGAGACCGCGGGCAGGAGGCAGGCACGTCCCGCAGCGCAGCGCCCACCTGCGCAGCCGGCCCTCGATGATCCACTTGCTCTTCCTGTAGTTGGCCATGCTCTCCAGGGTCTTGTCGATCTCGCTGCAAGGAGACGAGGGGCTCAGCTCCACGCAGCTCCGCGAGGAGGGCAGGAGCAGAGCCCACGTTCGCCCCAAGCCCGCGCTCACTTGATGATGAGGGTGCTGCTGTTGAGCTCGTTCACCAGGAAGGCCAGGATGGCGGCCTTCTTGTCGGGGGGCAGCGCCTGGAAGGGCTTCGTGCGCAGCCCCTCGCACAGCTCGTCCTCCGCCCCGTACGCCGTGAGGAAGCAGCGCAGCACCTCGGAGACGGTGTCACGGTTCAGGCTGATCTCTGACACCTTCTCCCCCAGGATCTTCAGGGACTGGGGAGCAAGAAGGGGTGTTAGAGAGCATGCGGGGGTCAGCAGGAAGGGAAAAAAACGGGGACACCAGCAGCTGAGCTGGGAAAACCCAAGCCTGAGAGGGGGCGAGCCCAGGGGTGACCCCGGATGAGGCTGGGAACTGGAGGGGCACAGGGAGAGGCAGGGGAGGCTGCGACAAGGACAGCAGCTCCTGGAGCGCAGCGCGGGAGCCTTGTGGGCACCAACAGCCCTGCTGCCCGCGTGTGACAGCGGACACGGGGACGGGGACGCAACCACTCACCTGGCAGTAGGGGGGCAGCCCGGGGTCGTAGAGCGCGGCCTGCAGCAGCCGCACCAGCAGGTCCTGCACCTCGCCCGCGCTGTCACCCAGCCCCAGCAGCCCCTCCTGCAGCGTGCACAGGCTGGGCACGTCCTTGGCCGGGTCGAAGCCCAGGACCTTGCCATAGCTCTGGAGGAACTCCACGACGGTCAGGCAGTTGGAGAAGGCGCAGCTGGGCAAGACGAGGCCCGGGATGCGGGAGAAGGCCGGCAGCGGCTGCAGGGCAGGAGAGGAGGCAATCAGGGCACGCGAGGCACCAGCCGGGCTATCTGCCCGTGGGCTCGGCCTGGCCGGCTCCCCCCACGTCTCGCTGCAAGGCCTGGCCCACCTGGTGGTCCCCCAGGCACATGTCCTCCGTCGGCTTCTTCATCTCCTCCAGGATGAGCTGCTGCCGCCGCCGCTCCTCCAGGCGCCGCTGCGCCAACAGGCCCTTGTCCACCTTGCGAGCCCCTTTGCCCTTCTTCTCCTTGGGCCGCACTTTTTCCTTGGCCTTCTCCGGCTTGCCCTTCTTCTCCTTGGCCTGAGAACAAAGCCCCGGGATCTGTGGGGATGGGGGCTCCACCTCCGCCCCCTCCAGGGCCCCCACAGCCACCGCGGACTCACCTTGGACTTCTTCTTGGCTTCCTTCGCTTTGGGAGCTTTCGCTTCCTGCTTCTGCTTGTTCTTGGCCTGGGAGGGACAAGCCCCAGCTCAGAGAGACGGCAGCTGACGGGGGGGCACAGCAGCAGCCCCCTGCCCCAGCCACTGGGCACAGCTGGGGCCCGCGGAGCTGCAGGACGTGGAGGAAGCCCGGAGCTGCCCCCAGCCCTCGCCCTGCCTTCCCCCCGCAGCCACTCGTACCTTCCGCCTCATTTTCTTCTTGATCTTGCTCATTTTCAGCTTGTCCTCATCGCTGAGCACCTCTGCGAGGGCAGAGAGGGAGGCTGGCACCAGGGAGCGGGCGCCAGGGCTGCAGCCCCCATGCAGGGTGGGCTGCGAGGGGCAGCACCTGAGCTGGAGGGGCCGGGGAGGGGTACCTTGGGCTTCCAGCCTCTTCAGCAGCCGAGCGTCTGTCTTGCTCAGCAGGTCGACCATCTTGACCTTGGGGGGCCGGCCCCGGCCGCGCTTCACGGCGGGCGTCTCCTTGGTCTTGGCCTTCTCCGCGTTGCGGGGACGCCCGCGCTTGCCCGTGATGGCCTGGATGCGGGACGGGATCTCCTCGGGGCTCAGCTTCACCCACTGCAGGCCCTGCGGGACAAAAGGCGGTCACCCCAGGAGAGGACGCCCCCACGGCCCCACTGCCAGTGCCGCGTCCCTTGGAGCAGCCTGGAGTCCCACGGCACGGCCCGGGCGCCAGGCCCACCTCCGGCGTGTCCCGCTCCTCGTAGAAGTCTCCAACCGGCATGCGGGGGCTGAAGCTGAAGTGCTCGCGGCGGACGTCCTGCACCACGTTCCTGTTCAGGTACTGGGGGCAGGAGGAAGAAGAGGAGGATGAAGGCTGTGAGGGTGCGTGAGGGGGGGGGCGCTCAGCGCTCCCGGCCCCCTGGCAAACAGCATCTGCCCTCTGCAGCGGGGGACTCCGGCAGAGCCGAGGGCCGATCGGGGGCTGGCCCTGCGGCAACGCTGCCCTCTCCTCGCTCGCCGTACCTTGATCACCTCCGGGAACTGCTTCATCCTCTTCCCGCAGGGCCCGTAGTACCAGGTCTCGCCCTGCCAGCGGTGGTTCCCCTTCTTGATCCGCACCTCCCTCCTCCACCTGGGCACAGGAGCGCCTCAGCCGGGGCCCGGCACGGCCTCGGCCACGCGGGGCCCTGCGGCCGTGGGACGGAGGGACGGGGACGGGGCCACGTACCCGTGCTGCAGCGGGAAGCGCACCTCCTCCGGGGTGGCGATGCGCCTGCGGGGGGCATCCCCTGCGGGACAGAGGGGACCTGAGCTCGGCGAGCGCTGGCGGCGCGCTGGGCGCCCAGCCAAGGGGGGGCTCCGTCCTCACCTCCCGCCGACACGCTGAGCGGGGCGGCCTCCTCGCTCTCGCCTTCTGGCGCAGCTGAAGCCTCCGTGCAGCTATCAGCAGCCTCCTCCTCCTCTTCCTCCTCCTCCTCCTCCTCCTCCTCCGCGGAGGGGGATGCGGACTCTGGCTCCAGGGGAGCGTCGTCGAGCTCCAGGGACCCCGACTCCTCCGGCCCCGCGTGGCTGCTGCTGTTCAGGTCTAGGCTGCTGTCTGCAGAGCCAAGGTCAGGGACGTCACCGCGAGCTCTGCTCCCTTCCTGCTCCGCCCATGGCAGCGGACAGCCCCCACCCGCCGAGCACGAGGACAGGGCTGTGCGTCCCCCTCCCCGCGGGCAGCCCCGGCAGCGTTGGACCCCGCACCGGCTCCCCCCAGCACGCTCCGAGCTGGGGCTCCTTGGGCTCAGCGCCGGGAGCTGCGGGGTCCCCACGCACCCACTGCCACCAGCCAGGGCCCGCGGCCCTGCACAAAGAGGCACCGCACGGCGGCTGGGTGGCCGTGCTCCCCCCGCGGCGGCAGCCGGGGGGCCCATGGGGCCGTCCACGTACCGTGCAGGGCAGGCGGCGAGTCGGGGCTGGTGAGCAGCGGGGGGGCTGGCCGGCTGGCCGCCAGCAGGCTGAAGGGGCCGGCGGCATGGAGGGGGGGGCTGGCAGAGCACCGCAGGCTGGGCACGTCGGGGGGCTCCTCCAGGGGGGACTTGTCGCTCACCAGCTGCGAGTCGTCCATCGCGTAGAGGTCCCCGGTGCCTGGGTCTGGGGGGGGGATCAGCACCAGGACCTCGGCGGGGCCGCGCGCAGGGGGCCCCCCCGTCTCCGAGCATGTTGGGGGCACGCAAACCCACATCTCCGCTCCCGGGGGGCGGCCAGACCCGCCGGGTGGAGAGGGCCTCGGGGACGATCAACCCCCCCCCCCGGAGCCGAAAAGGCACCGGCAGAAGAGGGGTTAAGGGATTTCGGCAGCCCCCAGCCACGCCCCCTCCTTTGGGAAGCGGAGCCCAAAATGGCCGTGGCGGCGGTGGCGGTGATGTTCACCAGCGCGGAAGTTCAGGCGCTGAGTAACAGCTTCGTCACGGAGCTGGGAAGGGAAGGAAGGGAGCGCGGAGGAGGGCTGGCGCGGGAGGGACGCGGGCGCGGGCCCGCCCCTCGCCTGCCCGGGGCTGGCGCTGCTGCAGGAGGCAGCGCCGAAGGCCTCGGCCTCCACCATCACCATCGGCCTCCGCCGTCGCCGTCGCCCGCGGGAGAGGGTCCTGCGCTGCCCGGAGGAGGGGGGGAGAGGAGCGGAGGCAGCCGCCCCGCACCGCCGGCCGGGAGCTGCCCGGCACGCGCCCGGCCTCTAGACCCCGGTGCCACGGCGGCCTCCTTACCTCTGGCCAGGGACTCGAAGGGCTCCAGGGGGTCTTCGCTCAGGATGTGCGCGTCCTCCAGCGGAGCGGTGATGGGCGACGCGTCCCCCAGGCAGCCGCTGCCCACGGCGGGGGCCAGGACCGAGTCCTCCTGGCTCAGCGGCACCACGGCGGGGGCAGAGCCATTGTAGCTGCAGAGCTTCAAGTCTAAAGGGAGCAAGAGTCCGAAAGCAAACCCTGGGGCAGGAGGCACTCGGGAACGGAGCCCGGGGCCCAGCCAGCCCTGCCCCGAAGGCGTCGTGCGGTGCGACTCGCTGCTCCTGCCCGACCCGCTGCTCCTGCCCTCATCCCCACGCCACGGCTGTTTGCTGCCCAGCCTCCTCCCGTCCTTCCCCGCTGCCTCCCGGGGCCGCGCTGCCACCAGTCCCCTCCCGGCGCCCGTCCCGGGGTCTCTGTGAGATGCCAGCCCCCAGGGAGTCCCGTGGCGGGCGGGCGGCTGCAGGACCCCGGCTGCTGCACGCCCCTGCAGGCGGACGGGAACGCTGCTCCGCCGGCGGTGACGCCACAGGCGACGCTCAGCCCAGCCTAACAAGATCCCAAAAGCTACTCCAAGCCGCGAGAGGCCAAACCCCGATGGGACTCGTGGTGGGGGGTGAGGCCGGCCCTCCCCAGGGAGCAGAACGCCCAACGCGGGTGGATCCCAAGCCAGGGCTCCTACCTGGCTGCGTGTCCTCCAGCTCCATGCTGCCCACCAGCCCGCCCCCGTTCTCTGCAATGGCCGGGGACATCTCCTTGGCGGCCTCGGCATCGTCCTCGCCGGCGCCCGGCTCCTCCGGCGGCAGCGGGAAGGGTGGCTCGCCAGAGCCCAGCATGGGGGACGGCTGCGAGGCCGCGTAGAAGCTGGCCGGCCCGTTTGGCATCAGCTCAAAGTTCTGGTCGTGGAAGGAGTCATACAGCTCCTGAGAGTCGAAGTTGAGCCCCATGGAGCCAGGGGTGCCGTTGCCCCAGAGCTCCTGCCCGGTGCCCCGCAGGTTGGCGCTGTGCCCTGGGGAGGCCGGCCGGGACCCCCCCGCCACGCCGTTGAGGGGGAACTGCGCGAGGCTGGGGAACGGAGCGGCGCTGGGGCTGCCGTCCTTGAGGCCGCCCGCGCCGGCCGGCTGGTACTGCGCGTAGTCCCAGAGGCAGTCGTAGGAGCGGAGGTGAGGCGTGCCCGAGGAATGCGTGCTGGAGGTGAAGGTCCCTGAAGTACTGGTGTGAGATACAGTAGAGAAGCCATTGACATTCATGCCCCCGTTCAGACCTGCGGAGGGCGAAGAGACAAATGCGTTAACGGCACGGCAGGGACTTCCCAACGTCCAGGCCAGACGAGAGGGCTTGGGGACGGCCGGATGAGGCCCCCCGCCCTCCCCCAGCACCACCGTCCCTGCACGGAGCAGGCTGCTCCCTCCCGGCGCGGAGGAACCGACCCCGCGGGGCTGCGAGCAGCAGGAGGCGGGGGATTAGCCGAGCGCCTGGCAGGGCTGTGCAGGGATCAGCCGGCTGGCCAAATCCACGCGCAGACCCCGTTCTGGCCTGGCCGTTCTTTTCTAGGCCAAAGCGACCGGGGGTGTGCAGAGACCCCTCCGGCCCCCAGCCCCTACGTGGCCGGAGAAAACCCCCAAGGCTCACCCCCGTCCCTGCTGCCCTGGGACTCCCCGGCACGGCGGGGACGCTGCGAAGGCTCCGCAGCCGAGGCCCCCTCCTCGCGCCAAGGGCACGAAACCACGAGGGGACGGTCGGGGCGGTGCTGCCCTGCCGAGGACACGCTCCCTGGTGAGCCAGCTCCCCCGTAACGAGGGCGGACGCCGCCACCGCAGCCTGGCGGGGCGGGGGGACGCGGGGTGCCCAGGTGTGCCGTGGCACTTACTTTTCCCTTGCGGGGGGAAGCTGAGTGCAGCCCCGTTGGTGTACAGGCTGTCCCCTGAGGAAGGCGTGGGTTTCAGTCCTGAGGCAGTAGGTACGGAGGAAAGGCCCGGGAAGTTGAAATGGTTGTTTGTGTCCATGTCTGGGAGGGGAGAAGAAGCGCGGGGTTACACGCTGCCCGGCCACCCAGCGGGGCAGGGTGGGGGCCCCCACCCACGTGGGAGGCTCTGCCCCACGCCCTGCGCTCGTGCCTGGGCACAGCCGCTCCCCAGAGCCGGCGGCGCCGTGCCCCGCAGGATGGGGCTGGGGCAGGGGGAGCCCCCGGCCGCCATCTGGCAGCGGCCAAAGCCCCCCCGTTGCCCCCTCACCAAGCCCGCGGTGCCGCCTCCGCGGCGAGCCGGCCCCAGGCCCGGCAGCACCGCGCGCGCCGAGCTGCCACCTGCGTGAGCGCAGCTCGTCACCGCGCTCCCGTGTCCCCAGGGAAGGCCGCCACCGAGAAGGCTCGCCTGCTCCCCGCGGGGGCTTCTTTCCGCACTGAGCTCGGCTCCGCGCCGAGCCCCCACCTCCCCTGGGCTCCCGACCCGGGGCAGGAGCACGGCGCGAGGCACCGGCCCCCCTCCCCAGGAGGGTCTGTGACCTTGTGGGGACGCGGCGCGGCCTGGCCTTCTCCCGGGAACCCGCAGAGACAGCCCTGCGGGGACGGCCAGGCCCCTCGGACCCTGCGTCCCCCCCTGCCCGCGGCACGGCCCAGCGATGCCGCAGGGGGCACGGCCACGCCACCCGGAGCCCGTCCCCTCCCGAAACGCGGCTCCGGGGACGTCCGCGCACCAGCTGCTCGAGGCAGGATCCGGGCTGGCCTCGTTTCACAGCCGGGAGCTGGGGGGCTCCGTGCCCCGCTGTCCCCAGCTCCTCGCCCTGAGCCAAGAAGGAGCCGTGCCGGCTCTGAGGGCCCAGCTGATGAGGTGGGGACCCCCGGGACCCCCCCCGGGGGCCACAGTCGCCCACCCCACGGAGGCCGAACCCGCGATCAGCCGAGGGCAGAGGCGGCGCCGGCTCCGCCATCCCCTCCGGAAGGGCCGTCGCTGCCACAAGCACGCGGCCCGGCAGCGCGGCCGTGTCGAAACCTGGACGGGGATTTCATCACGGCCCAGCCTGCGCCGCCCGGGGCTCCAGCGGGGACGGAGCCCCCCCCGGCCGCCGGGGACACCGGGCTGATTCATCCGCCCGAGAAACCCGTATGGGCGGTGACGCGGCTGCCGCACGCATGGCGCTCCCGGGTGTCCCGGGTGTCCCCCCCCCCCCTGCAGCGAGCCGGGACCAGATCCCGGCCCCACCACCCCCGGCTCGGCTCTGCCCCTGCCCGCGGGACCCTTCCCCCGGGGGAGCCCGGCCGGAGGCCGAGGAGAAGAAAGACAAAAAGCCTCCCCGGCACCTCCCAGCATCTGATGCGCCGGCCGGCTGGGAAAGGCGCTGCGGGGCCGCGAGAGGTCAGAGGAGGCGGCCGGAGGTGCCAGAACCGGACAGGTGGCTGCTGTGGGCTGGGGCGCGCGCCAGCGCCGGGAGGGGGCCGAGTGGAGGCAACGAGGGGGGAGCGGAGCCAGGAGGGCGGAATAAAAGCGGGGAAGATGGGGAACTGATGGCAGCGAGCGCCGGGGGGCCGAAGGGCAGGGAAGGGAGCGGGGCTGAGCGGCGACGCCGTCCCCAGGAGGGGAGCGGGGGTCCGGCAGCGCCTCGCACTGGGGACCAGCGGCGTGCCCGGCGCTGGCACGGCGACACCGGGGCCTGTCCCGACTGGAGCCGCCCTCGGCACCTCCGGGAGCGGTGCCAGCGCCCGGCCGCCCGCTGCCAGCCCTGGGTGCGGCGGGCAGAGGCCACCCGTCACGGCCCTGCCGCAAACTGGGCCAGGCCGTAACCGGAGCCGTGCGGGCAAGGAGGGCGAAGGCCTGGCCGCGGGGATGCGCCGGCACCGGGGGCAGCGCCAGGCCCGGGCTGGACGGAGGCGGGGGCCGTGCCCGGTCCCCCCCGGGGCTGGCGCAGCCGGTGCGGCGTGGCTGCGAGCAAACCGGGCTGGGGGCCGTGAGCCCACCGGGACCCGAAGCCCCCCGGACCGAGGGCTGCGAGCGGGCGGCGGTGCCGGCGGGGGCTCCCCGGGAGGGTCCTCGGTGGCCCCGGGCAGCCCCGGGAGGGGAACCGGGAGCCGAGCGCGGCCGGGCCGGGGAGGACGTTTCAAAAACAAGGCGACGCAACCCCCGGCTGCCATTTCCCGGCCGCTTCCTGCAGCGGGGGGGGGGGCGGGGGTGGAAAGGCCGGCACCGGGCGCTGAGCCGGGACCCCCGGCCCCGAGCTGCCCCCGCCGCGCCCCCCGGGGCGGCCCCGCTCCCACCCGCTGCCGGGGGGGCACCGGGCCGGGCTCCCCGCTGCGCTACGGGGAGGGGGGGGGGGGGGGGGGGACACCCGCACCGGGCACCGGGACCGGCCCCGGGCTCCCCGCTGAGCCCCGCACCGGGGGGACCCGCACCGGGCACCGGCACCTCGGGGGGGGGGGGGGGGGGGGAACGGGAAGGGGGGGACCGGGCCGGGAGACGGGGAGGCGGGGGGGGCTCACCGAGCACCGGCGGCCTCGGCAGAGCCGAGGTGGGGGCAGGGGCTCCCCGGGGCTCCCCGCGGGTTCCGGGCCGGGTCCCGTCTCCCTCTCCCCCCCCCCCCCCGCCGTTACCGGCCGTTACCGGCCGCCGCGGAACGCCCCCCCCCCCCCGCAGCCCCCTTCCCCCCCCCCCCCTCCATTCCCGTTCCCCCCGGACCTGGCAGGCGGCGGTGCGGGCCCGGCGGGCGCCCCGGGTCGGGCCCGGCTCACGCGGCGCGGGGCGGGGGGGGGGGGGGGAGGCGGCTCCGCATGGCGCGGGCCGGACCGGGCCGGGCCGCCCCGAGCCGAGCCGAGCGGAGCCGAGCGGCGCAGGGCAGGAAGCGCCGCGCGCCGCCGGGCGGTCCCGGCCCCGCCCCCTCCGCGCCCACGTCACCGCCGCCGCGGTGGCGTCACCGGGGAGCGGCGCCGCGCGTCACCGGGAGGGGGGGGGGGGGGGGGGGCGGGGCCCGCGCCCACGTGGGGGGGGGGGGGGGGATCCCCGCCCCCGGCGGGGGGAATCCCCCACGTGGGGCCGCCCCCGCTCCTCCTCCCCGCTCCCCCCCCCCCCCCCCCGCAGCCGGGCCCCGGCCCCCGGCACGGTCCCGGGGGGGCGCCCCCAGGCTCGGGATCCCCCCCCCCCCCCCCCGGGATCCCCCCTGACGTCACCCCGAGGGGGGTCCGGGGGGGCCCAGCACGTACCCGGTGCCGGTCCCACCCCCCCCCGGTGCCGGTGCCCGCGGCCCCTCGTGATGGCGGCGGCCGCCCCCGCCCCCCCCGGGACGCGCCGCCGTTTAAAGGGGCCGCAGCGCTTTGCTGCGGGGGGGGGGCGCTGCTGAGAGCACCTCCGGATACCGCCTGCGTGTGCCCCCCCCCCACCCCCCACTGCAGGGAACCCCCCCGGGATCCCCCCCCCCCAGCACCCAGCTGCACTCCCCGGTGTCTCCTTCCCCCCCCCGGCAGGGTGCGACCGCGGCGGAGGGGAGGGCCCCGGCGGCCCCCCCCCGGGACCCCGCAGACAAAGCCCCATCTGGCAGGGCCGGCCGGGAGCTCTTTGTGCTGCAGGAGCCCGGGGGGGGAGGAGGGGAGGGGGCGGCCCCCCCCTGCTGCACACAGCTGCCAACCTCCCCCACCCCCCCCCCACCCCAAAGCCCCACACGCCGGGGGGTCAGCCCCAGCTGCTGCGGGCCCCCCGGTACAGAAAGGCCCCGTGGGGTTGGGGGCAACGGATCCAGCCCCCACCCCCCCCGACACAGCTTGGCTCGGCCAGGCACCGTGGGGGGGGGGCACAAAGCCCCCACAGGGTGAGGGGGGGTGGGAAGGGCAGCCCGGTCCCGCTGCCCCCCCCCCCCGGGCAGGGGCTCCACAGGGCTCCTGCCCCCCCACCCCCTGGCACGCAGGGCCCCCGGGGGTGTTTTCACCAACATTTTATTGGAAATTTTAAATACTTTTTTTTGGGGGGGGTCTGGCCCCGCACGGAGCCAGGGAAGGGGGCGGGGGGGGGGGGGGGGGCGGCCCTGCTCACGCGTGCTCTTCGGCCAGCTTCTCCGCCTTGGCCACCGCCTCCTCGATGGGCCCCACCATGTAGAAGGCCTGCTCGGGGAGGTGGTCGTATTCACCTGGGGGGGGACACAGCCATCAGCGGGGAGGGGTGGGGGGGGAAGGGGCAGAGAGCCCAACTCCCCGCTCCCCCCGGAGCTTCCTGGGGGGGCCGCCTCACCTGCCAGGATCTGCTTGAAGCCCTTGATGGTCTCCTTCAGCGGCACCAGCTTGCCCATGTGGCCGGTGAAGACCTCGGCCACCTGGAAGGGCTGCGACAAGAAGCGCTGGATCTTGCGCGCCCGCGCCACCGTCAGCTTGTCCTCCTCCGACAGCTCGTCCATGCCCAGGATGGCGATGATGTCCTGCAGGGACTTATAGTCCTGGGGGGCGAGGCAAAGCCGGGGCGGGGGGGCGGTGAGCAGCCGGGGCAGCGCTTCCTGCCTCCCCCCAGCCCCCCCTCCGTGGCGGCCGCCCCGTCCCCCTCACCTGCAGGATCTTCTGCACGCCCCGGGCCACGTCGTAGTGCTCGGGCCCCACGATGTTGGGGTCCATGATGCGGGAGGTGGAGTCCAGCGGGTCCACGGCCGGGTAGATGCCCAGCTCGGCGATGGCGCGGGACAGCACGGTGGTGGCGTCCAGGTGGGCGAAGGTGGTGGCGGGGGCAGGGTCGGTCAAGTCATCGGCGGGCACGTAGATGGCCTGGGGGGGGAGCAGGGGGGGCGCTGGGACGGAGGCGGGGGGAGGCGACCCCCGCCCGGCGCGCCCGGCTCCAGCGCTACCTGCACCGAGGTGATGGAACCCTTGCGCGTGGTGGTGATCCGCTCCTGCATGGTGCCCATGTCGGTGGCCAGCGTGGGCTGGTAGCCCACGGCGGAGGGGATTCTCCCCAGCAGGGCTGACACCTGGGGGGGAAAAGAGGTGGTGAGAGGCCCGGCGGTGCCCGCCACGAGGGGCCCGGCACCCCCCCCGGCTGCCTGGGCTCCGGCACCGACCTCTGAGCCAGCCTGGGTGAAACGGAAGATGTTGTCGATGAAGAGCAGCACGTCCTGACCCTCCTGGTCCCTGAAGTATTCGGCCACCGTCAATCCGGTCAGCGCCACCCTGGCGCGGGCACCCGGGGGCTCGTTCATCTGCCCGTAGACCAGGGCGACCTGGGGGGTGGCGGAACCCAGCGTCAGCACGGCCGCCGCGCCGCTGGGACCCCCCCCCTCACCCCCCGCAGACCCCGCGCACCTTGGAAGTGGTGTCTTTCAGGTTGATGACCCCGGACTCGATCATCTCGTGGTACAAGTCGTTCCCCTCCCGGGTTCGCTCCCCGACACCGGCGAACACCGAGTAACCGCCGTGCGCTTTGGCCACGTTGTTGATCAGCTCCATGATCAGCACCGTCTTGCCGACGCCGGCACCTCCGAACAAACCTGGGGGGAAATGCTGTCCTCCTCAACCCAGAGCCCCTCCGGCCACCCCGGGGGTCTCCCTTCGCCCCTTTCCTCCTCAGATAATTAAGCGTTGCTTCAGCAAGCTCAGTAGAACGAAAGTCAAAGGGTTACTCATCAGCGAAGGAAGCTGCTGCACGGGGACCGCTCCCGAGCCCTGGGGTGGGCATGGGGCCCCCCCTCTCCGGGCGCCCCCCTTCCCACCGGGTGCCACGTACCGATCTTGCCGCCCTTGGCGTAGGGGGCCAGCAGGTCCACCACCTTGATTCCCGTCACCAGGATCTCCTGCTCAACGCTCATCTCCACGAACTCGGGGGCTTCGGCGTGGATAGCAGCAAACCTGCAGTGAGAGGGGGGAGCAGCTGAGCGGCCAAATCCAGCCCCTCTGCCACGGGGCCAGGAGACCGCAGGAGCGTGGTCCCTGCTCGCAGCCCAGAAACCCAAACGCAGCGGGGACGCGCAGAATCCAGCTGCGCGCAGCCTGGGCGTCTCCGAGCAGCTGAAGAAACTGCACGAGCCCGGCTGCTGCCAGGACCAGAGCCCCCTACCTCCAAACCCTGCGTGGCGCTCATCCCCCGGCCTGCAGCACCACTCACTGTTTCGTTGTGATGGGACCCCTCTCGTCGATGGGCTCCCCGATGACGTTCATGATCCTGCCCAAGGTCTCAGGGCCAACGGGGATCCGGATGGGCGCGCCGGAGTCCAGCACCTTCTGTCCCCTCACCAGGCCTTCCGTCCCGTCCATGGCAATTGTGCGCACGGTATTCTCCCCTGCCAAGGCCCAAGGACAGCGTTTTACCGCAGTGCCCTCGAGCTGACCCTGCAGGACAGCTGCCGCCACCTCCTCCCGTCCCTGCCAAGGGAACGGTCAGCTGGGGGAAGGACTGCAAGGAGCGGGGCCAAGGAACAAAATGAGGAAAAAAAACACAGAAAAAGAGCCCGGGCCAGACCCACCCCACAGCGGCGGCGGGCCGCAGCCCTGCAGCAGCCATTTTCGCCCTCCTCAGACTGCAACGTGTGGCTTCAGCGAGCTCAGAAGAACGAAAGTCACCGAAATTCATCGTCACGGGAGGGCCCCCCCCCCCCAAGCTGCGGCACCCCCCGGGGCAGGCGGGCAGCCACTCACCCAGGTGCTGCGCCACCTCCAGCACCAGCCGCGTCTCCCTGCCCTGCACCTCCAGGGCGTTGAGGATGGGCGGCAGCCCCTCGTCGAACTGCACGTCCACCACGGCGCCGATAACGGCCACGATGCGCCCGGTGCTGGCGCCGGCCTTGGCGGCGGGGGCCGGCTGGGCGGCATAGCGGCGGCCTGCGGGGAGAGGCGCGGGTCGGGGGGGGGAGCACCGGGACCAGGAGCCCCGCTCGGCGCAGCCCGGCCCGGTGCGGCCCCCCCGGGGCCCCCCGCACCCGCCCCGGTAACGGCCCCCGCGCCCCGCAGGCCGCAAGGTGACCCCGCGGCTGCTCCCCACTCGCGGCTGCTCCCCACTCACGGCTGCCGGTGGCGGCGGCCGGGCCGGCCCCGCGGCTGAGGAGCAGCGGCAGGAGGCCGGTGGCCGGCCCGGCCCCGCGGCTCAGCACCGGCCGGGCGGCGGCGGCGGCGGCGGCGCAGCGACCCGCGAGCCCCAACATGGCGGCGCCGACTGAGCCCCTTCGCCCTCCCGCACGGCGCAGGCCTCCGGAGGGCGGGGCGTCTGCCACGCGTCACCGCCCGCCGCGCGCGCTCATTGGGCAGAGGCACACCAGCTCCCGCCGTGCCCGCGCTCCCATTGGCCGGGCTCGCCGCCGCTCCCGCTCTCCGCTTCCTCGCCATTGGGCTGCGCGCCGACCCCTCTGGAAAGGCGCGGCGCTGATTGGGCGCTGCTAGCCGGCCGGAAGGGGCGGGCGCAGAGCGCACGTGCCCCGCCCGTGTCCTTGGGCGGGCGCGGTGACCGCGGCCTCGCGCCCCCAGCCCCCCCCCCCCCCCGGCGCCATCTTGGAGCGCCCCGTGAGGCAGGGAGGCAGGAGCCCAGGCGTGGAGTCTTCAACAGTTTATTAGAAAGAATGTAGACATTAAAAAAATCCCCGCTGCTCTGAACACAAACTGAGGTTGGTTTTTTTTGTTTGTTTTTTTTTCCTTTTTTCTTCCTTTTTCAGCCTTGTCACGAGCTGGTCAAATAAACTACCGTAAAAGATCCCGCTAGTGTCGAACACCTCCTCACACATCGCCACACCAACAGTGCAAATACGATTTGGTCTAAATGTACAGATGGACAAGCAACAACGCGCGGCCCCGCGCTCGGGGGGAAGCTGGAGCTGGGGCGCCGCTTTCAGCTGGGATACATCTGAACACGCAACTAGCGATTAAATACCAAACAAAGAGGATTTTGTTTCCTTTTTAATAAAAACATTAGTGGAACACACCTGAAGACACCACAGAGGTATTGCGCATCACCTGTTAAATTTTGTGACCCAATTAGCTAACGTTGGTTCAGCCAGTTTTTGTTCCAGGTACAAGCTTAATTTCGGATCTACCTGCAGGCCACAGAGGGGGGGGGAAATGCCAATTTACCACTTGACGTAAATTCAGAATTCTCCCGTTGTAATTACATCTGCTACGAGGCAAGGAGGCTCTGTAAACTTTATTGCAACTGTTCTGTATCGATTGCCTACACCTCAATTGGTTTTTTGGAAGTCTGGAAAACGGTTCATGCATAACATTATTGCCTCTCGTGGCTTAAGACTGCCCCGCACAATGGTACACACCTACCATCAGTGAAGCCATTTAAAATGGACTGAAAATGGGTTAAAGGATGCAATATCTCCCTTTAGGGCTATCAACTCAGGAATTCTTATCTCAATTATGAAATGTGATGAAGTTCTTTCCCCAAACCCTGAAGACAACAGTTTTTCTTACTCCAGATCTGGCATTTCTAGAGGGGAAAAAAAAGTAAGAGATTAGTTTGTTTTTTTTTTTTTCTTTAAAAACAAACAAACAAAAACCAAGCAGCTCCCAGGAGCCCTATTATATCACAAGAACACAAGCGAGAAGATACAGCCCTTGAACAAGACAGGCATAGGGCAGTTTCGGGTCTCTGACCTCACCGCTGCGGGCACTCTGAAGTGTGGAGCTGGTTCTCTGCACGTACGGTCTCCGTGCAGCCCCTGCTGTGTAAGTGCCCAACTTGCACGAACCAGGCCAGCATTGCGAGCGCTGAAGCTCCGTGTTGGTGATGGCTGCTGTTACAGCCAAAGCCTCATCAGGACTGCAGCAGTCTGGGAAGGTCAAACTAGTATTTCGCGCTGGCGTGCTAAGGCTTTCACTAGATTATATCGTCTCATGCTGCTGGAGCAAGGCACTGGCATTAGCTGGCAGCCCGGATTTAGCAGGACCGACAGGACGGCACATCTGCTGGCCCTGCACAGCTCCCTCAACTAGCAGCCCCCAGACCGTTGCACAGGTGCAGAAAAAACAAAAACGCCAACTTACTTTCATCATCACTGTCTGGTGAGTCCTGGAAAGAAAAAACACCATTAAGTGGAACAGACTGTGCTTGGAGGCACGTTCAAAGCTCAGTGTAGCAAGCACGCTGTCAGTAAGCGTATTTCAAGGAACTACAGGGCATGCTTTAGTTAAGCTTTACTAGTAAAAAACAGACCCGTAATAACCAATAATCTCTGCAGAGAAGTATGACGCCAAGCTGCCCAGGACACTGCAAGCTTCCATCCAGCTACTCGAGGGGATTTTGCCAGACTGCGCCACTTATCCGAAGTCTGGCAGTCTGTGCTATTGACAGCGCTGAGGTGGGGAACACAACTTTAACTTCAGCGCGTAGCAGTGAACGTGCAGCGCCCTTAGCCAGCCCCACACACGTTTACTGCAAAGTACTCACATCTTCTGCCCCATCTACTTCTGGTAGGTCTACGTCGTCATCTCCACCCATGTTGTTCATCATCTGGTCAAGAAAGATAATAGCCACGTTACACAGAGGGAAGCCAACTCCAATCAGTCGGTGAGCAGGGGAACACTAACGATCTATAAATAGCTTGAAGTTGCTACAAACCTCCACCTGCTGCTTTGACAAGTCTTGTTGCACCTAAGCAAAAATTACCAGGTGAAGAGGCAAAGAACTTTGAGCTGATTTAGCGCCGACACGTGCAATGGGACCATCATTTGTTTCGTATTTGGTAACGAGCACAAACTGACCATCGCACTGCAGCGCCAACAGCTCGCACAGCATGGGTTCGAGCAGCTGGAGTCTGGCTCCAGAGCTGAGGTGTTTTTTCCTGTCCTGGACACTCATTTGTGAGCACTGCGCTCTCTGCACCTGTACAGTCAACCTTCACGCTGCGCTTATTAGACAGCGCAGCACGGCTGCTACTCACGTACAACCAGCAACGCTCCACGACACCATAAATTATTGTTATAAATTAATTTTGCTCCAAGCAACATTGTTGCTTGGTGCCAGGTGGCACCAAGTGGGAAACCAAGAGCCGTGCCTCGGCTAACTGGCAGAGCTTGCCCCGAGAGCAATGGCCAAGGAAGCAGGAGGAAGAGCAGGCCAAGGAGTGTGACTCCCTGCAGCTGTCAGTCGCTGTTTGCCTACAGGCCACCCAAAAGGAAACCCAATCCTCCAGCTATTCATCTTCCTATACCTCGGAAAAGCGATCAAAATTGGACATGTCTTCATCTGAATCATCTTCCCAGTCTTTCCAGTTGTTGAAATCCACGCTGAGCCAGTTGAGCTGTACAGCAACACAAGAAGTTATTTAAGGACAAGCAAGAAATGAACTGTTACTACTCAGAGAGTCACTCAGAACTGCCATTCTGATCAGGAGCCATTAACTGCTACATAATTTAAACATGACCCAAAATAAAAATAAAATAGGGGAGACGTGAGCTACTGCTCTGCCCATCAGAGAGCCCAAACCCACCTTTGCCCTCTCTTTTGTTAGCCTTGGCCATGCCTGACCAGATTCTCCTTTTCGTAAACAACACAAGATAGATCTGTCTGTTCTTTTATGCTTTGATTCCTGGAAGAAGAGGGAGGGGGAAAAAAACCAAGCATCTGTTAGTATTAACAATCGCTAACATCACCACATACTCGTATTAGATTTGTTTCTCTTAAGCTATCAACTTATTCTTTGACCCAAAAATACGGTCCGCTCTTTAAGCTACGTCCAGCATCGCGACCAAGTTGTTCCTTGGACTGTAAGAACACGCTTAAACTCAGACACACGGGAGTGTCTTTGGGTGGCTGTAAGGTGATGCAGTATTTGTCAGAGTAACTCCCGTTATGAACAGACCTAAACAAATTCAAAAACCGACGGTACGCTTTTAGCCAGAACACCGCTGCGCATCCAGCTATCAAGAAGTGGAGCCAGGCGGAGTGGCACCAGCTCTGTTTGGGACTGCCTGAACATACCCGGGGCAGTTTTACAGCACCCCTTACTGCCCGCACACGGGGGACAGGGGGTGACAGCGAGTACCATCAGAACTGGAAGCCTTTAAGATGCCACCTGTCATGCAACAACTAACAAATCCCCCCCGAGCAGCACCCAGTTTGCTTCGGAAGGGTGGGAGGTGTGCATCAGAAGGAGCTGAGCGTTCCGGACACAGCAGTAAAAAGAGAATCCAGAGGATACTTACATTTGGATCAATATTATTAAAAAGGTCGATTTCATTTAAGTGTTTAAAGTTATCGCTTCCTCCAAGACAACTGTTAAGAGAAAAACACATCTTTAGCGGGAAATATCTTGTAGCACAAATATACTTCAATAACGGAACTTGCTACTTTAAGAAAAAAACCTAACCAGCAGCAGCACAGCTTTCGGGCATCCTTGTGCCTCGCAGCTTTGCGGAGGCGCAGGTTACGCTTACCTGAACGTAAGTTTGGATTTTTCAAAATTTACATTAACATCTTTACTGTCTTCAACGCAAAATTCAATAAAGACATAGTCCCTTCGGTCGTACCACTTCGCAGAAGCAGGCTGCCTGCAAACAGAGGGGCAGGAGAAATTCAAATTAGGGTTTGCATCTTTCTGCCAGCATTTAAAAGATTAAAGCCCCAGCCTTTTGCTGCCAGGTAAGCTCAGCTTTACCTAACCTTACGTTTCTCCTGATACACAGCCACAGAGCAGCTTGAGTTTTAGTGCACGTAGAGAACTTTAACTAAAGGAATTCCACCTGTTCTTAAAAGCGCTACGAGCTTACAATTAACAATCTTTTAAAAGTCGTTTAAGGCACAAAGGCTGGAGGGAAGACGGGACGTTCAGGAATTTTACCACGAACAAAACCCAGCCGAGATCAGCAGCGCTGTGAAGAAGGAAGAATCGCCGTTCTCACCCTCGCTACAGCGTCCTACCAACGCAGACTCGAGCGGCGAGCCGGCCGCATCCCTCGAGGGTCCCCCTTCTGGCTTCCCCCAGACATCAGGACGAGCCGCAGCCCGTCCACGGCCGCCGCACATTTGCCGTTCGGCAGCGACAACTCACCCGCCAGACAAGCGGCGACGCTCGAGCGCGGCCATTCCGGCCTCAGCCGCGGGCTCCCGCCGCCTCCCCTCCTTCCCCGGCCGCCGGAGCCCGGCCCCGAGCTCAACGCCCGCGTTCCGGGGCCGAGCGAGCGGCGCCCGGCGGGAGCTGCTGTTGCTAAGCCACGGGCGATGATCGCGGACGCTCTCGCGCCCCGGCCGTGTTCCAGAGCTGCGCGACCCAGGCTGGAATTTCGCAGCCGAGGCGCTGCCAAGCCAGGGCCGACGCTCGCGGCTCTGGACCGACGCTCGCTCACCTTGCGCTCACCGGGAGCGCTCCTGTCCCTGCGCGACCGAGCGTCGGCCCCTGCCCGCTGCGAGGCGGGGACGTTTGGGCTGCGAGCGCTGCAGCCCAGGAGCAGAATCACCTTTCCAGAACCTTCCAGGTGACATCGCTAAGCCTCCAGGACGGATTTTGACGCACCTGTTGTCAGCAGATCCGGCCCTCAGATACCGGGCTCACCCACGCTGTGCCAGGTCGGGTTAAGCTCGCGCCTCCCCCGGGACCAGCGGCGGCTCCGCTGCTCGCAGCGCGCCGCCCGCCGCCCTCCCAGCCGAAACCCTGCCTCGTGCGCTCGTCCTGAGCGGGGCACAAAGATGACGGGGGCCCAGCCGCCGCGATTTAGCCGCAGAAGGGGCACGGGCAGAAGGAACGCCAGGGGGAAGGGCTTTCAGCGAGAAAAGCAGACGCTGAAGCCCCCTCGGCCACCAAACTCGGGCACCAGTCACCCACCCAAGCGGCGCTCCTCGCCCCGCTGTTAAGGCGCGGCTGCTTTCATCCTGGCGGCTCCCCGCGCCTCCCAGCGAAACGCTCCTGCCTGCTCCCAGCTCCGCCTGGAGCCACGAGCCGCCACCGCCTGAGCCCAGCCAGGAACCGGGCCCTCAGAGCGGGGCAGCTCTGAGCGCAGCCCCCGCTTTCCAGCGAGCCACCGCCCCGCGGGGCGAGAACCTCTTCCCCCTTTAGCAGCACTTTTAAGCAATACTGCGGGAGGCATCTGTTTTTCCAGATAAAGGTCAGCAGCAGCAGCGGTTTCCTCACCACGGTATTAATTCCTTACTGGAGACAGATTTCCTCTTCTCCTGGGGAACGCAGGGCTCTCCGAGGAAGGGCGAGGCCGTGGCCGCCCCGCTCAGCTCCCCTCTGGCTGCTCTGCGCCGCCCCCCCCGTGCCCCCAGACCCAAACCGCCGCACCCGGGCGCCAGCGGAGGACGACTCCTGCTGCGCGGAACGGGGCACGTCGCTCAAACGCGCTGCCAGCAGAACAGAAACCGCAGTGTCCCTGCTAACGACGATGCCGGGGGCTTTTGTGCAGGGCATCAACACTTCCCGAGCGCTTCTCAGCGTCAGCGGAGACATCCCCGGCCTTCCCCGGGAAGCCGCGCGCGTTCCTCGGTCGTGTCGCTCCGGTTTGGCCGTGACCTTGGTTATCTCGCCAGGCTCAGGCGCGCCGAGGCACCCGCAGCGCTCACGCGGCTTCCAAACTCTGTACGAGCCGCCCCAGCGCCGAGGGAAGCTCGCGGGCATCGGAGCCACGCGAAGAGGGATGGGACCGGAGAGTTTTTCCCAGAACAGGAGCCCTGCTTCCGACAGCAGACTTCGGTCGCCTCCCGGGCGTCCGGCGCCTCCCGCCCTGACGGCGGTGACTGCATCACGGGCAGAACCGGTCAGCCGGGTCCGTTCGGCCGTTTCTCCTAGCCTCCCGCAGGGGGGTTACGTGGCAAGGTTTCGGTAGCGGGGGGCCACGGGGGCGGCTCCTGTGAGAAGGATCTAGAAGCTGCCCCACGTTTGGTAAGGGCCCCGCTGCCAACCAGAGCTGAGCCAATAAGCGATGTTGTTTTGCGCCTCTGGGAGAGCAGATTTAAGACAGGGAAAAGAAAAAAATAAAAAAAAAGCTGCGCCACACAGCAGCCGGGAGAGCGAGAGGAGCGAGGAACAGCCCTGCAGGCGCCAAGGTCAGTGAAGAAGGAGGGGGAGAGGTGCTCCAGGCGCCGGAGCAGAAGTCCCCTGCGGCGAGGACCACGGTGAAGCAGGCTGTCCCCACGGATGTCCCCACGGTGGGGCAGGGATCCACGCTGCAGCCCGCGGAGAGGAGCCCCCGCAGGAGCTGCCGCCTGTGGGGGACCCGCGTGCTCCTGGGGGACGGAGCCGTGTGGGAGCAGCTCTCGAGGAGCTGCTGCCTGCGGGCAGCCCCCGCAGGCTCAGCTCGGGCAGGACGGCGTCCGCGGGAGGGACCCCACGGGGAGCAGGGGCACAGAGGGACCGAGGAGCTGCGGAGACGAAGCGCCAGGGGCCGACCGCAGCCCCCGTTCCCCTGCACTGCTCGGGGGGAGGAGGTGCAAGGGGGCGGATGGGGGGAAAGCATTTTTGGTTTCTTTCCTTTGTTTCTCACTTCTCCAGCTTGTCAGGAATAGGCACTACATCTTCCGATCTCCCTACTCCGAGTCTGTTTTGCCCGTCCAATAATTGCTGAGCGATCTCCCCATCCTTACCTCAACCCCTGCGCCCTCTGCGTCGCATTTTCTCCCCCTTTCTCTTCGAGGAGGGGGAGTGAGAGCGCGACCGTGGTGGAACTCGGCTGCCCACCCGAGTAAAAGCCCCACGCCTCTCATCCTCTCCCTCAAACGGAGAACGGGAGCTCCCTCCGGCCGCCTGACGAGGTGCTTTCAATCCCGACTTCGCGCTCAGAACAGCGCAGGCCACGTGAGAGCTGCCACCAGAAGGGCTGGACGGGACGCGTCTCGCCCGGCTGATTTGCCTCGCTGCCTACACCCAGCTTCCCGGGAGGCAGCCGGCGAGGAGCACGCGTGCTCGGAGCCCTTTCGGAGAGGCGCTTCCCCCACGCCCACGCGGAACCCCGCTCTGTTTTCTCACCGGCACGGAGGACCGCCAGTCGGGCTTCCAGACAGACGCGTTCGCTACGCGGAGAGCCCCCCGCTTCCTCCTTCCCGCTCAGCTGCGCTGAGCGCCCGGGACCGGAATCCATCAATTTCCCCTTCCCTCCGCCTGCTGCCAACAGCGGCGGCTCAAGCGCGCAGCGCGGGGTCGGAGAGCGAGCCCCCGCGCCCCGCCAAGACCTGTCCGAACTACGCCTGCTGCCACCCGCAGGTTTTTGGGTACTTCCTGAAGAGCCGCAGCCACCGCGCACCTGTATTTAAGGTCTCCGCCGGCTGTCGCTTCCAGAGGACGCCACGATGACACCGTGGACTGTCGCTCTCTTCCCCGGGGCCCGGGCAGCTGCCCAGAGCCCCGGACCCCCTGTTCCCTTCCCAAGCCTGACGGCGGGCGCAGAAGCGGAGGTCCTCGCGTCCTGTACCCACGGGCCGAACCACAAGTCCCGCTGCTCGATGCCATTTGAGAAGGTTCCAGACCTGCCCGCGTGCTTTCCCTCGTCTGTTCCGCAGGCTGTGACCCGCTGGAGCTCAGCCTCCTTCCCCGGAGAGCACGCTGACAGCTCCTACAGCTGAGTGCATCGCCGAAGTTGCATGCCCAACAAGATTTTCACCCCCCAAACAGGATTACCAGAGAAGCCGTTTAGGTCTACAGGCGGCGGCAAGAATTTTGGTCTATGTAACTGGTTTTGCTTTCATTTTCATACCCCAGCACGGGTGTTGCTTTTTTTTCTTTTTAAAAAAAAAAAAAAGCAACGGTTTCAGGATGACACATTCTGCAAACGCTATGCGAAGAACCCCGGCTTCGTTACGTTCTCCTCGCTTTCAGTCACGTTACGGAGAAGCGGCCCCCGACTCGGAGTTTCGGAAGGGCTGCGGAGACGGGGATGCCTCCCCAGCGGCGAGGCGGCAAAAAGCTCACGTGGGCTGCTCCTGGGGCGGCCGACGCTCCCTGCGGTGCTCCGGGCAGAGGGAAAACGGCTCGGACGGGCGCCGCCGGCCCCATCGCGGATCCCCCTGCAGAGTCCTCGGGAAACGCAGGCGCAGTTTCAGGGAAATTCGGCCCGCCGCCGGGAGCCGGGCGGGCGGCGCGCCTCTTCCCCGCCGCTTTCGTTTCGCTCTCCGAGCCCCGGCCACGCCGCGCTGCTCGGCTCCTCCACCGGCTCCTGGCGCTGCTCGGGGCTCCCCCCGCGAACGGCGGGCACCGGTGCCGGGGCACGGAGGCGGCCTCGCGGCGTTACGAGGCCACCGGACCGGGAACGGGACCGGCCGAGGCGCTCCGGAGCGTCGGATCCCGCCCGGGGCCGGTGCCCCGCTACCCCCGGGGGCCTCTCCCGCGGTGCTCGCTTTAACGGCGGAAGGGGAAACCGCGCGGGCGGCTCCCCTCCGCCGCCTCTCCGCCGCTCACCGGGCTGAGCGCCGCCGCGCCCCGGGGAACCCCGCGCGTTCCGCCACCCGCCGGCCCCGCTCGGCCCCCCCGGCGCCGGCCCCGGCTCCACCCCGGCCCGCGGCCCCCCCCGGGCGGCTCCGCCCCGGCCCCATTCATCGCCCGCCGCCGGTGCCCGGGCCCCGAGGAGCGCGGCGGGCAGCTCCCGGCCGCCCCACGGCGCCTCCGGCGGGCGGCAGCGCGGCGGGCCCGGCCCGGGGCCACGCGGCGGGGCCGGGCCAAGGTCACGGCGCGGAGCCGCCGCCCCCCCCCTCCCCCCTCCCGCCGCTACCGGCGGGGCCGCGGCCTCCTCCCGTCGCCCTCCCGCGGGCCTCACATGGCGAATGGCGGCGGCGGCGGCGGCTCCGGCTGACGCTCCTCGGAGGCGGGGGGGAGGACCCGGCGGCGGGCTACCGGGGCGGCTCCGGGCCTGGAGGCGGCGGCAGCGACGGGGCGGGAACGGGACCGGGACCGGGGTCGGGGCCGGTCGGGGCTCGGCGGCTCCGCTGCGGGCTCGGGGCTCGGCGCGGCCTCGCTCCCACAATGCCCCGCGCGCTCCGGCGGCGGCGGCGCCCAGCGCTGGTGACGCAGCAAAAACCCCGCCGCGCCGCCTCCCGCCGCTGCGCATGCGCGCCGCCCGCCCGCCGCCGGCCTCCCCCCTTCCCCGCGCAGGCGCCGCCCGCGCCCCGCCCCTCGCCGCGCGCGCGGGCTCCCGCTCCCTCCTCCCTTCTAGCAGCTTCTCGAGGCGCAGGCGCGCTGCGCACCGCCCGCCCCAGAAAGGGGGCGGGGCCGGCGGTTGCCCGGGGTGACGGAGGGGCGGGGGGGCGGTTGCTGTGGAAACGGGGAGGTCGGCGGTTGCCATGGCGACCGGGGAGGCCTGGGCCTGGGCCTTAGGCCTAGGCCCGGCGGGGCCCCGCGGCCTCCCCCCGGTGCCGGGCTCGCCGCGCAGCCGCCGGTTCTGCCCCCGCCGTTAACTCGCTGCTCCCCTGCCCGGCCCCGGGCCTCCCGCTGAGGCGCAGGGGGCAGGAGGGCCGTGGAAGGCCCCCAACCAGCTCCCCGCCGAGCAAGCGCCCCGTGCCTCCTGCCCCGCTCCCCTCGCGAGGTCCCCCCCGAGCGCTGCCCACCGGGAGGCCACTACGGGACCCCCGGGGTCTCCCCCGGCCCCGCTCCCCTCACGGCCTCCCCCTGAGGCTCCGGGCCGGGTGTGAGGAAGGAAGCGGGGAGCGGGCAGGCGCTGTTCCATCCCGGCAGGACGCGCTGGGGTATCGGGGCCGGGATCTCCCCGAGAGGAAGGCTCCACCCTGGGGCCTCCGCCACCGGGGAAGGGACGGCAGCAAGGCCGAACCAGAGGGGGAAAAGCGTTTCACCAACAATAAGCCACAACTTTTATTAATGGATAGAAATAGTACAAATTTTAAATTTAGTTTCATTTTACTTTTCTCTGAAACACCAAAAAAGGCTCCTCCCTCCTGATGGCTACATCGTCAACTCCTGCGGAGAGAGAGACGAGTCAGGAGCCAGCTTCCAGCGGCCCCACGGCCCGCAGCCCCGCGTGCCCCGGCCACGCGCAGGGACCCGGTCCCGGCCAGCCCCACGCCCCCTGCCCCGCCCCGCACAACCCCAAGCCCTCGCTCTGCTCGCACCCGCAGGCAATGCCGCGCCGCACGCGCCTCTCCCGCGCAGGGAGTCCCGCTTCCAACCCCGCTCCCTCGCCGGCCCCCCAGATTTCCGGGCCGCCGCCGCCACTCACCATTATAGCATTTACAATATCGTTACTGTTGTTCTTCAGCGCACGGACTGCCTTCGCCCGGGACACGTTCGCCTGAGACATGACCAGCTCAATGTCTTTCACCTCGACACCGGTTTCGTCGACCTGAGGAGACAGAGCCCAGGGCTGACTGCAGCCAAACGCAGAGGTTGCTCCGCGCCCGGCGGAGGAAAATGGGATCATGTGGATCAGGGTCACTCCCGCTCAGGCCCCAGGAAGCTTTGGGGCAGGCCCCAGCCCTGCGGACGCTCCTCTGGCAGGGAGTGGGACCAGGACCTCCGGGGTAAGCCCCCGCACCTCCTTTTGCCGCCGAGGCGAGGGAAAGGAAAGAAAACCTTGCGTCTGAACACCGCCTCTGGAGGCGGCCGGGCAGGAGGCTCAGGCGGGAGCGGCAGGTAAGGAGCCTGCAAACCCAGTCCCTGCCTCCGGAGCTCCCCGGGGCGCCTCCGGGCCAGCGCGCGCTGCTTGGCCCCCGCAGCGAGACGGCCGCAGGCAGGGGACGGCCGGGGAAGCGCCCGGCCCCGCCACAGGGCTACGGCGGGGAAGGCTCACCTCCTCTTCCTCGCTCTCCTCCTGCACAGTGGGGGTCTGCGTGTTCTCCTGGATGTTCGAGACAGCTTCTCCCTGCACTTTGAACTTCTCGGCGGCTGCCAGCTGGGCCTGCTGGGACAGGTCTTCGATCTGCAGGAGGGAAGGAGCGTGAGCGAGGCCTGCCCGCCGCACCCCGGGGCGCGCCCCAGCACCGTGCAGCTCGGCAGCCGGCCACGCGGCCAGCCCACCTTCGCTTCGCCGAAGACTATGTAGGTGTCCGACGCCGGGCTCTTGTACACGTCTGGCTTTGTGATGACGAAGAGGATGTTCTTGGATTTCCGGATGGTGACCCTGGTGACCCCTGTGACCTGGCGAAGGCCCAGCTTCGACATCGCCTGAAAAGCGAGCGAGGAAGGGAATGAGGCCAGGAGTTCCGGAGGCAGCCCAGCCGCAAGGACTGGGCCTGTGCTCAGGGACGTCCTCCAGCCTCGGGGCCTAACGAGGGTGGAAAATCACGCAAAGCTCTCCTGCCGCCGAGGCGGGGCAGGGGGAGAGGGGCCGCTGTCCCCAACGGGCTCGCGAGGCGAGCACCCGAACACCCGGGGACACCGCGCCCGACCCTGAGCCGAGCCCGGGCCGTTCGCTGCGGCCAGCTCTGGCCCACCCGCCGCCCGCCTCACCTTCCGTGCTTTCTTTTCGCTCCGGCTCTGTTTTGCTTTGCTAACGGGTTCTTCGTCTATTTCAGCTGCTGCCGCGAGCTGCGGGGAGAGCAAACGAGAGGGAGCGGTGACAACCCCGCGGCGGCGCTGGGGGCTCTGCCCCGGCCGGGTACGCGTCCCTCCTCCTCCCTACCTGCGCCTGCTGTGTCGTGGCCTGCGTGGAGTCTTGCTCTTCGAGCTCTGGGACGGATTCATCGCTGTCAGACTCTGTTCCGGACCCTACCGAAAGAGACGCGTCGGCTCCTCGGCTCAGACCCCCGCCCGGAGCAGCAGGCGGGCCCGGGGACACGAGGACCCGCGCTGCCTCGGCGTGAACTCCGCTGCCAGGCGCTGGCGCAGCCACAAGTTCCACCCCCGTCGCATTTCAGGCAGCGGGGCTGGGGAATCCCTGGCGGGAGGCGCCCTCCCTGCAACCTCAGCGGGACAGCACCGGGCACGAGCTGCCTCCTCCCGGCACTCACCGCACAAAAACTCCCCAGGAGCAGCCAAAAAACCCGCGCCAGGGCCGTGCCCGGGCAGGTTGGGCTCCGCGGGGCTCCCGGAGCAGCGCGGGCGCCCAGAGGCTCAGCGCGACACCGAGGCCCCAGGCTCGAGGGCGAGCGCCCGGCAGCAGCACCCCTCGCGCCTCCTCGGGCCTGCCGGGAGCCGCCAACGCAGCGAGCGAACGAGACCCGGCTCGCCACGTGCTCGCGGCTGCCGCGCCTTTCTGAGCCCTTCCTGACGGGGGGGACTTGGGGTGACCTCGGGGTTTCCCCACCACGGAAGCGTTTTGGGGTCTGTGCCCGTCCCAAAGGCCGCCAGGTGCCCGGGCAGCCCCGGGGGCCATCAGCTCGCGATTCCCTCGTGAAACCGTGGCGCGGATTTTTTTTTGCCAGCAACGTGGCGGTGCCCAGAGCAGAACCGCGCGCCTCCAGCCCGCGGGGCAGGCTGAGCACCACACTCTCATGCAGCCGTTACCTGAGTTCCGTCCTGTTTCCTTCTCGGGGAAGGGTCTCCGCATCCCCGGCCACGCTGAGCCCGCGGCAAAGCCCTGCGCAGGCTCCCGGGGGCACCCAGGGACCGCCAGGCCCTGCCCTGCCCCGGCCCCACTCGGCGGGTGGGAAACCACAGCACACGGCAGACGCAAGCGCGCGGCTCTCCCCGCGGGTTCGAGCGTGAAGCCAGCTCAGGCAGCAGCCGCGACGCCCGCGCGCGGGCCACCCCGTGCTCCGTGCCCCACGCCACGCCGTTAGTGCCGCGGGACGGGGGCGGCAGCGCCCCGCGGGCAGGCCGGGCTCGCTCCCGCCTCCGCCGCCCGCGCCGCGGGGGTGCCGGGGGGGTCGGGAATGGGGGTTAGTATCCGGTGGGCAGCCCGTGACACTCCATGCACACGGCAAACGGGGGCGGCCGGTACCCTTGTCGTTCCTCAGCGCGGGCGCCTTGGCTGCGGGGGCCGGGGGGGCCGCAGCGGGGGCCCCGGCGGCGGCTCGGGGGGAGAGGTCCACCAGGATGGGCTGCAGCGGCGGCTCGGCAGCGGGCGCCTCGGGGGGGAGCAGGGGGGGCAGGTCGTCGTCGTCCTCCACGGCAGCGCTGGCGGGCGCGGGGGCTTTCGGGGGGGCTTTGGCCGGGGCAGGGGGGCGCGGGGCAGGCTTGCCGGCCTTAGCCGGGGGGGGCTGCTTCTTGGCGGGGGCGGCGGTCGGCACGGGGGAGACGGGGGGGACGAGGCCGCCCCCCGGCGCGGCGGTGGGGGGGGGGTTGGCTTCTGGGTTTGGGGGCGCAGGGGCGGCGCGGTCGGCCGCAGGCTTTGGGGGGGCACCAGAAGCAGGAGGCGGAGCGCCAGGAGCCGGGCCGGCAGGAGCTGCTTTGGCTGCCGGGGGGGCGGGGGGGGCTGCGGGGGGGGCTGCGGGGCTCTTGGGAAGCGCTTTGGCTGCAGGAGCTGGCGCAGCAGGGGCAGAGGGAGCAGCGGGGGCAGCGGCTGGGCCCTTGGGGGGCTTCTTGGCCGCAGGGGGGGCGGCCGGAGCCGGGGCAGCCGCAGGAGCCGGGGCACCGGGGGCAGCTGGGGCAGCGGCCGGGCCCTTGGGGGGCTTTTTGGCTGCAGGGGGGGCGGCCGGAGTGGGGGCAGCAGGGGCAGAGGGGGCGGGAGCAGCGCTCTTGGGGGGACTTTTAGCTGCCGGGGGAGCAGGGGCAGCGAGCGGGCTCTCGGGAGCCGCTTCGGCCGCTGGGGGGGCAGCCGGAGCCGGGGGAGCTGCGGGAGCTGGGGCAGCGGCGGGGCCCTTTGGGGGATTTTTGGCCGCGGGGGGGGCGGCTGGAGCAGCCCCTGGTGGTGCGACAGGAGAGGGGGTGGCAGAGGGGGCATGGGCTGGGCCCTCGGGAGCCGCGGGGGCTGCAGCGGGGGCGGCCGGAGCTGGCGGGGCCGCAGGAGGCAGCGCGGCAGCAGGGGGGGGGCTCGAGGGAGGAGGTTTGGGGGCAGCAGGGGCTGGGGGGGCAGCAGGGGCTGGGGGGGCAGCAGGGGCCGGGGGGGCAGCAGGGGCCGGGGGGGCATTCGGAGGGCTCAGAGGAGCTGGGGGGGCCGCAGGGGGGGCCGCAGGGGGGGCCGCAGGCGCTGCCAGCACGGGCACGGCCGGTGGGAAGCCGGCAGGAGCAGCGGGCGCAGCGGCCCCCGGAGCTGCCGGCGGTGCTGGGGGGGGCGCGGCGGCGGCTGGGGGGGGTTGGGGCAGGGCGGCAGCACCGGGAGCAGCCCCGGGGTCGGGGCTCCCGGGAGGTGCCGGGGCTGCGGGGGCTGCCGGGGCAGGGCCCCCAGGCCGGGTCCCGGCCCCAGCGGGAGCGGCCGGGGGCAGCGGAGGGACGGGGGCCGCGGGCAGCGAGCCCTGGGGGGCCGCAGGGGGGCTGCCGGGGGCCGCCCCGGGGGGGGGCAGCGGGGCCAGCGCCAGGGGGGCTGCCAGGAAGACGGGGGGGCGCGGGGGGGCAGTGGCCAGGGGAGGCTGGGGGGCGGCGGGAGGCAGCGGCACCGCCGGGGCCAGGAAGGGGCAGACGGGGGGAGCGCCCGGGCTCTGGGTACAAACCGGGGGGGGCCCCACGGGACGGGGAGGGGTCGGGGCGAGAGCAGCCGGGGCCGCCCCAGGGCTGTGGGGAGGGGCGGGGGCAGGAGGGGGGCGAGGGGCCGAGGCCACGGAGGTTCCTGCGGGGCTGGGGGGGGCAGCAGGGGGGCCGAGAGCCGCGGGGGGACGGCCGGGGCTCAGCGGGGAAGGCCCCGCAGCGGGGCCGGCGGCGGGGGCCGGCGGCGGGGGGAGGCCCGGGGACACGGGGCCGGGCGGGACGGCGGCGGCGGGCCCTGGGGAGCCCGGGGCCGGAGGGGGGGAATTGAGGGGAAGGGGCAGGGCCGGGGCAGGGAGCTGGGGGGGCGCGGAGGAGACGGGAAACGCCGCGGCAGGGACCACGGCGGGGGAGAGGGGGGCCGGGGCCGGCTCCCCGGGGGCAGCCGGGGCGGCGGGGCCGGAGGCCGGAGGCAGAGGTGGGGAAGGAGCAGCGTGGAGAAGAGCTGGGGGAGAGAAACAAAGCGCACCCGTGAGAAGGGGGCGGCCGCGGGGCCGGGCCCGGCGGGACCCCGTGGGGGGCGGGGACGGGGAGCGGGACCCGCCGGCAGCCCCCGCTCGGCCCCGGCCCCGGCCCTCGGTGCGGCAACGTCCGAGCGAGCGCGCTGCGTGCCCGGCCGCTCCGGGGGCGCTCCCCCCGCCGCCCCGCGCCCCGCACGTGGGGGCTCCTTCGGGGCCGGGGCACGGCGGTGGCAGCGGGGGAACGCCCCGGCACCGGTCAGCGCGCCGCTCGCACGGGGCGGCACCGGGCACCGGCTGCGGCAGGAGGAGCAGCAACGGGGCTGCGGGAGCTGAGCGGGGAGAAGGCTGGGGGGCTGAGGCAGGGCCCCCCCAGCTCAGACAGGCCCTGACAGCGCCCCAGGCCCCTGCCCCGCACCCCGCAGGCAGGGCGGAGCTGGGCGGCGCTGCTCTGCCGGTGAGACCAGGTGAGACCGAGACCAGGTGAGACCGGCGGCACCGGTCGGGGGAGCGGAACCGGCCCCGCAGGCGGCCGGGCCCCCGCCAGGCTGAGGATTTGGCAGCTCCCCGGCCCGGCCCGGCTCACGCAGCCCCAAATTCCACCCCCCCTCCCCCAAGGCGCTGCCTCTCGCCACGACCGGGCGAAAGGAGCCGCACAACCCAGCGGTTCCCCAGTTACCACCAGGGCCGCTCAGGGGCCCCAGTCCTCACCCCCCCACCCCCCCAGCAGCGGCAGCACCCCCAGGGAAGGCTCCCGGCATCCCCCCCCCCCCCGTGCGCGGGGACCCCTCTGCTCCCCGAGAACCACAGCCCAGGCGCTTCTGCCCCCCCCTGCCCCCAGGCACAGGGCCGGGCGCTTCTCCCCCGGGGAGGCACACGCCGGGGGGGGGGGCAGCGAGCAGGGCAGCACCCCGCCAGGAGGCTCAGCACCACCCCCAGCTCTGCTCCTTCTCCGTCCCCCCCCCATTAAGGGGCCCCGCAGAGCAGCCGGGCCCCCCCCGCGGGTCTCCCGGTGAGCCCAAGGCCTCCCACGGCAGGACGGAGGCCGCCGCCCCCCTCCTGTGTCGCTGCCCGGGGACGTGCTCGTGGCCGCCGTCCCCCAGCCTCGCTGCGCCCCGCGAGGCCAGGACCCGCCAGGAGGAGACGGGGCCGGAGAAGCCCCGAGGGACGCGAGCCCCCGGGGAGCTCGGTGCCCCCCCCCCGGCACCGCGGCCACCCCTCGAGCCCGCTCCCGGCATCGGGAGGCGGCGACGGAGGCTTCCTGCCAGCACCCCCGGGCCCCGCAGCACGCCGCGGCTTCCCTCCCGACCCCCAGATCCCCCACGCCCGGGGGCAGGGCCCCCTCTGCCCCTCGGTCCCCCGGGGCTGGGGCACACTGGTACGCAGCGCAGCCCCGGGACGGCCCCGGGACGGCCCCGCGGCGTCCTGCCGTGACGGGGCCCCCAGCGAGGGGACCCCCGCTGCCCCCGCGAGCGTTTCCCCTCTCGTCGTGCAAATCCCCCCCAAAAGCCTCGAGCGTGGCTGACCCAACGCCTCCCCGGGCCGCCGCCGAAAGCCTCCCGTCCGTACGGGACCGAGGCCGCCCGGTGCCGTGGCGCACACCGGGTTCCCTCGGGGTCCCGACCCCAAAACCCCTCCGGGAAGCCCCGGCTGGGGGCAGGCAGCGCCCACAGCCACCGGGACAGCCCCCCCGCTCCTGTCCCGGGGCTGACACCCGGCGGCTCCCTGCTTCCTCCCGGGGTGTCCCGGTCCTTCCGGCCCCGGCCGCCCCCGCCGCGCTCACCTGTCTCAGCCTGCGGCTGCGGCAGCTCCTGCTCCGTGGCCGGGACGGTTTCTGTAGCTTCACCAGGCATTGCTGCACCCACCGAGGAAAGCAAAACGGCACCGGGCTCGCGGCCGCACCGGGAGCCGCCCGGGGGTGCCGCCGGGAGCTCGCCCTGCCCGCACCACCGGCGCTCGGCCCCCCACCGGGAGCCCCCGGGCCCCTCCCGGTACCGACGGCTCCGCTCCGCCGCCCCCCCAGGTCCCTCCCTGCCCCCTCCGGTCCCCTCCGCTTCCCCCCGGTCCGCCCCGAACCCCTCCGGTCCCCCCCCGGTCGCCCCCGGTCCCGCCTCCCCCGTCCCCGCCGCCTCCCGGGTGCTCCCGGCGGCCTCGACCCCGCCGCCACCGCCCTCCCGCACCCTCCCCCCCGGCCCCGGTGCCCCGCTGCGGCGGATGGCGGCGGATGCCGGCGGCGGCGCTCACCGTGCGGGGAGCGGGGCCCAAGATGGCGGCGGAAAGAGACCGAGCGGCTGGCGGCGCGACTTCCGGAAGGGCCGAGCGCTTCCGGGGCACGGGGCAGCGCCCCCCTCCCCGCTCGCCCCCAGGGCTGTGCACAAAGGTTCCGGGGCACGGACGGTCCGGGGGGAGGGGACAGGGCCCCGGGGGGGTCCTGGGGGGGTCCCGGGGGGGTCCTGGGGGGCCCCACCCCGGCCCCAGGCTCCGTCCCGCCCCAGCCCCGCGGTGGTAGGACGGCCCAGGGAGGTAGGCACGCGGGTGACCAGAAATTTTTAATGGAAAACAGGGTAGAAAAGGTTCAAAAAATACAAAAGGCAAAAATAGGGTAAAAAAAAGGTACAAAAAATACAAAAGGCACAAGCAGCGGCCGTCGGAAGGGAGCTGGGGAGATCGGCCGGGGGGCGTCAGGGCCCTGCCCCACGGCACCGGGCCCCCACGGGCGGCAGGCAGGTCCCTCGGTGGCCCCACAGCAAGGACGGGGGCTGCCGCCGCGCTCCCCAGCAGCGTTAGAAATCTCCTTGCAGGTCTGGGAAGGGGAGAAACGAGGAGTTTTACAGGAAAAGAGCAGCGCCCCAGAGCCACGGGGCCCCTCCGGGTCCCCAGGCTGGCTGCTTCTCCTCCCGCCGCTTACCGCTTCGCCGGAGCTGCTCCCCCCTCCGGGCGCGCTCCATCTCCTCCAGGAACTGCTCGAAGACCCGCACGTACGGCGCCAGGCTCGTCCTCTTGTAGTCTGCAGGAGCAGAGGGGGCTGAGCGGGAGAAGCCCACCGGTGGGGTGGAGACCCCCCGCGCCCCGGCCGCGGCCCCGCTCACCCCGCACGCGCCGCTTCGGCTCCGTCTCTCCGCCGTCCTCCTGCTCCCCGTCATCGCCGGCCGCGTCCAGCTCGTGGCACAGGGAGCTGCGGGTGACAGCGGGACGTGGCAGGGGCTGCCGGCAGAGCCAGGACCCCCCTGGGGACCCCCTCTGCTGGCCCACCTGATGGTGGGGACGGCAAATGGGTCGAACTGGTCCAGCCTCTGCAGATCCAGCGGCACCGAGATGCGGCCTGCGAGAAAGGGGAGTCGCTGCCGGAGGTGGCCAGCCCCACGTCCCGGCCCCGCAGGCGGCCAGACTGACCTGTTTTGGGGTGGACGCTGAAGGGGCTCTTCAGCAGGTGCCCGACGCCTTTGCTGACGTTGATATCGAGGCGCGGGAAGCAGTACTGCAGCATGATCTCCCAGTCCGCGTAGCACGGTGCGCTCTTCCCGGTGTTCGGTGTCCGCTGCGGGGACGGGGGATCAGGGGGCAGCCTCGGGGGCTGCAGCACCCACCCCTCACCCCTCGGCAGCCCCACGGGAGCTCACCCGCGTCCGCTCCATCTTGCCCTTCAGCAGCTCCCAGCGCTGCACCGAGTCCCGCTTCTTGGGGAAGTCGCTCTGCAGCGGCTCGCGGTGCTGTGCCCGGCGGTTAAGGCTGATCACGGTCACCGCCAGCCCCGCTCCCCTGCGCGGACCCTCCCCTGGACCCGAGCCGCTGCAGGAAGGATATCCTCCGGGACGAGGGCCAGCACCTTGTCCCAGCGCTCCGGGCTGCCCAGGATGTCCTGGCCCACCAGCGCGTACTCCTCGAAGTACTTCTCCACCACGTTCACCGACCACCTGCAGAGGAGGAGTGGGGAGAGGCTCAGCGCCCCGTGGCCGGCGGCCGCGGGGGCCAGGCAGGCGCGTCCCCACCGACCTGATGAACGGGTGGATGGGCTCCGAGAGGTTCACTTTCTTCACGGTCTCTGCTCCACCCTGGGGGGACAGCGGTGCTCAGCCCCGGCAAGGCGGGCAGGGCTGCCCGGTCCCCACGCACCCACCTTCACCAGCGTCAGGTACTCCACGGCGGCCGCACGCAGCGCCGGGGACCATTTCCGCACCGCGTCGTCGCACACCCAGCAGTGGACGCCCCTCCGGCCCGAGTACACCCACAGGCGGTGCTTCATGCCCAGGTCCTCTGCGGGGGGAACAGCCGGGCTGCGGGAGCCTGCTGGCACGGGCAGCGCTGCAGACCCGCCGGGAGAACCCTCTGGGCGTCAGCACGTCCTCTGCTCAAGCCCCAGCCCCGCAGCAGCTCCCCCAGGCCCCTCTTCAGGGCAGCGCTGCGAGGGGCAGCAGCGTCTGGATGCGTCCCCGGTGCACGACAGGGGCTGCGCGGGTCCCGGGATCCCTCACCCACGAGCGCGCGGTCAATGACGCGAACAGCGATGGTCATCAGGGTCCAGCACTTGGAGCAGATCTCGGCCGAGCTGGGGGCAGAGCGCAGCGGGTCAGGCGGGCGCTGCGGCCGTGCCGTGCCCCTCCCCAACTATTCCACCTTGTTGGGGCCAGGGCCATGCTGCGAACGCCCCCGGTAACCTGCAGCACGTCCGGACGTCGTCGTAGTCCGTCATGTCGATGTCGAAGACCAGCTCCTTCTCCATGGGCTGGAAGGCCCCCAGGTGCACCGTGTTGTGCTGGCTGGGCTGCGGGGCACGACTTGCTCAGCCCCGGCGGGGGGCACGGGGGGGCCGGCGTCCTCCCGCAGCCCCCGGCCGGTGGGAGCGGGATTTGGGGGTGTTTAAGGAGAGCTTGGACGTGGTGCTTGGGGACGTGGTGCTTGGGGACGTGGTGCTTGGGGACGTGGTGCTTGGGGACGTGGTGCTTGGGGACGTGGTGCTTGGGGACGTGGTGCTTGGGGACGTGGTTTAGCGGGTGACGGTGGTGGCAGGGGACGGTTGGACCGGATGATCCTGGGGGGGCTTTTCCAACCCTAACGATTCTGGTTTGGGGTTTTTAGGGTTCTGCGACTCACCCGGTGGGAGTAGACGGCCCCGATGTCGATCTTGTAGGGGTTTATCTTCTGCAGCTCCCGCTCCAGCTCCTGGGGGCTGCCGAAGGACTGGAAGCGCACGTAGATGTCGTCCCGCAGCGTGAAGGAGAACTCCCGCAGCTGGAAGTAGTTCTTCGCCGCTGGGGGGGGGGGGGGGCACGGATAGGGCTGGGGGGGGGCCCGGCACGGACCGGCACGGGGCCCCCCCCCCGCCCCCCCCGCCCCGTTCCCGCCGCCCCCCCCGGGCCCAGCCCCGCCGCCCCCGCCCCGCCCGGCCCCCCCCCGCCGCTCACCGCCGCCGTAACCGAGCCAGCGGCCGTAGGCGCCGTGCGGGAAGAGCCGCCGGTAGAAGACCGGGAGCAGCTCGGGCAGCGCCGCCGGCTCGAACCGCGCCATGGCGGCAGGCGGCGGGAAGCGGCGGCGCCGCCTGAGCCCGGGGGCCGCCGGGAGCTGGGGGGCGGCACCGCCCGGCACGGCCTGGCCCGGCCCGGCCCGGCACGGCACGGCTCGGAACGGCACGGCACGGCCCGGCACGGCACGGCCCGGCACCCGGCACAGCCTGGGCACCGCACCCAGATACGGCTCGGCTCGGCTCGGCTCGGGAACGGGCGCTTGAGCACCTGACATAGCCCGGAACGGCTCGGCTCGGCATGGCCGGGCACTGCAAAGCCCACCCCAATCCTGCACGGCACGGCACGGCACAGCTCGGTTCGGGAGTGGGCACTGCAGTGCCCGACGTGGCCCAGAACGGCACGGTACGGCACGGCCGGGCACTGCAAAGCCCACCCCAGTCCCGCACGGCACGGCACGGCTCAGCACCTACCAGAGGGGCACGGGCAGCGCACGGGGCTGCAGCGAGCCCCGGTGGCCGGGGAGGGGCAGGGGGGGCTCGGGGCACCCCAGGGAGCTCAGCCCCTGGCCCCGCCCGCGGTCATTGCCCGGTCCCGGGGGTCCAAGGTCGGTGCGGGCCTGAGCCGGTGCTTGCGGCTGCACCGGTGCCTTCCCCGCTCGCCCCCCGAGTGTCCCCGCTCCGCTCGCTGAGCCCCGACCTCCTGCCCGGGATGGGGCCGTGGCCGTGGCTGTGGCTGGCGGCGGTGCTGGCGGGGCTGCTGTGGCTGCGGCGCTGGCACCGGGAGCGGCAGACGGTGCCCGGCCTCTCGGAGAAGTTCGTGCTGATCACGGGCTGCGACTCGGGCTTCGGCAACCTGCTGGCACGGCAGCTGGACGCGCGGGGGCTGCGGGTGCTGGCGGGCTGCCTGACGGAGCCGGGGGCCGCCGGGCTGCGGGCGGCCACCTCGCAGCGCCTGCAGACCGTCCTCCTGGACGTCACCTCCAGCCACAGCATTGCTGCCGCCACCGCCTGGGTCCGGGAGTGCGTGGGTGACCGAGGTAGGACGGGGGGGCACGGCTGGGGCTGGGGGCACGGCAGGGGACAGTGGCCCTGTGTCACCCCATCCCCTCCCCAGGGCTCTGGGGGCTGGTGAACAATGCTGGGATCTTCAACCCGGTCGGCCCCAACGAGTGGCTGAGCAAGGACGACTTCGTCAAGGTGCTGGACGTCAACCTGGTCGGCCTCATCGAGGTGACGCTGAGCCTCCTGCCCCTGGTGCGCAGAGCCCGGGGCCGGGTGGTCAACGTGGCGAGCATGGTGGGGCGCATCGCCCTGGTGGGAGGGGGGTACTGCCCCTCCAAGTACGGCGTGGAGGCCTTCTCCGACAGCCTCAGGTACCCCCTGTCCCGTCCCCCCGTCCCTCTCCCAGCCCCGATCCCCGCTGCACCACGCTCACCGCTGCCTTCCAGGCGCGAGCTCCGGGATTTCGGGGTGAAGGTGTCCATCATCGAGCCCGGCTGCTTCCAGACCAGCATCCTGGACTCCGACGAGGCGAGGCAGAGCATCGTGCGGGCGTGGGACCGCGCGCCCGACGAGGTCAAGCAGGAGTACGGGCAGCAGTACTTCCAGGCCTGTGAGTGCGGGTGCCAGGGGTGCCGGGGGGCTGTGGCTGGGATCCTGTGGCAGGGAAAGGAAAACAAAACGTGCTGCCCTCGCTGGGTTAAACCTCAGCGTGCCGCGGGGCGCCCGGCCAGCTCTCACTTCTCACCTCCCCTCTGCAGACAACAGCAATTTTCAGCGTTTAATCGTCACAGCCAACCCCAAGCTCTCCCTCGTCACCGACGCCATGGAGCACGCGCTGACAGCCGAGTACCCGCGCACTCGCTACGGATGCGGTCTGGACGCCAGACTCTTCTACATCCCCCTGTCCTACCTGCCCAGCGCCTGGGCCGACCGCCTGCTCGCCACCAGCACCACCTAGGAGCGCGCTCGGGGCGCAGCCGGTGCCCGGCACGGTGCTGCCCATACCCCCCAGCATCAGGCTTGCGGCCCGGGCCCCGCTCGCTCCAGTCGGTTGTTGGCGTTCGCGGCCATTTCACAGAAAGCAACGCTGCCCTGAGTGCCTGCGTGTGTTGCGTGGCCACCGCCGCTGCCTCGCGTCCGCCCACTGCTCTTTGCTTTCGGGGGTTTCGTGCTGCACAAGCAGCAAGGAACGGGGGGGTCCTGCTTCGCCAGGAGGGAAGGGGAGGGCAGGGGCATCCCCGGGGATGGGTGAGGCATCAAACGCTGCCGGGCAGAGGAGAACGACCACAGGGACTGGGAGGGCTGTGAGGGACCAAAGCTCCTTCCTGGCCACAGAAGACCCCGGTGCGGTGCTTGCCCCGCTCTTGGGGCAACGCAGCTCAGCCCTCGCTGGCCCCAGGCTCCGCAGGGGCTGCCCCGTGCTCCCCTCTGGTGCCCTGTGCGTGCAGGGGGAGCAGCCGGGGGGGCTGCATCAGGCAGCTGGGAGGGTGGGGCCGTGGGGTGCCCGTGTGGGCGCAGACCCAGCCAAAACCCCAAGGACCAAGCACAAAGGCTGCAGCCCCATGCCGACAACGGGCTGCCCCTCGGCTGGTTTGCAAGGGGGCAGGGGAGAGGCTCAGCGCCGCCGCCGGGAGCGCAGGAGTGTTTTGTGGGCACTGCCTGTGCAGGCGTGTGCCTACAAGCTCAGCGCAGCTTCTTGCTGCTCTCCAGCTCTGGTTCCCAGAGCCACCAGATGCCCGTGATAAAAGCAGAAGCGAGCGGCGTTAGGAAACGCAGCGCCTGCTCCTTCAGGCTCCTTCCGTAACGCTGCCGTAAGACACAGCCCAGGGCAGTGCCGGCAGCCAGACGCCTCCAGCGCGCCCCAGCTGTCGACAGAGCTGGCGACACCGGGATGGGGCAGGCAACCATCACGCTCCTGCCCAGGACCTGGCCTGGAAGGGGCCGGGGACGCACTGCGGGGCTGAGCCCCCTGCCCGTGCCTCCCCAGGCTCGGCTGCAGCCTCAGCCGCTGGCACAGCGCCGCTGGCCCCAGATCCGGCCCCACCACCAGCACTGATTTACCCAGCCCTGCGGGGTTGGGCAGGTCCAAGGTCGGTGCGGGCCTGATCCAGCGCTTGCGGCTGCAGCAGCGCCTGCTCCCGCTCGCCCCCCGAGTGTCCCCGCTCCGCTCGCTGAGCCCCGACCTCCTGCCCGGGATGGGGCCGTGGCCGTGGCTGTGGCTGGCGGCGGTGCTGGCGGGGCTGCTGTGGCTGCGGCGCTGGCACCGGGAGCGGCAGACGGTGCCCGGCCTCTCGGAGAAGTTCGTGCTGATCACGGGCTGCGACTCGGGCTTCGGCAACCTGCTGGCACGGCAGCTGGACGCGCGGGGGCTGCGGGTGCTGGCGGGCTGCCTGACGGAGCCGGGGGCCGCCGGGCTGCGGGCGGCCACCTCGCAGCGCCTGCAGACCGTCCTCCTGGACGTCACCTCCAGCCACAGCATTGCTGCCGCCACCGCCTGGGTCCGGGAGTGCGTGGGTGACCGAGGTAGGACGGGGGGACATGGCTGGGGCTGGGGGCACGGCAGGGGACAGTGGCCCTGTGTCACCCCATCCCCTCCCCAGGACTCTGGGGGCTGGTGAACAACGCCGGGATCGCCGTCCCCTCTGCTCCCAACGAGTGGCTGAGCAAGGACGACTTCGTCAAGGTGCTGGACGTCAACCTGGTCGGCCTCATCGAGGTGACGCTGAGCCTCCTGCCCCTGGTGCGCAGAGCCCGGGGCCGGGTGGTCAACGTGGCGAGCGTGATGGGGCGCATCGCCTTCTTCGGCGGGGGGTACTGCCCCTCCAAGTACGGCGTGGAGGCCTTCTCCGACAGCCTCCGGTAAGTCCACGTGCGGAGCCCGCTGCTGGTCCTTCAGGCCGCTTCACTTCTCTGGCAGAGCCTTCGCCTGCGCAGACCCCTTCCTCTGCCACCCCCAGCGAGCACACGTGGGCTTGTTTTAGCTGCCGCCACCAGACGCACGAAGAGGGCATTTGGGGACGCAGCGCCCACCCACGCGAGCGCCGCCTCGTGCCGTACCCACGGCCACCGCTGGCAGCCTCCGCTCTGGCTTCGGTCCAGCTCACGCAGAGGCAGCCCAAGGGAGGGGACGGTGAAGGATGTGGCAGGGCTCTGATTTCATTCCCCCGCGTGCTGGATCTGCCTGGCTGCAGGGGAGGCTGCTGGCCCCAGGCTGACACCACCTGCCCGGGCAGGAAACCTGCTTGGACCTTGCCCTCGCTCCAGATCCCGGGGGAACGTCCCCGAGGTCTGTTCTGACCCCATCCCATCCAGACTCAGCAAACATTTGTTCATGAACCACCTCGGACGCGTGCTGGGGCTGGCACGGGGTGTGTTGGCGTGTTCAGGATCCCCCCCCCCAGTCCCCTGTCACAAGGCTGCCGTGCATCCTGCACGACCCCGTGCTGGCTGCCGGGATCTGGTCCCACGGGGCTCGGATCCTTCCAGGCTTGAGATGCGCCACTTCGGGGTGAAGGTCAGCATCATCGAGCCAGGCTACTTCAAGACAGCGATCACCGGCGCCGAGAACCTGGAGAAGTGCTTTCTTAGCACCTGGGAGAAGGTCTCGGATGAAACGAAAGCAGGCTACGGGGAGAATTACTTGAAGGACTGTAAGTACACCACCTAGCAGCTAAAGCAACGGTCCTCCCTCCCCGAAGCCAAAGCCCACCCCGGGGCCACAGGGTGTCCAGCCGCCCTGGGAGCCAGAGAGTTCAGTTGCCTTTGGCAGGAGGCTCAGCACCCACCGGGCCCCTTCTGCCTCCGCAGTTGTGGCAGGAGCCAGGAAGATGCAGAAGAGGTGCAACTCCAACCTCTCGCTGGTCACGGACTGCATGGAGCACGCGCTGACCAGCCGCTACCCGCGCGCCCGCTACTCGGCCGGCTGGGACGCCAAGCTGCTCTTCATCCCCCTCAGCTACCTGCCCTCCACCCTCGCCGACGTGATCCTGACCTGGCTCTACCCCAAACCTGCCCAGAAAGCCTGAGGCCGCTGCGGGCAGCAGCAGCCAGGGGCTGAGATCTGGCATCGCCCTGCAGCTGAAGCCGCGCGGAGAAGTTCCTAAACCCCTAGATCGGCGTACATCCTGCGACTCGCCGTCACCTGCTAGCAAACAGGTTTGCTGCTGAATAAAGACAACGTCCTCTTCCCTGCACGGCAGGGCTTTTCTTTTTAGCTGTGCCCCCTCCCTCAGACAGCGCACCGAGGCCATGCCCCTGCCTGCACCGGGAGAGACGGGACAGAAGCGTCGGCACGGCTGTGCCGAGCCTCTCCGCCTGCACCAGCCCCTGCCCGCTTCGCTGTGCCCTGGTGCTGGGGACACCCAGGTGCTCTGAGCTGCAGCAGCCGGCTCCGTGCCCCACGGGCAGAGCGGCTGGGAAGGGGAGTGAGCGCTGCTTCAGGTGGCCAGGGGAGCCCCCAGCCCCTCTGCTGCCTGCCCTGGGTAAAGGGGACAAAGCAGCCGCCCCAGGGCTCCTGAGCCAGGCAAACCCAGCCCAGCGCCGCGTCCAGAAGGGTCCGAGCCAGCTCTGCCAGCACAGGCAGCTACCAGAGGCCAGAGCAGAGCTCCCAGCACGTGGATCTGTGCAAGATGAGGCGGTGAATCGCAATTAAGAAATGGAGTTTTATACCGGGAGCTGGTGCAATCCGGCCTCTCCTGCAGGATGACCCAGAGCAATTCGGGTTTCTGGCTCTTCCCCCAGCTGCTGCTCAATACCTGGGCTGGGGCTGTTGCATGCCAGCCTCTATTTATATGGCCCCCACACCGGGATGGGCTGTGACAGACCTTCACTGAGCGGGACCAGAGCAGCACAGGACCTGCCCAGGTAACCCCAGGGTTGGGGCCGCAGCGTTCACAAGGGTGCAGCTCCTCTGGCTGGGTCAGGCACATCTGGAGGGAGGTATAGAAAGGCTCGGACACAGCTGGCTCAAGGACATCCAAACACTGCTGAGGCAGGAGCTTGCTCTGAGGAGGAGGTGGGCGCCGCTCTGAAGGTCCCCAGCCCATCGCGCTGCTGCAGGGAAAGAGGCGGAGCGGTGTCACGCTCGGGGGGAGCACAGCAAGGCTCCACCAAAAACGCGTCCTTGGTGCTTCTTAGTCACTCTGAGGACAAAAGCTCATGTGTAAGAGGGCCAGAAGGAAACAGCCACCGAGTGCTGAGCAGGATGGGCGGTTGGGGGCTGAGGGAGACGCAGGGGCCAGGTAGGACGGAGAGCTTTGAACCAGCACCTGCCACGAGCGCGCCCACCCGAGGAGCACCGGCTGCAACGGGCTCCCATGGGCAGCAGCCAGCAGGGAAGTGCAGGGCCTCGCACCTGAGATCCGAAGACCTCCCAACACCAGGGAAAACCCCCAGCGCTATGTGCTCAGGAGAGCTGTCCGACGGCTGAGACTAACAGCTCCCGGGGCGCAGCGGCAGCTGCTCCGACCCAGACGCCACCAGTCCCTGCGCGCTCCCCAGGACCCAGCCTTCATCCCAGGGCAGCACACGGGACACTCTGCCTCTTCCTTCCCCCAGAGCCGAGCTCCAGCGAGGATGTGGCTGTGGCTGGCGGCGGTGCTGGCGGGGCTGCTGTGGCTGCGGCGCTGGCACCGGGAGCGGCAGACGGTGCCCGGCCTCTCGGAGAAGTTCGTGCTGATCACGGGCTGCGACTCGGGCTTCGGCAACCTGCTGGCACGGCAGCTGGACGCGCGGGGGCTGCGGGTGCTGGCGGGCTGCCTGACGGAGCCGGGGGCCACCAGGCTGCGGGCGGCCACCTCGCAGCGCCTGCAGACCGTCCTCCTGGACGTCACCTCCAGCCACAGCATTGCTGCCGCCACCGCCTGGGTCCAGGAGCGTGTGGGTGACCGAGGTAGGACGGGGGGGGCACGGCTGGGGCTGGGGGCATGGCAAGGGGGCAGAGACCCTGTCTCAACTCATCCCCTTTCCAGGGCTGTGGGGGCTGGTGAACAACGCCGGGATCGCCGTCCCCTCTGCTCCCAACGAGTGGCTGAGCAAGGACGACTTCGTCAAGGTGCTGGACGTCAACCTGGTCGGCCTCATCGAGGTGACGCTGAGCCTCCTGCCCCTGGTGCGCAGAGCCCGGGGCCGGGTGGTCAACGTGGCCAGCGTGATGGGGCGCATCTCCTCCTTCGGCGGGGGGTACTGCCCCTCCAAGTACGGCGTGGAGGCCTTCTCCGACAGCCTCAGGTATGGGGGAGGCCAGCCTCATCCCTCTCGGGGCTCCCGTCTGCTGGGCGGTTGTACCCTCCTTTCCCCACGCAGGGCTTTGAGCTGTGCCCAGCTGCCTCCCATCCCCACAGCTGAGCTGAGCATTGAGCCACGGGGAGGGCTTGTGAAAGACGTCCCCGTGGGTTGGGAAACTTGTGCAAGGCCGGAGCCAGCGGTTGTGCAAGTAGAGAAGGGTTTTGAGGAGCCTCAGGGAGAGGCGAGGGCTCCCCGGCTGCCACCCGGGGGACAGAGGGGTGTCGGGGGGGGGTCCCCATTGCCTCGTGATGCCTGGTCCCTGGGGTGCTGATGGCCCCCTCCCCGGCCAGGCGTGAGATGCGCCCCTTCGGGGTGCAGATCTCCATCATTGAACCCGGCGGCTTCCAGACGGGGATGACTGACCCCAGGGTGCTGGTGAAGGCCTTGGAGCGCCTCTGGGAGAGGCTCCCAGCGGAGACCCAGGCAGCCTACGGCCCCCGCTACTTGGAGAGCTGTGAGTACCCCCCCCCTCCCCAGCCCTCACACCCCCGGGGCTGTGCTGCTGACCCCCGTTTGTCCCCCACCAGATGCCCGGCGCACGGCCCTGGTGCACCGCCTGAGCAGCTCCCGCCTGTCCATCGTCACCGGCTGCATGGAGCACGCGCTGCTCGCCCGCTGCCCCCGCAGCCGCTACACGGCCGGCTGGGACGCCCGGCTCGCCTTCCTGCCGCTCAGCTACTGCCCGGCCTGGCTCTCTGACACCATTATCACTTTTTTCCTGCCCAGCCCGGCCGGGGGGATACCTGCACGCCCCTGAGGTGTGTGTCTCTGTCCCCGTTACGCTGCTCAATAAAGCTGGCGTGAAGGGGGCTTCCCGTGGCGAGCTCCTTCCTCAGAGGGACCTGGAAGCTGCTGGGACGCGGTCCTGGGCCACCCGCTCCGCTCAAGGCGCACCCAAGCCCTTGCCCGGAGCAGCTGCAAGCATCGGAGCCGTGGCCGTGGAGACGGCTGTGCCCCGACAGCCCTGCGGGGGTCCCGCAGCATCCCCTCGGGCAGCAGCAGCCTTCCTCGGCGCTTCCCACCTCCCCGGACCTCAATGACACCTCGCACAGCTTGGCGTGCGGGGTGCGGACACGGGTCCCTTGGCCACCAGCCGCGGCCTGCAGGGAGGACAACCCCAGTGCAGCCTCCCTCCAGGCTTTTATTTGGTTTTTGGGGGGTATTTAGGGCCAAACACTTACCCGCACGCCAGATCCACAGGCTCCGGAGCTGCCACATGCTTCTGTAGTGCTCTGGGTGCCTTTATCCGTAGCTCACTACCTCCCTCAGCTGCTGAAAGCTGGTTGGGAGCACCCGGGCAGCTTTTTGCCCTTAGCACAGGGGGAGAAATCCCCAGCCGCCAGCTCCCAGCTTCATCTGAGCAGTCAGGGACCGGCCCCGTGCAAAGCCCCCAGCGGCGCGGCCCCGCTGTCTGCAGGCTCCCCTGGCACCAGGTGGATGTTGCTGGGTTTCGGCACATCAGCTGCGTGGGCGGCAACTCACATCCTTCATAACCCTAATTAAGGGCTGATTAGCGATGATCAGCTGGGAGACAAGCCCCTTAGGTTGTACACTTGCCTGCGGGGTAAGAGCAGCGTTAACAGCAGCCTGGCTCCCACCCACCCAAGTCCCACAGCGCTTCTCCCTCGTATGCAAGAGCGGGACAGCGCCGGGGCGAGAAGCCCAGGCAGGGAGCACTCGGGGCCCCCGTGCACGCTGTGCCACAGCCCCATGGCAGCAGCCAGCAAAACGTTCAGTTGTTTTTTTTTTTTTGCTGGGCATGGCAGGTGGGTACGGCATCCCCAGCAGCCTGCACGGCACCACGTCCCTGCGCGTCCCCGGGGGGGGGGTGTAGAGCGCAGCGGCGATGCTGGGCAGCACTGGGAGAACGGCTGGTCCCAGAGCAGCCCTGCCTGCTGCCGGCAACCATGAAGTACAAATCCCACGGGAATTTTGGGCCCAGATTCAGCTCCGTGGGGTAAAAGCTCCAGCGGGGCTTCAAGTCCCTCCGGTGTCCCAGGGACACCCCCCCCCCCCCCCCGAGCTGAGCTCCCCCAGCTGCCCCTCCCGCCCTGCCCCGAGCCCTGGAGCGGTGCCTTTCCGGAGAGGAAGCAGCCTCTTATCCCACTTATCTCCAAACAAATGGAAGAAGCGGGCCCCTGGAGAGGGTGGGGGCCCCTTGGGCTCGCTGGAGACGGTCAGGTTTGGGTGCCGGTGGCCTTGGAGCATCCCAGCAGAGATTGGGAGAAGGAGCCGAGCTGCCTGCCCCAGCTCCTGCCCCGCTCCCAGCGGCACGGCTGGCTTGGAAATGCCACCAGCTCCTGCAGCTGGAAGTCCTGGCTGGGATCGGGCAGCCCCAAAACGCCCCCAGGAAAGCCTCAGGTCCCGCGGGTTGCTCTTGATCCAACCGCTGCAGGGTCACCTTCGTCGCTCGGTCCTTCCTGCTGCATCTACCAACGCTTTTGCTCTCCACAGACAGGTCTGGTCCTTCCCCAAGCCCTTGGGAAATAAAACGCCAAGACAAGGAGCTTGCCAGCCCACAGTGGATAGTGTTTGTGCCATCAAAGCTGGATTGCATGCCCCAGTCTTAGAAGGTGAGGAAGACGAAAACAAATAAATGACCCCGAGGCCCTCACGCCGGTGCCTGGCCCTGCAGGGCAGAGCACCGCGGCTGCAGCTGGGCAGGACAGAGTCCAGGGGCTGTTGGGGCTGGGACCAGCTTCTTTCCCTTCCTCACCCCCTCTTAGCATCGGCCCCTGCTGGCCGTGGCCGCGGCGCGTGGCCTGGATCCGATTCCTGCCTTTCCCATGGGCTTGCAGCGGGCAATAACTCCCCTCAGCTCATCTCCTCCCACCTCAGTTTCACGATCTGTTACACGGAAACAAAAACCGCATCCCTGCCCTGCTGGGAAGGTGCAGCCACAGCGAAGGCCGAGCCTCCCGGCCCACGGCACAGCGTGGCACCCCTGTGCCAGCTGCGGGGCAAAGCGCACCCTGCGGTGCCGGGAGTGGGACCAAAACCCCGAGTTCCCCTTTGCAAACAGAGGCTGGGACCCTGCGGGGCCGGGGTACCTGCTCGCTGGGCTCGCTGGCGACTGGCCTGTTGTTGTGCAAGGGCCGACTTATCAGTGCCGTATGCTTCCCTGTTCCAGCCGTGCCTTCCTTCCGAGCCGATTGTTGATCACAATGTCTTGTCTGCACTTGAAAAGGAGATTTCCTGCAATTGTTTTGCAGGACTTGCAGCTCGATGCAAAACGTTCTGCCTATCAGCCCCCTCCCCAGCGTGGGGGCAAGGCTAAAGCCCCCTCCCTTCCCCTGCAAAACTGCCAGGCAATCACGTTGGCTTGATTAATTGCTGCCTGGCCAGAGGTGTTGCTGTGGAGATAGCCATCTGCAGCGAATTCCGACGGCTGAGGAGGCATCGCAGCTCCAGCTGCCCCCGTGCCTTAAAATCCTGGCTCAGAGGCAGTGCCCTGGGGGATGTGGTTGCTTTTCCCCCCCCCCCAGCAATGTGCTGTGTCCCCAGTGTGCCGATTTTGGGCTCTTTCCCCAACGGAAAGCCTGAGGGCCCCCGAGCAATGCCTCGGGGACAGGCACGGCACATTCCCCCTAACCCCCTTTATCCCTCGGGGCTCCCAGCAGATTCATTTTCCCCCTGCCCACGGCACCAGCGAGCCCTGGGCAGGATTAGGCCCATGGCTTGGTGGCCGCCAGGTCCTGCGTGGAGCAGGCAGCAGGTGGGGTGTCTCCAAATCACCCACGGAGCCCCTCTGGTGCTGATGCTGGCACCTTCCCGAGGCCTCCCCTTCCCCAGCGCGCCGTGACCTCAGGTGCACGCCAAACCGGGGGGCTGGAAGCCGCGTCTGGCGTCCCCTCGCGCTGGGCTGTCTCAGGATATCGGGCTGCCATGGTCATTTCCTGCTGGGGAGGATCCCAGAGCCCACCCCACGCCCTGCGGCGGCCGCATCCCCGCACGCCCAGACGAGCGCCAGCCGCCGTGCCGCGAGGATCGCCCCGCGCAGCTGCTCCGCACGCCTGCCGGTGAGCCAGCACGCCTCGCGCCCCTCTCCCACCGCTGCCACGGGAGTCGAAAGCCCCGGGCACAGCTAGGCTCTGGCCCTGCGGGCTTCTCGCCAAAGCTTTCAGGAGGGTGACAGCGCCTGGGCAGGGCTGGTGCTCTGGGGGCGCTGGTTGCGGTGCGCGGAGCCCCGCGCGGTGCCGTAGGGTGCCCCGGTGCAGCGATGCACTTGGTATTCCTGGGGACGGGTCCCCTCGGGAGTTCTGCAACGGGGTCCGCGGCACCTTTGCCGTGCGGCTGCAGCCGTGCTGGGATCCACAGGCTTTCACGCTTGTGGCAATAAAAGGATGCTGTTACATTTCCCTTAAGTTCGTAGTTTTGGTACCTACTCAGAGCCCCGAGGGGATCCGGTGCAGTGCGCGGCAGGGAGGAGCGAGGGGGCATTCCCATCTGGGCCGCACGGCACCTGCACGCCGCAGCGGGGGCAAGGCTGCTGCTGCGGTCTCCTGCGTGCTTTGTGGTCCTGACCGCGGCGCCGGGGTGCACCTCTGCGTGTAGGGGCAGGGCGGCAGCAGCGGGGATCCCACCAGCTCTGCGCCGGGGGGACCTGAGCGCAGGAGGCGTGGAGGCAGCTGCAGGGAGCAGCAAGGGAGGCTCCCAGGCTTGCAGCCCCATGCCCACGCTGACGTTGCTGAGCCTCGGGGCTTGCAGGTGCCCTGACTGGGTCCTTGTACTCTGCCACCTGCCAGCCCCCAGCGCCGCGTGTCCCCAGGGTACGGCCACGGCTGGCTGTGGTCCAACAGGGATGGAAGCGGGAACACAGCTGGGGGACTGGGAGGCTGCTGCTTGCGGCTGGCATTTGTCTGCGAGGTGAGGTTAACGTTCAATGCTGATGCAGCATCTTTGGAGGGATGATGTAGGAATTTACCCATCGAAATAAAATCCCATAGGATTAAAAAAAAATACATACGCACTTCCAGAACCTCCCCCTGCGACTGAACTTCACCAGGAGAGACCAGCTGTTTTTTCTCTATTTTCCAGCTGCCCCACTCAGGGCAGCCACTTAGATTTTCTATCTGAGTTTCTCTTTTGATCTTTTCTTATGTCTAAATGAAAGCTCCTGCCCCTTATAAATAACTTTTTTTTTTTGGGGGGGGGGATCTCTAGCATCCCTCAGTGCAAGGAGGCAGAGGGATATAAAGCAAGACCTGGTGAGCAAGTCTCACAGCTTAATTCAAGCAAGTCTCGTAGTGTGACACCCACAGCTGGGTCTTTGTGAGACCCCTGTGCCCCATACCCCGGTGCTGCAATTCAGTCGTCATTTGGGACGGCCAAGAGCAGAAATTGAAGTTACCAAGAAGCTGAATGTGCGGATGCTTCCCGGCTCTAGCGCCTGGCAGGGGGAGGACTCCCAGCGTGGCTGCAGCTCTCTGCCCCGCCGAAGGGCTCCGCAGTTCATTGCTCTCCCTTTCTTTGCAGCTACCAGAATGGCTGAGACGACCGCTGCCCCCAGCGAGGCGCCCACTCTCCCAAATGAGTATGGGGACTACCACAACTGGTCTGAGCTGCTCCACCTCTTCAACTACACCTACACGTTCTGCGAGTTCAGCCTGGATGAGAACGTCAAGCGGGTCGTCCTCTTCATCCTTTACCTGGTCATCTTCGTGGTGGGCTTGGTGGAGAACCTCCTCGTCATCTGGGTCAACTGGCAGACACGGGGCAACAAGAGCTTGGTGAACCTCTACATCATCAACATGGCCATTGCCGACCTCGGAGTGCTGCTCTCGCTGCCCATCTGGATGCTGGAGGTGATGCTGGATTACACCTGGCTCTGGGGCAGCTTCCTCTGCCGCTTCACGCACTACTTCTACTTCGCCAACATGTATGCCAGCATCTTCTTTCTCACCTGCCTGAGTGTGGATCGCTACGTGTCCCTGACGAGCTCCTCCCTCTTCTGGCGTAAGCACCAGCACCGGGCACGCCGCATCATCTGCGCCTGCAGCTGGGTCCTGGCAGCAGCCATCCCCTTCCTGGAGGTCGCTCACATGCAGCTGGTCAACACCGGAGAGCCCATCTGCATCTTCATGGCCCCCTTCGAGACCTATGACGAGTGGGCGCTGGCAGTCAGCTTGGCCACCACCACCATTGGGTTCCTCATCCCCTTCCCCATCATCACCGTTTTCAACATCCTGACGGCCAGGTTCCTGAAGCGCACCAAGCCGGAGAGCAGGAAGCACTGTCTGCTCATCTACGCCTACATCATCGTGTTCCTCGTCAGCTGGCTGCCCTTCCACGTCACGCTCACGCTGCTCAACCTCGACGGCAACCACATCATCCTCCACTGCACGTTCGCTCACTTCCTCTACTTCTTCTACGACATCATAGACTGCTTCACCCTGCTCCACTGCGTGATCAACCCAATCCTCTACAACTTCCTAAGCAAAAACTTCCGCAGCAAGCTCATCTCTGCCGTGGTGAAATACATCCCCAAAGACCTAGCCGGCCAGAAAGGTGCAGACAATTCCTCCTCCACCACGCAGCACTCCATAGTCATCACGAAGGACAACAACCCCCCCAATTAAGCGGGGCGTTGGACTGCCCGCTCGTGGCTGGCCCCAGGGGGGTGGCCAGCTCCCTGGGCTCACTGCGGTCAGTAAGATTATTTTCCCTGGTGCTAAGCAGACACTTTGCTTTTAAACAACACTTCTTGGCTGGCCACCTACTGTGCTCTGAAGGCAAGGGCAGAGTGCCAGACGTGAAATTAGATGGTGCAGGGAGTCACAGACACGTCGCCTCTGATGTGCTGCCCTATCGGATCTGTTTTGCTAACAAAAGAATAAGAGAAAGAGATATTTCCTGTTTTCCAAAGAAACACTTGTCCTCTGTCTGCTCCGAAGCCTGCCCACCAACCCACCACTGGGACCCGACGCCAGCAGCCCCCGACCTTCCCCACAGCCACACAGGGTGGGGAACACGCTGCCCTCTTCCTTTAGCCCAGGGTTTTCTGCAGCCCCTACTATCACTTACCCGAGTGCTCTGGCCATAACCCGCTGCAAAAGTATGGGATGAACATTGCCCTTCTGCTCTGATGCTTTCCCGAGCAGGAACGAGATAAAATTCATGCCTTTGAAAGACAAACCTTCCCTCGCAGCACCTGGCAGGGAGCTGAAAGCCTGATTTTACAGAAATGAAGGCAACAAAACCCGGAGGTGCTGAGCATGACACAGAGCTGAGCTTTAACGAGGGGAGGAACCACTCAACATCAGCAACTCGTTGAGAGCGATTGTTCAAACCCAGCAGTAAATTAGGGACAATTAGAACTGGGTTTCACTGCACAAGTCTGCCTTCAAACAGGGCTGGGGAGAATCGAGTTAGGGTTCCTGGTTTGCATACTGCAGCAGGACACCCAGCTCATTAACTCCGGTCTCCTTTAAAGCATCTCGTGTCGGGTTCCTCAGCCGCTGGGCACCTTTCTAAGTACCGGCAGGCTCTGGCAGTCCTTGACACGCAGTCCCTCTCAATCAAAGTCGCATGGAAGGCGTGCGCTGCGGCACTTCCACGTGCACGCACCCTCGGAGCACGGGCTGCAAGAAACTGGAGCATCCGGAGAAAGTTCCTCCTCATCTGGCTTCGGCTCAGTCACATGCTGTGGGTCAAGCCCTGGCTAGGGGAAGGTGAAGGAGCGGCAGCCGCTGGAAGGGAATTCATAAATCTGGAGGCCTTGAGCTGCTTAAGAAACACATTTTTAAAAAAGCAAGGCATAAGCAAATTGGACCGGATCCGAGGACAGGATGCTCGCCTCCAGCAGCGGAGGGCAGGATGTGCCGGGCTGACACGGACCCACGGTCACCGTGGGGCTGGCCGGGGGCCGCTCTGCGCCCCCGCTGCACGCCCCAGGACTGCTGCGCAGAGATGTCCCTGCTCGCCTCCAGAAGGGGACCGGCCCGGGCAGGAAAAGACAAATCCTTCTCTGTCACAGAAATATTTGCTGAGCAGCCAGGGCAGAAGTCAGCCCCCCGACACGAGGGCAGCCCCTTCAATAGGGGATGCGGAGGCAGCCGCCGGCTGAGCACGGCTCCGGGCCCGACCCCTCTCAAGGCTTCCTTTGCTCACGCCCTCTCATTCTCACTGAAGAAACTGAAGATAAGCACACAATAGCAAGACATCTGATACATGACATAACCAGGACAGCACTATATTCAAGTTACTTAAGCATGTACAACTTGGTATTTGACCTATTAAACTTTTGTTTTCCTTTGTTTTAAAGAAAACTCTCCTAATGCATCTGCAACTTTTGTGCGCTGCAGCTCACAGTGCTGGAGGCCAGAGCGGCCTCAGAATTATTTCACCCACAGCTTCACCCAGAGACCTGGCTCCAAAACCCTGCAGGTCCTGCAGCTCCCCTTGACTCCCCCCCGGCCTTCCCTTGTCCCCTCTCACGGGAAGCCGTCCCAGCAGCGCGTTCCTTTAGCACTTCCCAAATACCCGCTGCTCCTGGGCCTCGTCCCCAGCTTGAATTTGTCCAGCACCTGCTCCTGGCACTGGCTAACTATAAAAAGAATTATTATTTACTTTTTACTACAGAAACAAGGCACGAGAGGTCAACATTTTTCATTTTATTATTCTAAATAAAAACCACACTTTGTGCTGAACAATGGAGTATAAAAGAACCCAATGTACAACGATTTTAGACATCTACTATTTGGGGGGAAAGTTTACAAAATATACAAAACTTTACAGCAAATAGATAGTAAACACTTAAATATCAGGAGGTCAGTACCTACTATTAACTTAACAAAAAGGTTAGACAGCAATTCAACTTTTTTTTTTTTTTTTCCTTTCTTCTGCTTAATTATTTTGTTAAGAGACCCGGATCCTTCGAGAAAGGGGAGGACAAACCGGAACGGCGCGATGCATTGCGGGGGTCGGAGCAAGGCAGCTCCGAGCACCCTTCGCAGCGCCGCGGGGGCCGCTAGGGCCCCATCCCAGGCCTGGTGGGGCTGGCAGAGGGGCCGTGTGGGGCTGGGCCCGGTGTGGGGCCGGGGCCGGGCCCGGTGTGGGGCCATGCCCAGTGTGGGGCCATGCCCGGTGTGGGGCCGGGCCCGGTGTGGGGCCGGGCCCGGTGTGGGGCCATGCCCGGTGTGGGGCCAGGCCCGGTGTGGGGCCGGGCCCGCTGTGGGGCCGGGCCCGCTGTGGGGCATGCCACGCAGCCCCCCGACCACAGGGGAGGAGAGCTCCCTCAGCCCCTCTCAGCCACGGCCCCGTCCCCACACTGCCTCCGCGAACGAGAGCTCGCCGCCAATCGCAGGCAGCTTCACGTGGGAATAATTCATGACCACACAGGGAAGAAACCAAGACAGAAACGTCAGGGACCTGAGCGCTCTCTCCCCACCCGCACACCAAAAGCAGCCGGCAGAAGACGGGGTGGGCTTTTGCTTTCCTGTCCCTGTGCTCAGAAGGGTGGGCTTGCTTTGCCCGCTACTGTTTCAGTGTAAAAGCTTCTCTTTTTGGTTTATGTGCACAAAAGGCTTTTGCTTCACAGCTTAGCTGGACACGGGGCTGCAGGCTGTTACCACGCACCAGTGCCCCGAGGCGTCCCGAAGCTCATTGAAGCTCCTGGGGCATTTCGGGAGGGTCTCGAGGCTTTGAAGACTCAGCGGTCTCAAGCCTCCCTCACATCCTTCATAACAACCTCCAAAGCAGACCACATGCCAGGGCCCCGTCCACCAGCACACCTCACCACCATCAGGACAACGGAGGCGACCCTGTGCCTCAACGAGCCCCCCGGTGACATGCTGCCGGCCCCCAGCGCGCCTCCTGAGCTCTTCCCTTTGAGCCAGCAGGGTGGGCACGGCTCCTCGCTGCCGGGGGTCCCGCACCAAGGCCGCTGGCTGACCAGCAGCACCCCACAACCAGCACTCGGGAAGCGCAACTCTGGCTGACAGACACCCTCCCCACCTCCCGCACGAGCCACCTACCATCTCAGTACCTCTTTTCCTCTGTAAACATACTGCACGCACCAAAGTGCCAAGCGGACGAGTCCCGTTAGGCGTCTCCAGCAGGCAGTCAGCTGGCCCAAACCTGGCCAACACGACATGGACGGGGGAAAGGACGCGAACCCCTCCGCAGCCTCCACTTCCCTTTTTCCTCCCAAGTGAGGTCGGCTCCTCTGCCCCTGCCCCGTGCAGACACCGAAGTGGGAGAAGGAGGGCGCGCCAGTGCTCCAGGTGGGGGAGCAGAGTTCCCCTGCAGCCCCTGGAGGGGACCAGGGGGGAGCAGGAGGATGTGGCCCGAAGGAGGCTGCAGCCCGCAGAGAGCCCACGTGGGATCGGTTCGGGAAGGACAGCATGCCGTGGGGGGGACCCTGCACGGAGCAGGGGAAGAGCGTGATGATGAAGGAGCGGTGGAGAGGAAGCATTGCAGGCTGACCGCAGCCCCTGTTCCCCTGCACTGCTTGGGAGAGGAGGTAGAAGAGGGTGGATAGGAGGAAGGTGTTTTTAGTCTGCTTTTAGTTCTCACTGCTCTACGGTTCTTAACTGGCAATAAATTAATCTTCCCCAAGCCAAGGCTGTTTTGCCCATAACGGCAAGTGGAGGGAGATCTCCCTGTCCTTATCTCAACCCACAAGTTTCGGTCTCCCCTCACCTTGTATTGCTACGTAGCTCGTTCCACAGGACTTGGATGGGACTAAAGGAAGAGTTGCTTTCGATGGGGAAGGCTGTAACAGGAGTAAAATGACCCAGCTGGGTGGCCTTTGTACCTCAAGAAACCGGTACGGGACAGGAGAGGATGGAGGCTGTCATCTCCTCGGATGCTACATGTTAATACTCACGAGGTGCTTTGCATCTTCCACGCGCTTTGCAGATGTGAGCCAGTAATCTTCAGCACACTCCAGGGAGGTAGGTCGGTACCACAAGTGTTACCACCCTCATTTTACAGATGAGGAAACTGAGGCAAAGAGGTGAAGTGACTTGCCCAAGGCCACAGTGGAGCGGGGGGAGCAATCCCCAGGAATTCCTAGCTCACCAACAACGCGTCCGGACCACGCTGGGCTGCGGGTTGCCCCTTCGAGCGGAGGGGGAAGCGGGGTGATCTCACAGGGTTTGCAAATCACTAGTTTTGTTTTGTAACAGCATATCTTTGCAGAAGCACAGGAGCCCAATTTACGACGACTGTGGCTTGAAAGCGCTTCCTGTTTGTGAGGTAGTATGAGTTACCTAAGGGCAGTTATAACTCACGCCGTGGTATTTGGAAAATATGTTCCTCTCCACCTCTGCCCCACAGCAGGATAGCATGGGAACAAGCCGGTCCCACCCTTCCTGGTGTAAACACTGCCGGCAGGGCCGGCCCGGCCCCGGGAGCCCACACTGCAGCACACGCGGCTCCCAGCGGCTGCCCCGGCACACGCCGCGGTCACGGCGTCGCGACAGAAGGCGAACGAACTCACATCGGCACCAACACCGTCCTGCAGCGCTCGTCGGCGAGGAGACGCGTCCGGGATGCGGCAACCCACGGCGGCAGTGGTGGCAGCAGCAGGGGCCATGCCTCCGGCAGAGCTCCGTCCTTCCCGACGACACCGACGGAGAGATAAGGCCACGGTTTTGTCTTGTGCTCATGCGCCGGGATCACGCAGCCTCAGCAACGCTGCTCTCCTGCGGCTTCCAACACGACGCCCTGGGACGCGGCGAGCGCCACGTGCACAAGAGCGGAGGAGATGCCAGCACGCCCTCAGCAGCCGGCAAAAGCCGGGCACGATGACGCCGCTGCAAAGCGCCTCCTAGGAAGCAGCCGATCCCTCAGCACGGAGCTGCTGCCCTGCCTCGCTCGGCCGTTCCTCCGCGGGACCTCCCTGCTCGCAGCACCCATCCCCTCCGAGCAGCCCCCTGCTCGGGCTGCTCCCCGCCACGAGGTGGCCGGCTCCTTCCTTTCCCTTTGTCCAAGAACGGGCTCTTTGAAGACGGCAGCAGCATCACGGGCACGGCAGCAACATGCCCAGGGCCCCCAGCCGCCCTCCGTTGCCTGCCCCTGGCATCCCGCCTCACTGCCTGCTCAGCAGAGCCACAGTGGCAAGGCCGATCCTGTGACACAGACTCTCCTCACAATAGCAGCAGAACCCCAGTGATGCCTAGAACGAGTCTTTGTTTTCCTGTCTTTTTTTCCTTTTTCTTCAAGTCCAGCACCATCCTGCTCTAGCTCTGTCCCTCTCTACTGAGGTCAGGTGTCAAAATATCTTAGCAGCATCAGTTTGTGGGTAAGCTCAAACTGAGGGTTAGCCTAGTCAAGTGGGCTAAAAGGTTTAAAAATAAAATCTAGATTCAAAACCTAGTGAGAAATGCTAAAAACACAAAACTCATTGGCCTCTAACAGGATCAGAGGTAAGTAAACATGACGGACTTCTCAGAAACAGTGATGTAGCTTACGTGCTGTTGATTTGTACGATGCCAATCTAAAAAGACCTAGCAAGGCCAAAAATTAAAAAAATAATAATAATAAAAATAGAAAAAGAGGATTCCATCCATGACGCCTGACCATTAAATAAAATAAATGACGTTTCTCCACAGCTTCTGTCGCGAGCGTTTGCTCCTTTGCTGGCCCTGCCCTGCCTCACCCCATCAGCTGTCCGCATTTTTCTCCGCATCTTTGGAATGGATAATGTACATGAAAGTCTGCTCGATGGTGAAGTCCGGGGGGAGGCTGCCTTTGTGCACGCCTATGTGCTTGCTCATGAGGTTGAGCGTGGAGCTGTAGTGGCCGCACACGGTGCAGCGGTACATGAGGGCCCCTGAGTGCGTCCGCAGGTGGCACTTGATGGTGGAGCGGCCGCGGAAGAACTTGTGGCACACCTTGCACTGGTAGGGCTTCTCTCCGGTGTGAATCCTCCGGTGGTAGTTGAACTCGCTGGTGTGGGCAAACCTCTTCCCGCAGACCTTGCAGCTGTACTTACTGTTGCCCGGCTGGCTCTGCAGCGCCAGGTCTTCGCTCAGGAACTCCTCAGGCAGCTTCCTCTTCTGCAGGCCCTGCGGCTGGAGCCGGTCACCGAAGCTGGGTCGGATGTCCAGGCCGCTGCCGCACTTGTGCTGGCTGACGTGGTAGCGGTACGCCGCCTCCAGCTTGAAGCTCTGCCCGCAGAAGTGGCAGCGGAAAAGGGCCTCCTCCACGTTCTGGTGGACGGCCAGGTGCTTCTCCAGCAGGTGCCGGTCCACAAAGCTGTTGGCGCAAACGGAGCAGGAGAAGACCGAGATCCCCAAGTGAGACAGGGCGTGCCACATCAGGCTGCAGAGGCTCAGGTGCCTCTGATCGCATACGCCGCACGTCTGGCTTTTCAGGTTCACGTGGTCCAGGATGTGGTTGCGGACGGTGTGGAAGTCTTTGGCCAAAGGCTTCCCGCAGGCGGCGCACGCCAGCTCCGAGCCGGATCCTCCGCCAAACGCGCCGACCTTCCCCGGCAGCGGGTCGCTGGGGTGGACGATGACGTTGTTGTCGAACACCCCCTCTCTGCGGTGCAGGGTGAGCTGCCACTGGGTGAAGAACTTGGTCTCACACATGTCACAGGAGAAGAGGAAGATGCCGATGTGGGACAAAACGTGAGTGACCCTGGAGTTGCGGTCCTGGAAGTGGGTTTCGCAGACCTTGCAGTTCCCGGTCAGCAGGTCAACGTGATCCCTGGCGTGCTGGCGGATCAGCTGGATGTTGGGCTCCAGCACCTTCTTGCACACCTGGCAGGGCATGGCCTTGCTATCCCGGCTGTCGTTCTCAAAGGCCAGCTCTTCCTCGCTGTCGTCGCTCAGCTCAATGACTTCTTCCGACGGGCCCAGCTCCTCGCTGGCATCTTCGAAGTGCAGTTCGTCCTCGCCCAAATCTTCCAGCTGAAGCTCATCCATCTGCACAAAGCCCTGCTCTTTGGAGTGGTCGCTGTTGCTGGGACAGGAGTTGCTTCCCGTGGAGATGTCCAGGGAAGCGTCGGTCGTGAAGAAGCCACCTTTGCTGTAGTCACCGTTGCTCTGGACTTTATACTGCTGGCAGGAGCTCGTGGTGGTTTGAACGACGATGTTCACGCTGCCCAGGCTGGGCTGGGCTGCCATGCTCGCGGCAGGAGCGAACTGCCCCGCATCTGGTTCCTGCTCCGTCTTGGGAGGCTGCTGCTGCTGCTGCATCAGGGCAAGGGCCTGGCTGCCTTCGCTCGCGTTATTCCTGTCGTCCTCCTTGTAGCTGCCCACTGCCTCCCCGTGCAGGATGTAACCGCGCTCGGGGCCGAAATGCTCCCCGCCGCTCCGGATTTCCCCCAGGGAATGGTTCTGCTCGGAGGAGGCGCTGCTCAGAGGACCCGACCGGCCCTCGCCCACGGCCAGGGAGGGCTGCTTGGAGATGGCCGAGCTCTCCAAGTCGGGGAAGGTCGAGTGGCAGGCCTGCAGCAGGTCCTCCATGCCCAGCCGCTCCGCCACCTCGTAAATGACGCCTACGTTGATCAGGTCTGTGAAGAGCTCCGAGGTGTACACGAAGCTGAGGATCTTCTCGAAGTTGGCCGGGGTGATGAAGTCCACGACGTAGGTCCGAGCGGCGTCCAGCCCCGTGTTCAGAAAGAGGTTCTGGAAGTAGCCTGCGGCGCAGGCCAGGACGGCCTTGTGCGCGGCAAAGGAGCGGGTGCCCACCAAAATGGTGACGTCGCACATGGTCTCGGAGAGCCTGCACTTGTTGAGTTCCTTCAGCAGGTTGTTGGGGTGGTTGGTGCTGTGCAGCTTGATCCTCATGCCCATCTTAGCAGCTGCTTGGGGGTCCCTGTCCTGCTCAGCTGCTTCTTCACGCCCTCATCAGCCGCAGGAGGTGCTTGGCATCCAGAAAGTGGCAGGGCAAGGGGCTCTGCGGGGAGTAAAACGTGAAAAACTTTAACAGCTTCACAGCCAGAGAGGTGTCGTGGCAGTCTTACCTCAAACACCCCCCCTCCTGACAAGCGACTGGGAACGAGCGCAGCTCCTTAGGTGGAGACGAACCGGAACCCCTCTCGTACCATGAAATAAAAGAGAAAAGCCGCCGGCTCTGCCAGCGACGCCCCGAAGCTCCTGCTGCGTCCTGGGCGCCGCGCTCGGCTCTGCCGCCCACCGAGTGACGGGGGGGGGGGGCCTCACCTCCAGGCCTCTCCAGCACCGCTGCCTCGCAGACCCCTACCCCCAGACCCCCCGCCCGCCGCCCACCCTCGCTTCGGGTCTCCCCCGTGCCCACGTGGGCGCTTTGGTGGGGTCTCGCCTCCCCCCCCCCACCGCAGCGCTGGGCCCCCTGTGGAGCACCTCCCGGCCCACCCTGCAGCCCCCCGGCCGGCCGCCCCCTCCTGCTCACGATCCCCCAGCCCACCCTCGGCACCCAGGGCACCGAAAGCCCCCGATGCGTGGGGACACGAAGGGGAACCAGCCGAAGCGCGTCTCAAAAGCCCAGTTCGCTGGGGGGGTCCCACGCCAGCACCCTGGCGCCAGCTTCCTTAGCACGGAACAGGGGGGCGCAGGCCGGGGGGTGCTCGGCCAGGGTGCGCCCGCAGGCCTGCCCCTCGCCCCCTGCCCACCCTGGGGTGCTGTGGGGGGTCTGTGGGTGCAGGGGGAGCTGAGGAAGGGTCCCCCCCACCCCGGGATGCTGGGGGGGGGGGGGTCTGTGGGTGCAGGGGGAGCTGAGGAAGGGTCCCCCCCATCCCGGGGTGCTGGGGGGGGGGGGGTCTGTGGGTGCAGGGGGAACCGAGGAAGGGTCCCCCCCACCCCGGGGTGCTGGGGGGGGTCTGTGGGTGCAGGGGGAACTGAGGAAGGGTCCCCCCCACCCCGGGGTGCTGGGGGGGGGGGGTCTGTGGGTGCAGGGGGAGCTGAGGAAGGGTCCCCCCCACCCCGGGGTGCTGGGGGGGGTCTGTGGGTGCAGGGGGAGATGAGGAAGGGTCCCCCCCCAAGTCCGGGGTGCTGGGGGGGGGCTAAGAGACCGGGCAATGGGGGGGAGTGGAGGGGAGGCGAGGGGAAGGGGGCACGGATCTACCACCGAGGGAATGAGCACCGGGGGGGGTGGGGGGGGGGCACCGGCGGTGGGACACCGGAGGGGGGGGGGCACCAACCAGCCCCGACAGGGACGTGGGAAGTGGCCACGCTGCCGCGATTTCTGCAGGGAAGGGCTCGGCGGGGGGGGGGTAGGAGACCACGGAGGGGGGGGGGTGTCAGGGGGGAACCCGTGGGGGGGGCACCGAGGGGAGTCACGGGGAAGGAGGGGGGGGGTCAGAAAGGTGGGGAGGGGGGGTCAGATAAGTGAGGGGGGGGGTAGAAAGGGAGGGGAGGTAACGGGAAGGGGGGGGGGGGGGCGAGAGGAGCCGGGGACGGAGGGGGGCGGCGCGGCCCCGGGGGCTGGGGGTGTGTTGGGGGGGGCGGCCCCGGGGGGGTTGTTGGGGGTTGGGGGGGGGCTCCTTACCCGCCCGGCGCCCCGCACCATCGCCGCTCGCTCACACAAAGGCGCCGCCCCGCCCTCCGCCGGCCGCCGCCGCGACGAGCGCCCGCGCCGGCCGCCACCGGAGCCGCCTTCCGCCGCCCGGCCCCCGCCGTCGGGGCCACAGCGCCGCCGCGGCCCGGAGGGGAACTGCGGGGGGGGGGAGAACGGGGGGGGGGGGCACGGGGCGGGCGGGGGAGCCGGGGGCGGCGGGGGGAACTGGGGGGGGCGACGACGAGGGGAGACGGGGCAGGCCGAGATGTGCGGCGGGGGGGTGTGTGGGGGGGGAGGTGTGTGTGGGGGGGTCGCTGTAGCCCATGAGCAGCCCCCCCCCCCCAACCCCCGTGCCTCCTCCCCGCCCCCCGTCCTCTCCGTCTCCTCGCCGTGTCCCCCCCGGGGCCGCCCCGAGCCCGTCGGGTCCCGTGGAGGCGCAGCGGAGGCACAGAGAGAGCCAGGGCGAGGGGCCGCTTGTTTGGGTGCAGGTGCCCGTACAGCGCGGACGGCAGCGCGGCCCCGTTCCCGTCCCCATCCCCGGTCCCGGTCCGGGCCCCGGCCCCGACGGGCTCCCACGACGGCTCCGCAGTCGCTGCTCGCCTCCGGGCCCTGGTGGCCCCGCAGCCGCCGCCCGCTCCGAGGCGCCAGGACGCGGCCCCCGGAGCCCCCCCGCGATGCCCGGTGGGGGGATCCCGGCGCCGCCGCCCCCCCGGTCCCTCCTCACGCCGCCCAGCGCTGGGACCCGGCGGCCCTAGGGGCGTCCGGGGGGGTCCCTGGGGAGCAGGGGGGCTGCGGTCAGCCCCTCCGCTGCGGCTCCGCCGCCCCCCGGTCTTCCCCCGCCGCCCCACCGGGCTCCGCCGTCCGCTTCCCCATGAGCCCCACGAAGAAGTCGTGCATGTCCCCTGCGGAGAGAGCCCGGTGTCAGCGCCCACCGGGCCCGGCCCCGCTCCGGGCCCGCCCCGGGACCCCCCCCCCTCGGCCGCCGCTGCAGGGCTGGCACCGTCCGGGAGCGGAGCGGAGCGGACTTACGCTTCTGGGGAGACGCCGGCGCCGGGGGACCTGCAAGAGACAAGCGGGAGGCTGAGCGCTGCCGTCGGGGCGGGGTCCGGGACCGGGACCGGGACCGGGACCGGGTCCGGGACCGCCCCCCCGGCTCTCACCGGCGTCCTCCTCCCGCAGCAGTTGCAGCAGGGCGCTGAAGGCGGCTCCGGGGCCGCCGCGGGCTCTCCAGGGCAGCACCGGGAGCAGCGGCTCGGGGCCGGGGCCGCTCTGCGGGGAAGCGGGGGGGTGAGCGCGGGGGGGGGGGGCCGCCCGGTGCCTCCCCGACGGCCGCCCCGACGGCTCGGCCCTACCTGGGAGCGGAGCGCGGGGCCCGGCGGCGGGGCGGCGGCGAAGCGGGCGAGGGCGAGCGGCAGGGCCAGGGCGAGCAGGGCGAGCACCGCGCGGCTCCGCATCCTCGCCGGGGCGGGCGACCTGCGGGAGGGGGTCAGCAGCGGCCGGGGTCGCCCCTCGCCCCCCGGACGGTGCGGACCGGGGCAAGGTTTTGGGAGGGGAAAACAGCGGAACGAGAGATGGGGGCCCGGGGGCAGCCGGCGTTACTGGAGCGGTCGAGCAAACGCTCCCCAGCCCTTTCCAGCTGGGGGGGCTGCGGCACGGTGGGGGCATGGGGAAAAACTGGGGGGGGGGGGACGGGACGCGGTGGGGGGCTGCAGTGCAGGAGATGTACTGCAGAGGTGCTGGGGGGGGGGGGAGAGCATGGCTGCAGTGCAGAGCTGGGGGTCCCATGCCAAGACCCATGCCCATTGTGCCGGGTTTGTGCCGCCACGCGCCAGCTGGGGCAGTGGAAACGCGTGCAGGACGGAGCACGGACACGCAGAGGTGACAAGCACCCCCTCAGCCTTGCACACTCGCACGCGTTCACAGACACCCACACCAACACACACCCACCCTCCAACAGCCACAGCCCCCCAGGAAGGTCCCAGCCCCAGGCTTCCAGCGCCCCCCCCCAAGCCCTCCCCACCTTCCTTCACCCCTCTCTCCTCCTGGCCCAGCGCTTCCTGCAGCTTCCAGCTCCCTTTCGCCTTCCCCCAGCCCACGCTGAGCGAGGAGCGGAGGCAGCGGCCTCCCCGGGAGACCCCACGGTACCTGGCAGGGGGTGCGGGGACCTGCTCAGCCCTCAGCCGCAGTGCGGGCAGCGCGTCCCTCGCCTCTGGTGGCTGCGGAGCGGCAAGAAGCAGCGGGCAGCGGCCACAGGCTGTGCCGACGGCTCTCGGGCGCGCTCAGCCTGGAGGTGAAGCACCCCAGCGCTAGCAGCCGTGCAGAGCTAAATAAGGGGCTCTGCCCGTGGCACGGCGTGGGTGGGTGAGAGGAGAGCCGCCAATGGGGGCCGCGGGGGGTGGCACCCCCACCCTGCAGCTCAACGCCCACGCAGGCACCGTGACACCCGTTACGCGCGCAGTCACACCGCGGCCCAAGCGCGCCCACGTGGGCTCGCCAGCTCCCCGCCACGTCGTGCCGCCTCGGGGTACGGGGCCAGCACGCAGCCGGCGCCGTGCCCACGCAGCCCCCGGCCCTGCACACGTCATGCATGCGGTGGGACACGCAGCCGAAGATGCCACAGCCTGTTGGCACGTGTGCGTGCACAGCGTGCGAGCCGGCCCCTGTCTCCGGCACGCTGCCCTGCTGCCAGAGCCGCCAGTGAGCACTTCGGCTGCGCAGGCAGGCTCTGGGAGGGCTCACGGCGCAGTGGGTCGTGGCTGAGCTGCTGGGATGCGCACGCAGGTGCGTGCACGCACACCTGTGCACAAGCACGCGGGCTGCACGGCACGCACAGACGTGCACACGCACTCTCTCCGTGTGCAGCCCACCTGTGCCTCCTGTCCTGTCCTGGGGCTCTCCCCACCTGCCCGGTCCTGGTCCTGCACTGTCCGTGAGTGGCATGCCCAGCTCCGGGGGTCCCAGCAGCCCTAGATCCAGCCTCATGTCCGGCCACATTCCCCTGAGCCCCTCTGTGACCAGGATGATGGGGGCTTGGCCCCTTGCAGCCCCTCCAAGCACGGCCCAGCTCAGCCTCCAGGCTCGATCCTGCTCCCCCCAGCACTGGAGGGAGCAGCCCCCCTCAACCAAACCCCCCCCAAAAGAAACCCACAGCTGAGCCAAGATGGAGAGGGCGATGGGGGGAAGCCGAGGGGATGGGAAAGACCAGAGGGAGCCCAGCTCTGGCACGAGCCGCAGACGCCAGCCTGCAACAGGCGGCTGCGGCAGCCCCACGGGAAGGGAGGCGGCAGCGGGAGCGCGGTGGCTCACGTGGCACCACAGCCCGGGGCAGGGCAGCATCTGCAGTGCCGGGGACGTTAATTAAATCGGAGCTTGGCCAGAGACGGCCTAATTAATTAATAACACCTACTTGTGTGGTGCCAAGCAGCCGCGAAAAGCAGTGGTGCCCCGGGCTTGTTTACGGCTCTGGCCCCTCTCCATGCACGGGGGGGTCCCTGCGCTGGGAGGTGGCACAGCCCCTCCGGGGCATGGGGAGCATGGCAAGCCCTTGGAGGCACCCCCCGTGCACACACGTGCCCCCCACATGTGCCCGCACTGCCCAAGTGCCCCGGCACGCGTGCCCGCACATGCAGCCCGTGCACAGCAGAGCGCACCGCTCGCTCCAGGCCCACCTGGGAGCTGCTGCTGCCGCCGCCGTGACAGGGAGTTGTCAGCTCTCGAAGTTAACGCGGGTGACGTGTGGGGACAGGAAAAAAAAATCCCTCTCCTGGAGCTTTGACGCGTGCAGGAGAGAAAAGGCAGTGACGGGAAGGGGGGGCACGGAGCCACACAGGGACCCTGCAGGCGCGGGGCTGCAGCAGGGACGTGCAGCGGCTCCTTGGCGTCCCCCTGCACTGCCCTGGCCGTGGTCTCGGTCCCCGAAGGTGGCTCCAGTGTGGGAGCAAGGGGGGGCTCTGCACTGACGGGGGGGGTGCAACAGGGGGGTCCTGCAGCGGGGCGGGCTGACCGCGGGGGGGGTGGGAGATGGGGGTGGTCAGCGCAGGCGGCAGGGACCTCACGCGCCAGCTGCCTGCAGCCGGCCAGAAATTGCGCCTGCAGCCGAGCGAGCCGCTTTCCCACTTAATGGGAAAAGTGGCCGCAATTTGGGGCCTTTCCAATCACCGCCGAGCCGAGCGCTCGCCGCAGTCAGGCGGCAGGAAAGGCGCTGGGCTGGGGGGGCTCCGTCCCTGGGCTGGGCTGTGCCCCCCCCCCCCCCGCCCAGCACCGCGCTGCCGCATCCTGGGGCTCCCATGCCTGGGTCCCCCCCAGCGCTCCCGTGCCGCAAACAGGGCCACGTCCCCACGACACCGCCCGCGTGCAGACACCGAAAAAAAACCATTTAATGGGGTTGCGGTAGTTCTGCTGCTGGGCCCAGTGGGGCAGGGGCGAGGGGTGTGTGGGGGGGTGTGCCTGGTGGGCGGGGGGGGGGCTCTCAGTGGACCAGGACCTCCATCTTGTGGCTGCCCCGCTTCTTGCAGACGGGGACGTCTTTGCTGCCCTTGGCCGACTCCACCACGGTGACGGCCACGTCGCCCTTCTGGAAGCGGGTGGAGAACCTGGGGGGGGGGGGGCGAGGCGAGGGGGCGGGGCTCAGGGGGTGCACACCCTGCCCCGCCCCTCCCCTCTTGCCCAATCAGCTGCCTCCGATCCTGCCCCACCCTGCCCCACCCACCCAAGCCCCGCCCCTGCCGGCCCCGCCCCGGCCCCGCCCGTACTGGTCTGTGATGTGCAGCGCCAGGGCCTGGGAGGTGGCGGCCATCAGGGTCTGGTGCAGGCGCGTGACGAGCTCGATGAGGTGGCTGCTGACCAGCAGGAGGTCGCCCTTGGTCCCCGCCGCTGCGGTCTGCGGGGCGAGGGGGGGGGGGGTCAGTGCCGCCGGGACCCCTCCCTGCCCCCCCCCCGGCCCCCCCGGCAGCGCGGTACCTCCTTGAGGTGCAGGGCCAGCAAGCCGTCGGAGAAGCGGGTGACGGAGACGCCGCGGATGTCGCTCAGGCTGAGCACGGTCTTGGGCTGGGCGGCCTTGGGGTCGGCCAGCAGCAGGTGCTCGGCGGTCAGCAGCAGCAGGCGCGGCACCGTCTGCGGGGGGCGGTGGTGAGTGCGGCACCGCAGCCCCCCCACACCACCCCCGGCGGGGACGGGGACGGGGCTCACCTTGCCGTTGGCTCTGTTCACCTTCATCACGGTTTCAGCCATCACCAGCTTGTCCTTGGCCACGGCGTGGAGCTTCTGGTACTTGGGGTTCTGCGTCAGCCCCAAGTACTCGCCCTGGAAGGGCTGCTGCAGGCTGGGGACAGGGGCCATCAGCCGGTGCCACCCCCGTGCCCCCCTCCCCAGCCCCGAGGCCCCCCGGCAAGGCGGCACCTCTTGCTGTAGAGCGTCTTCTTGTCCTTGAAGAGCTCGCTGGCGCAGAGCTTGGCCTGCAGCAGGGCTTTCCTCTGCGGTGTCAGCTGGTCCCGGTACTTCTTGCACTGCCAAGGGATGGGGACAATGCGGCGCCGCTGGCACGGGGGGACACGAGGACCACACGACCCCCCCCCCCCATCCCCAGTGCCCCCACCTTCCAGTGGTAGAAGATGTTCTTCAGCTCCTGGTTCGCGCCCGCCAGGAACTTGTAGGGCGCCGGGGGCCAGGTGCGGTCCTGCACCGACATCGGCGGGAGGTTCTTCCGCAGCCCCACGAGGAACTTCTGCACCTGGGGAGGGGGAACGGCAGTGGGTCGGGAGGTCCCCAGGCCCAGCCCCACCGCTGGGGGGGTGGGGGCAGGAAGGCGCCGAGCCCCCTCTCCCCCTGCCCCGCTCACCAGCCGCCGGTAGATGAAGTTGGCCAGGCGCGTGCTGGCGCCGGAGCGGAAATATCGCCGGTACGTCCTGCGGACCTGTGGGGAGACGGCCGTCAGCACGGGCACTGGGACCTCACCACCGCATCCCCCCCCCCCCCCATCCCACGGGTCCCTTTGGGACGAGCCTGCATGCCCCCCCCCCCTCCCCCCCCCCCATTTTGGCCCTGCACGGACAGGACAGCCACCCCAGCCCGACAGGGTGGGCCAGGGCAGACAGACAGACAGCCCTGGGTGCAGCGGATGGACAGCAGGACAGAGCAGCTCACGGGCACGCGGCCCCACGGCGGGGCTGGCCCCGTTACCTTGTACCCTTTCCAGTAAGCAGAAATGGTGCTGGCGGCCAGGTGGCGGTGGCGCTGGACCTTCAGCTCCCGGAGGAGCCTGCGAGACTGCAGCGGGAGAGTCAGAGCCCAAAGGAGCCCAGAGGTGGAGCGAGAAACACCAACACACATAGGGAGCGAGAGGGAGAGAAAGGCAGGAGAGGAGGAAGGAGAGATGGAGAGAGATGGGGTGAGCCCGGTTCCCCAGAGCATGGCAGAGCCGCGGAGCCCCCCCCACCCCCCCACCGCATGCCTCCTGCCCATGCTGGGAGAGCCACCGGCCCTGGAGCACAGCCCCAAGCGCCCGCAGGGTGCCCGGCCCTCACCTTCCAGCCCCGCGCGTACGCCTGGAGGAGCAGCGCCGACCGCTTCATCTGCTTGTACTTGTTCTTTTGCTGCAGGGGGGAGCGTGGGGGCAGCGGGGTGAGCAGGGGGGCTCTCACCCGGGGACCCTCCCCCAGTGCCCAGACTGGGCTTCGCTTTCCAGGCTGGCTCCCGGGGGTGCAGAGCGCTCCCCCCCTGCCACATCACCCCTTCTTGGGACGAAGATGGGGAGGGTGCAGTGCAGCCAGGACCTCTGCCTATCCCCTCCTCACCGCATGGCCCCGGAACCAGGCGGAGATGATGATCTGGCTCTTGCGCATCAGCTGGTACTGGGTCCGGCACCGCCAGCCCCGAAACATCTTCTGGATGAGGGTGGCGAGCTCGCCTATGCGCTCCTGGCGCCGCTTCTCCAGGTCAAAGAGCTGCAGAGAGTGAGGGCGAGCTGCGGGGAGCCCCTGGGGGCTGCACCATCGCCCAGGAGCCCCCTCAATGCGCTCGGGGCTCACAGCAGGGCTCGAGGTCTGTGGGGCAGGCCCCCACCCTGCATCAGACCCTGCCCTGCGCTGGGTCCCCCCCGCGCCTGGACTCACGGTGCGTGGCGAGCGGATGAAGATCTTGGTGTAGCCGTAGGCCAGCTCCTCGGGGGGGAACTTCAGCTCCGACAGCAGCACCTCGGTCCCCTCCCTGCACAACAGGGGCATGAGGCTGCTCAGACCCCTCCACTCCGCGGCCGTGGGGCTGTGGGATGCTCCCCTGGTCCGATGCCCCCGTACCTGTCGCCGCCCGCCCAGCGGGGCCAGGTCTTGGTGCCCAGCATCTTGTAGCGCTGCAGGAAGGGGCTGTAGAGCTGGCGGAAGGCGTAGCCCGCCCGCCGCACCCGCACGTTCTCCATCAGCCCCAGGTAGCGGATCTGTGCCAGCACCAGCTCCGGCGTGAAGAGCATCGCCGTTTTGGTGTCGTTGGGCTTGATGCACCTGGAGGAGGGTGGTGGTGGGCACAGGGGGGCTCCCGCCACGTGCCTGGTGTGCGGGGTCCCCCCAGGGCCGGTACCTGATGTAGTTGGGGTTCTTGGAGTAGAGGTTCTTCATCAGCGTCGCCACCGAGGTCTTGAACTGGGAGCCGGCAGTGGGGGGCAGCTTGAGGGAGACTTTCTGGGGGTCGCCCTCGGGGAAGAGGGAGCGCAGCAGCGTGTGCCGGGCGGCCCACATGGCCTGCGACAGGTCACGGAAGAGCAGGTCGTTGTTCTTCTCGATGAAGCCCGTCACGTTGTAGGTCACCTGGGTGCGGGAGCAGGGTCAGCACCCGGGGTCCCACCACCCCTGTGGGCGGGGGAGCGCTCAGGTGGGAGAGAGTGGGCAGCAGAGGGAGGCGCCGCAGCCCCTGCCCCAGCCCAGCCCTGCAGGCGTCTCCTGTGCAAAGCTGGGAAGAGGACCCGGGCGCCCCGGCTGCACCCAGGGACAGGGCCACGGGTGCCCGTGGGTGCTGCGGACCTTGCCGGCGTAGTGGTGGATGCGGAAGCAGCGCTGCGGCAGGCTGAGGTCCGTGACGTGCTTGGCATTCTGCGTCTCCTTGCTCTCGTAGTGCTTGTGGGTGGCGAAGAGCTGGTTCAGCTTGGTGACGAAGGTGTCCTCGTTCACCACGCCGGGCCGCAGGCACTCCTCGTCCAGCATGGCCAGGATCCCGCACTTGCTCTGCGCCGCGGTGGACAGCGTCAGCCCCAGCCCACGCTGCACCCAGCGCCCCAAAACACTGCCAGCACAGACCAGGGGCTCCATCGAACCACCCCAGCCCGGGTCCACTCCAGGCTCAGCCCCGGCTTGCACAGGGTACAAGGGAGGGGAGCTGGGACCCCGACCCAGACCCCCCGCACGTTGGTGGGAGGCAACTCACATTCTCGATCAGTTCACAGATAATGCCGTTGTCAAAAAACTCCACCGGCGTCCACTGGATGCCCTGGGAGCAGATGGGGGTCAGACACGCAGACCCTTGGACACGCACCGCGTGGATCCTGCCCCACAGACACCCCCAGCTGCTGTGGGGCAGGAACCGGATGCCCAGTTGTGGGGACAGGGATCCCAAATCCCTCCCTGCCTTCCTGCTATTGAATCGTCTCCCGGCAGGGAGCGGGGCGAGGAAGGGACGTGCTGCAGAGCCGTCTACGGCACTTCCCCATCCCTGTCCCACCGAGGCTCCTCAGGGCCACAGCCTGCCCGAGCGGCACGAGCCAGGGGTACCTCTCGGATGTATTCCTCCTGCTCCTCCTTCAGGGTCATCAGGATGAAGATCTGCTGCAGCTTCTCGTTGCAGTAGTTGATGATGAACTGCTCAAAGCCGTTGTCCTGCGAGAGAAGGGCCCCGAGTCGCAGGTCCGTGCTGGAGCCCCCAGCCCTGCCCTACGCCCCCCCAGCAGCAGGAGGGGCCCAGGTGGGTCCTGCCGCTCACCTGGAAGATCTCGAAGCCGTAGATGTCCAGGACACCCATCACCTTCCTCTGCTTGCCCGGCTTCACCTGGGAGACGGCGGGGTGCTGAGCCCTGGCTGGGCAGGGGAGGGGGCCCGAGGGGGGCTGGTGCCCAGCGCTCACCTGGATGCTGGTGTTGATGCGGTTCACCAGCCAGTCGAAGAGGCGGCTGTAGATGTTCTTGGCCAGCGCGTCCCGGCAGTAGTAGCCCTGGGGCGAGGGGAGCAGGGCTCGCAGCAGATCCCGGGGGGGCTGCCGGGGCACGAGCCCACAGCGGGGGGGGTGATGGGGCAGGGGGAGAGGTGCCGCTCACCTGGGAGACACTGAGGGCGGTGAGCACGGTCTCATCCCGTGCCTTCACGGTGCGGGAGCACAGCGCCTGCTCCAGCGTGCCAGGGTCCAGCTTGATCAGCTCGCAGATCTCGTGCAGCTCTGTGCGGGGCTGGGGCTGAGTGGGGGGGCCTGTCCCGTCCCGTCCCGTCCCATCCCATCCCATCCCATCCCATCCCGTCCCATCCCATCCCGTCCCATCCCATCCCGTCCCACCCCACCCACCCCGGGCCCTACCCCGTGGCTCGGCGATGCTGCAGGCCTCCATCCCGCTGGCCTGGTAGCAGCTGCTCAGCTCCACGTTGCCCAGCTTGAGCACCACGGCCGTCACTTCCAGCAGCGCCGTCACCTCGGCGGGCGAGAAGCCGATGACCGCCATGGCGTCCTGGGCACGGGCACGGGCAGCTCAGGGGATGGGGAGGGCCCCAGGGCATTTGGGGAGTGGGGGGGGGGTCACGGTTTCCCGGCCCCCACGCTCCCCCAATGGTACCTGCATGTCGCGGAAGTTGGCTGCATCGTCCATGCCAGGCAGGCTGGAGCTCTCCCGGTTCAGGTAGCCGTAGTGCTGGGAGCCCTGGCGGAGCTTCAGCTGCTCTGGGGGGGCAGAGGGGGCTCAGCCACAGCCCCCCCAAGCCCCTGCCACCCCCCCCAAGCCCCCCGTGCTGGGGGGCCCAGACTTACGGAGCAGCTGCGCCGAGCCGCCGGCCAGGAGCTGGTAGAAGATGTGGAAGTTCCTCTCGCCCTTGGTGTGCCGGACGATGCGGGATTTCTCCAGCAGGTCTGCAGGGAGGGGTGAGCGTCACCGTGGCACGGGGCCGGGACCCCGGGGGGGGGGGGGGGGCAGTCAGTCCGTACTCACAGTTGCTGATGACCCCTCCCAGGGGCTCGCCCTTGAAGTCGAACTCCACGTCCATGTACTTGCCCTGAGGGACGGGGCTGGGATCAAGGCCAGGGACCCGGCAGGGAGCGGCAGCCCCGCTCCCGTGCCCCCAGCCCCGCTCCCCGCCACCCCCCTGCCAGGTCACTCACGAAGCGGGAGGAGTTGTCGTTGCGGATGGTTTTGGCGTTTCCGAAGGCTGCGGGGGGAGGACGGGGTAATGCAGCAGTGGTCGGGGGGGCCCGGGGAGGCTGAGCCGAGCCCCGGGATGGGCGCGGGGCGCGAGGCGCTTACCCTCCAGCACGGGGTTGGACTGCAGGAGCTGCTCCTTCACCTTGTCCACCTCCTCCCCTTTGCTGCACACGGCCGCCACGTAGGACATCACCAGCTTGCTGGCCTCTGCAGGCAAGGGGCCGTCGATACCAGGGCCGTGCTCGCCCGTCCCGCCGCCCCCCCGCAGCCCCGCAAGGCCCCGCGGGGGGCCCAGCCTCTACCTGTCTTGCCGGCGCCGCTTTCACCGGTGATGAGGATACACTGGTCCCGGTCCCGGTCCCGCAGGGAGCGGTAGGCATCGTCCGCGATGGCATAGCTGGGGGCAAGCAGGGGTCAGAAGGGGGCTGGAGGGGACCCAGGGGCCTTCAGGGGGTGCCGAGAGCCCTGGCTCTGGCTGTAGGGATGCCCCGAGTCGACTCCCCCAGCCCCCGAAGCCTTGGGACCCCCGCGTGGGCGAAGCCCTTAGCGGGACTGAGGAGGGTGCCCGGTGCTCACATGTGGGGCTTCACGGCGAAGAAGTTGCAGTTGTGGTACTCCTGCACCTTCTCGGGGGTGTAGATGGGCAGGGGCCGGTAGGGGTTCACCGAGATCACCACATCCCCGATGTACGTCTGCGGGCGAGCGGGACAGCGCGTGTGCACGCACGGCCGGGAGGACCCAGCCGGGATCCCGGCGCTCCCCTCCCACCCCAGTGCAGCCCCGTGCAGCCCCCCCCCCGGCCCACAACCCAGCCCCCGTGTCCCCGTCCCGATGCCCACGTAGATGTCGCTGCGGCGGAAGCGCTCCTGCAGGGTGCGGAGCAGCGACTCCTCGGTGAGCGGGTCCAGCAGCACCAGGTCCCCGACGGCCTCAGCGTCCAGCAGCGTGGCGGCGGCTTCCATGGCCGGGCAGCTCCGGGGCACCTGGGGCAGAGCAGGTGGGGGCTGCGGACCCTTCCCCGAAACGCCTCCGGATCTCAGCAGCCCCGGCACCAGGTGCTCCTCGGTGGGGTTGGGGAAGTTCTGGGGGGGGGGGGGGTCGCAGGACGCCCGGCTCCTGCCCACTGGTGCGGGGGAAGCGAGGAGCCCGGCCAGGAAGCCGGGACACCTGGGTCCTATTCTTGCGGCAGGGATGAATTCAGCCTCCGCTTCCTCTTTCCTGGCAGGGGGGAGCCGGGGGCGGGCGGGGGCCGGGCTGGGGGCTGGGGGCGCTCCGCACCCCGGGGCTCTTCCGAGCCCGCTCCACCCAGCCCCGGGCTCCGCACCCCGGCGACCTTCAGCCCCGCTTCACCTTTCCCTTTCCAGGGCTGTAAACCCAGCCCCGCTGCCGGGGCCCGGGGAAAGTTCACCGGCGGCGAGGTGGGGAAGGGGCGAAGGGGGCGATGGAGCCCCCCCCGCCGGGAGCAGCCTCCCGGGAGGACGGGAGCGGCCGGGGCGAGGCCCCGCAGCCTCCCCCCGGACTGGGCGCCGGGCACGGACCCCCCCCCCCCCCGCGCTGCTGGCTGCGGGACCCCCGGGGCGAGAACCGGGCTTGTGGGGAGGGGGATTCGGACCAGAGCCCCCCCCCCCCCCAGACCCCCTCCCGCAGCCCCGGGGCAGCCCCGCGGTGCCGGGTCCCGGGGCTTCCCCCCCGTGCCGGGGGTCCCTGGGGACGCGAAGCCCCCCGAGACGTGGGGTGGTGGCCGGGGTGCTGCCCCCCCCAGCCCCATCCCCAGCGGCTGCAAAGGGGCCGGGGACTCACCTCCCGCTGGCAGGACACCGGCTGCTGGAGCTGCCGAGCCGGGGCTGCTCCGGATCCCGGTGCTGGGGCTTGGCCCCGGCCGGCCCACGGGGGGGGCGGGGGCCCAGGGCCCTCCCCCCGGGCACGGAGCCCGGCCGAGGGCAGGGAAACTGAGGCACGCAGCACGCCAAAGCCGCCGGGCCCCCCTCGCAGGGTCCCAGCCCGCTGCTGTGCCCCCCCCACCACCTCCCCCCCAGCAGGAACAAGGAGAGAAATTTAATTGTGGTCAGGCAAACAAAGGGAGCCTCCTCCCGGGGCTCCGGGAAACCGGGGCAAGGTACGGGGCCGGCAGGCACCCGGCCTCTCCTGCGGCGAAGGCGCCCGAACGGAGCCGGCAGCGGAGGGGGTGCTGCCTCCGCTCCCCCGTCCCCGTCCCCAGGCACTGGGCGATGTCCTGGGCCAAGCCAGCTCCCCTGGGCGGAGGGGCCAGGGCAGAGGAGGGGCGCCCTGAGATAAAGGAAGGAGGCTCGCTAACTAGAAAACGTACTTTATTAAAAAAATACACTCGGTCGTCAACCTGCATTAAGCACACCAAGGAGACAGAGGGAGGCATCAGCAGAGGCTGCTCCCGCGGGGGTAAAGCTCAGTGCTGGAGCAGAGCAAACCTAGGCCAGAAATAAATCAAAAGCATAAGCAGGGGCAGCAGCACGGCAGGGCATGGGTAGGGGAGCAGCCCAAGGCAGTAAGGCTACCGGAGGGCAGTTTTATTGCAAAGAAGTTGTGGCGTAAAGACCACTCGGACAGCGGGGCTCTTTTAGGATCAGTGACTGCTACTCCATTATTAATGACCTAACTTCAGCTTCCCCTTATTGAGGACAGGCTCCCTCCTCACACCATTCGCTCTACAGCGGCACTTTTTCACTCGTTAGTCGTTGGTCAACAACTTCGCCCGACGACAGCAGACACCCAGCAACTTCCATGCCTTAACGGCAAGGCGCCTCCTGAACCACCCTTCTTTGTTCCTGCCATACACCCTACGTTCCTCCCGGCCTCGTCGTCGAGTCCGATGTTATCACCAGCCACGGGGCTTGTCGACCCCCATGGCCACACTCCCACAAGAAGCTGCATAGATTTGGGCGTCCCCCCCCCCAGACCTCTGCTTCATCCAGGCTTCTTCGCCAGGCCGCCTGCCCTGCGCTGGCCGCGAGAGGAGCGCGGTGGGGACGGGGCTGAAAGCAGCAGCGCAACAGCTCCGGCACCCCCCCGGCACAGGCACTTGGTGGGTGCGCTCCCAGGTGCTGCTGCGGGAGCACGCGGGCGCCCGGTGCCGGCTGGCACCAGGAGGAAAGGGCAGGGAAGCACCAGCCCCCCACCGGGCAGGGCGCACGTCCGCACTGGGAGAAGGGGAGGCTGAGCCAGCACCCGCGAGGGGTGCTGGGGGCGACCCGCGGGGCCCCGGGCCTCACACCCAGCTCTGACACGCACACGGAGCCCCCTGCCCACGGAGCCCCCTGCCCACGGAGCTGGGGCTCTGCCTGGGAAGCGCTGGGGGATTTTTGGTAGCCGCAGGGGATTACGCCAAGTCAGAGGCGCAGCCTGAGCAGCTGCAGCCCTCGGGCACCTTTGGTAAGCACGAGGAGGAGGAGAAGCAGCTGCCCCCGGGGTGCTCGCCCCACACTGCAGCCTCGCAGCAGGCAGGTGCTGAGCACGCAGGTGCTGAGCACGCAGGTGCCGGCAGGATGGGTCCAAAGTTCCTTTATGAACGTGTCTCCTGCGGGCATCTGCACGCGAGGTGGACCTTTTGCTCCATCCCCGCCCTGAAAGGTGGAGACGCCCTGGCAGAGTGAGGTGGGGGGGGAGAGGGGCTCCCCCCTGCCAGCCGCAGCGCGGGGGCATGGGGCTCAGCGCACACAGGAGGCGGCTCAGCGCCAAGGAGGTCCCTGCCCCTCCGAGGTGTGCACCGGGAGGCACGCAAGCACGCACCCCAAAAGCCAGGGTGGCTCCAGTCCAGCTCAACTCCAGACCAGCGTCCTACGTAGCGGCAGCAGCACAGGCCTCGTGGTCAAGGACCAGCCCCTGCAACCCTCTGCCAACGAGAGCTGCGATGACGTTTGGTGCCTCAGCCTGGCTGGAACTGCCTGGGGAAAACGAGCGTGCCAGCTCCCCGTGTCCTCCTTCCAGCCCGGCTCTGCTGCAGGGCTCACAGGAGCCCCGCTTGGGGTGGGATCAGAGGCACAGGCGACAGCAGTTGGCCCCTGTAAACACGGCTTTGGGCACCGCAGGTGTCAGGGAAGCAGGGTGACTCCAGCAGTTCTGCCTCTCGCCTTCCAGGGTCCGGGGCAGCTGACCTCAATCAGCATCCAGGCGGTTGTAGGACAGGGAGCAACTCCCGCGGTCTGCGTCAAAGGAGTCATCTTCCTCCTCCTCCTCCTCAAAGAGCTGCTCCTCAAATAAGCTGCCGCCCAGGCCATACTCCTGCTCATGGAAAGAAATCTCTCTGGAGGTGAGGTGAGAGGCGCCGCCCACGAAGTCAGCAAACCTGGGAAGAAGCCACCAAGACGCGGCTGTGCCATCGCGCCCGCGTGGCCTGCGAGGTCCTGGCATGCAGGGAGCCGGGGGTGAGGAGTCTGAGTGCTCTGGGACGCAACGCCACGGGCAGAGCCACAGCACAGAGGCTGGGCCAGGGCTGGAGCCGCACGCCCTGCCTCCACACGGCGCCCTGCTTCCACACCGTGCCCTGCCTCCACACGGCGGGGATCTCCTGCGCCTCTGAAGCCAGAGGCGGCAGCACAGAGCGACCCAGGGCTTTCCGAAGCACCCAGAGGAGGTCTCCTGACCGCACAGTCGCGGGACGTTACCTCTTGGGGGACTGGATGCGGGAGACTGCGGTCCAGGCAGAGAAATCCGGGCTTCTGCAATAGCTTCGAAGCTCCTCGAGGGCCTTGCGTGTCTCCACCTCGCCCTGGATGCGGTACTCCTCCTCGGTCAGCAGGCGGGGGGGGCTCGGCCCCAGCCGGGCGCTCTGCGCTCTCCTGCCAGCAGCGCAGCACCGGCTACTGCCCTCCCAGCCCGGACTGGGTGCCCAGCGCGGGTCCAGACCCCAGGGAGCTGGGCCAGGAGCCGGCGGTGGGACGGAGCAGAGCTCGGGGCTCCTCGCTCCCAAGGGAGGCTCCCACACGCGAGGAGCGCGGCGCTGCCCCACACCAACCCGGGGAGGAGGGGCACAGCCCCCCGGCGTACCCGCCCCAGCCCCAAACACCACCAAAACCGCCCCAGTTCTGCAGCACGGGCTCCACCCAGCAGCTCACCTGGCCCAAGCAAGGGCTGGGGTACAAGCGCTCACCTGTAGGCAGCATAGGCCCACTGCATGGGGTGGTCCAGGTGCTTGGCGCAGACGGCTACGAGCACCAAGGCCAAGGCCACGGGGCGGATCTGGATGCCCGAGTACATCAGCAGCAGGCCCAGGAGCTGCAGGGTCCAGGAGAGCAGGTTGATGCTGCGCTCATTCTCCAGCGGGCCGTACCGGTAGCACACGCCGAAGCTCACCAAGCCCACGAGCAGCATGTAACCTGCGGGGGAGCAGAGGGATCGGGAGCTGGGACGCTGCCCCGGCGCCGGGATTTGCCTCTCAGGAGCACAAGCACAATGTCTGCAGCGACGAGGGGGGCAGGAAGCCCCAGCGCTCCCCAGCAGCGAGCCGAGGCTCTGGTAGGAGCCGCAAGAACCGGAGAGGCGGCAGGTCTGAGGGGCCCACGCTTACTTAGCAGGTACTGCCAGTAGGACTTGCAGATCTCCCGTAGGTTCTTGAAGACGAGCTGAAGCAGGTAGAGGGAAAAGGACCAGCCTCCTACCAGAAGCAAGTAAACAGGACTTTTCTAGGAAAAGAGACGGGAGAATCAAGAGGAGCCGCTGGCAGAGGGCACCCGTGCCTGCCTCCCCCTGACTACCGAGCCTTGCTCCAGGCAAAGCCAGACCCACAGCCCGACACCCCGAGGCCACGAAACCCCGCACGCTCACCAGAACGGGCGTGCGGGTGTGGAAAGGGCTCCTGCGAGCAGCCTCGCCCCCAGCCAGCCTCACGCTCTCACCTTGGGCATGACCTTGGACATGACGTAGAAGACGATGAGCAGCGAGGCCAGCAAGCCAATGCTTATCCCGGCCGAGTAGTAGAAGAGCTGGCTTCTGCGGAGATCGCACGTGCACAAAGTGTTTTACAGCTTGCGGGACGCCCGTGCGCGAACACCCGCTAGGAGCGACCCCCAGGAGCCTGCAGGCTGCAAGGCCAGCCGGGCTCTGCGCACCCCAGCACCTGGTGCCGAGAGAAAGGCACCGCGCATCCTGGGAACGGGGTGGGGAAACGGCCCAGAGCCCCACAGAGCCCCCGGAGCAGGCCCGGCGTCCCCTGGGCAGGCGGAGGGAGGCAGGCGGGGACTCTCCGCCTTCCCGCAGCACGCAGACAAGAGCTGCTCCGCGAATCCAGCACGTCTCAGCCCCCGGCTCACAGGGGAGAGGAGGGGACTCACCTGCTCAGCACATCCCCGCAGAAGAACAACAACAGGCCCAGGAAGAAAACCAGGAACAGCTTAGGGTCAAACCCTGGGAAGAGAAGCAGCCCAGGTTGGGAGAAACCCTGGCAGGGCGCCCTCGGCGCGAGCTCCATCCCAACACACTGACAACGAGTGGGGAGAGGCGGTGCCCGGGGCAAGCCTCCGACCAGCGCCCCATGTCTGCGACTCTGTGCCCCCCGTTCTGCGCCCTGGGGGACTAAGGCGGGCCCCCTCTGCAGCCCCGCTTCCCTTTGCCGCGGGGACCGGCCCTGCTGGCCCTCACACCAGGACCGTGCCCGGTCCTCGCCGCCCCTCGGTGGTGCCAGCGCTTGGCCCCACTGCCCTGCGGCAGAGCAGACGTACGCCGGGACAGCATGACGCAGTACTTGGTGCCGGCCTCCGGCACCTCGACCTTCAGGCAGGTTTTTTGGCCATAGAGGTCCACGTCGATGCTGGTGTTGTTCAGCTTCTCCTTCAGGAAGGAGAAGAGGAAATTCCACACCCTGAACTCCTCCAGCTCCCTCAGCTCCTCCTCGCTGTCCACCTGGGTGACCCGGATGCCCTGGCTGCTGTTGACGCGGATCTGCACACGGGGGGGGGGGGAAGCGCATGGGGGCACTGCTGCGGCTGGGCCAGGCGCTGCCGCGCCGCGGCGAGGACCTGCGCCACCCCCTCACCTGCACCCTGGTCCAGATGTCGTGCCACTGCGGGGCGTGCGTGTTGGTGTAGCAGAAGCGGTGGGAGGCAGCCTGATAGCAGGCACGGGCCTCGCGCAGCTCGACCACGGCCTCCGCCGCGCCTTCAGGGCGAGGGGCAGAGCAAAGGGGGCTCAGCAGCGCGGAGCCAACGCCGGGCATCAGCGCCCGCCCGCACCAGAGCGCAGGGCGCGCATCCCCCCCCCGGGGGAACCCCAGAGACCCCCCCAAGACCCCCCATAACCCCTGAGAGCCACCTGGAGACCCCCCTGGACCCCAGGGACACCCCCGGATCCCCGGGGAACCCCCCCCAGACCCCCGGGCCCCAACCCCGGACCCCCTCGGACTCCCCCATACCCCCGGGGACCACCCCCAGGGCCCCCGCCCCGGACCCCTCAAGACCCCCGGGGACTCCCCCAGGATGCCGTGAACCCCCTGGGCCCCCCCCGACTCCGCGCCCCGCCCCGCCAGGCCCCGGGGCCCTGCGAAGGCCGCCCCCCGCCGGTAACGGCCTCCTGGCCCCGCCCCCCCCGGTGCCGCCCCCCCCCGCCGGTAACGATCTCCTGGCCCCGCCCCCCGCCCGGTACCGCCGTCCCGCGGAGCCGCCGCCGCCCCCAACGGCAGCAGCAGCAGCAGCAACGCCGCCAGGAGCTGCCGCCGGGCCCGGGCCGCGTTCGTCCGTCCCGCCATGGCCGGGCCGCGCCACCGGCTTCCGCTTCCGCCGCTACGTCCCGCCCTCCTCGCCTAACGTCACCGCCAACTGACAGCTGCCCGGGCCTATAGGAAGGCCGCTGCGGCCTCGCCCGCCCCCCTGCCTCCCGCGGGGCTGACTGACGGGGCTCTCAGCCTATCAGCGCTGCCGGACAGGAGGCAGGCTTAGCCCCGCCTTCCCGTTGCTAAGGCCGCCACCGCCAGCGCCGTTCAGCGAGAACGGCCCAGCGGGGCCCCGCCTAACCGCGAGCACCGCCTTAGCAACGGCCCTGACAGACACTCGCTCCAGCCAATCAGCGCGCAGCCCGGGCCCGCCGCGCGCTCCCGCCCCTCTCCTTTGATTGACAAACGGCTCCGCCTATCAGGGGCAGCGCCGCGTTGGCTGGGTCGGGGGTCCCGGGGCGACCCCGCCGCCTCCCCCCCGGCACCCCCCGGGACCCCCCCGGCCCCTCCGTGCCCGGCCCCCGCCGCCCCCGGGTGCCCCCCCCCGCTGGCTGCCTTCGGGGGGGGCATCCTGCCCATCCCCCCCCATCCTGGGGCCCCCCCCGCGGTGCCTCCCCGGGACCCCTCGGTGCCCCCCCCCCCCGGGACCGGAGGGCATCGGTACCGGTCCCCCCGGGGGGGTGCCGGGACCCCCCCACCCACGGAGGGGGGAGCCCGGTGCTCGGCTCCGTTCCCCTCCCCCCCCCGGGGGAGGGGGCGGCGGGGGCCGGGGGCGGGGAGCGGGCTCCGGGCCCCCCCCCAGGCCGTGGGCGGCGAAGCCGGGAAGCGGCGGGGCCGTGGGCGGAGGATGTGCGTCAGCCGGGGGCAGCGGCGGGCCTGGGAACGGCCCCCCCGCACCGGACGCCCGAGCCCGGGGGCGGGGGAGTTTGGGGGGGGGGGGCTGGGGGCTGAGGGTCCGGAGCGGGACCCCCCCGGGAGGGGCGCTGAGCCCCCCGCTGGTCCCGGGCCCCCCCCCGGTCAGGAGGCAGCGGGGGCGGCTGGCGCCAGCCGCGCTGTAAATAAATAGCGCCGAGCTGGGGGGGGTCGGGGGGGCCGGGACCCTCCCTCGGGGTGCAGGCGGCGGGGGGCTGCAGGATTCCCCCCCCCAGTCCCCCAAAACCCTCTCCCTCCGCTCCCCATCTCCCCCCCCCCCCCGGGACGGGACCCGCAGCCGCGGCTGACCCGCGGGGGTGTTCACCCAGGAGCCTACCGACGGCACCGGGCCCCCCCCGCCGGGTCCGGCACGGGGGGGTGGGGGTGGGTGCGGGGCTGCCGGGACGGGGCAGCAGCGCCCCGGAGCATCCCCGGGGCGCGCCCGGTTGCCGCAGGAACCGGAGATGCTGCGAGCGTAGCCCCCCCCCCCGCCTTGCTGCCGGCCCTGCGGGACCCCCGGCCGGGGGGCTGAAGGGGGGGGCACCCCCCGCATCCTCCGGACGCAGCGGGGGTCCCCCGGGCGCGGCAGGCACCGGGTGCGGGGTGCGCCCCGCGAGCACCGGCCGCCCCGAGCAGCGCCCGCCCGGGACGCCGGCCCCGGTTCCCCGCTGCTCCGCCGCCACCGGTTCCCCGCGGCCCGGGCGGGGAGCTACCGGGGGTCCCCGCGCTGCTCTCCGTGGGGTGCGGGACCCCCGGTGCCACCGTGCGCCCTGGGCGCGGCCGGTCCCTTCGGTTCCCCCCCCCCCCCCTCCCCTCCCGGTCCCTGGGGGGTGCCGGTGCCGGTTCCGCGGCTCCCTCCCGCGGCCCCCCCGCCGCGGCCGCCCTCGCAGCGCTCAGCGGGGGCGGCAGCCGCGGGATCCGCCCCCGGGGCCTCCCACGCCGCGGCGCAGCCGGGGCCGCTGCTATTTCACGGTACCGCCCGTGTGGGCGGCGCGCAGAAGCGGCGCGGCGCGGCGGAGCGAGCGCGCACGGCCCGGCTGCGGGACCCCCGAGCCTCCCCCCCACCCCCCCACCCCCTTCCCCCCGGGTCCCCGAGCTCCCGGCACCCCCGGGATCCCCGGCCCGCAGCGGAGCGCGGCCCCCGGAGCCCCCGCGCCCCCGCCCATGCCCCGCGGTTCTCCCCGGGGCGCACGGGCGTAGCGGCCGGAGCCGGCTCCAGCCCGCGGTGAGCGACCGGGGGGCGGCGGGAGGGGGCTGGGGGCAAGGGGGGGGGGGGGGGGGGTCGGGGCACCGGGAGGGTCGGAGCGAGCGGGGGGGGGTCGGGGAGCGGTAGAGGAGGGAGGGGGCGCTGGGGTCTGGGGATGGGGAGGGCTGGGACAGCCCCGGGTGCGTGTCCTGCCCCACGCGGGTGGCCTGGGGGGGCTGCTGGCGGCAGGAGGGGGGGTCCGGGGGGTGCTGGGCACGGCCCCGGGAGGGAAAATGAGGGTGGGGGGTGCCCCCGGGCCTGGCCCCTGCCCCGCTCGTGTCTGCGTCGTGTCTGGGGAGCCGTGGCCATGGGGTCTGACCTGGCCCGAGGGGCAGGGGGGGCCTGGTGGGGTCTGTGGAGTGCCCCGCTGCGCCCCCTCCCTCTGGGGTGTGCCCCCATCGCGGGGACCCCCAGGCACCCGGGCCAAAGGGTGTGGGGTGCGCTTCTCCTGCGAGCTTGACCTGGGGGGGCCGTGGGTGTCCGTCTGTCCCTCCTGGCCCCGGCGTGACGCTGTCCGTCCCACAGGCTCGCCATGGCCGTGCCCCGCACGCTGGGGGAGCTGCAGCTGTACCGGGTGCTGCAACGCGCCAACCTGCTGGGCTACTACGAGACCTTCATCCAGCAAGGGGGGGACGACGTGCAGCAGCTCTGCGAGGCGGGCGAGGAGGAGTTCCTGGAGATCATGGCGCTGGTGGGCATGGCCACCAAGCCCCTGCACGTCCGCCGCCTCCAGAAGGCCCTGCGCGAGTGGGCCTCCAACCCGGGGCTCTTCAGCCAGCCCGTCTCGGCCGTGCCCGTCAGCAGCATCCCCCTCTTCAAGCTCTCCGAGGCCGGCGGGCGCAAGTCGCTCAGCAACGGGCACGCCAGCCCCAGCGAGGCCACGGGCAAGGGGGGCAGCAGCACAGGGACGCCCCCGGCCCGCAGCCCCACGGAGCCGGGGGAGAAGCTGTCGCCCTCGGCGGCCCCGCCGTGGCCAGGGAGGAGCACCCCGGAGTCGGAGGGTGGCGGGGACGAGGAGCCGGGGGGCCCCCCCTTCTCCCCAGGCGGGAGCAGCGGCGAGCAGCCGGTGGGCGCCGAGGCGTTGGAGCCGGAGCTGGTGCAGACTGTGGCGGAGAGCGTGGAGCGGCTCCTGCAGAGCTGCCCCCGGGGCGGCGACGCCGAGCTGCGGGCGCTCATGAAGCTCAACAAGAAGCTGGCCAAAGCCGTGGGGCACATCTTCCAGCTGGAGGACGGAGACCGGCACAAGGAGGAGGAGATCCGTCGGCACAGCGCGATCTACGGTCGCGGCGAGGCCCGGCGCCGTGAGGGCAAGCAGCTCACCCTGCATGAGGTGAGGGTCCAGGCTCAAATGCACCGGGGGAACTCCGGCCCCGGTGCATGGGGAGGGGGCTGGGGTGGCTCTGGGGCTGGCTGTGTCCCAGGTAGGAGGCCGGGGTGGGGGCTCCACCACGCAGGGGTGCAGGAAGCCGAGGTCCCCTCCCGTCCAGGCGGTCTCTGCCTGCCCGGAGCCTGTGGTGCCATTTGCTGAGGGTCCTGCTGGCGCCGCCGGCTCCGTTCCTGCTGACGCCCGGGCCTCTGCCCCCAGCTGATCATCAACGAGGCGGCCGCCCAGTTCTGCCTGCGGGACAACTCGCTGCTGCTGCGGCGCGTCGAGCTCTTCTCGCTCTCGCGGCAGGTCGCACGGGAGAGCACCTACCTGTCCTCGCTCAAGGTGGCCAGGTGAGCCCAGTGTCCCCAGGGGGGCCTAGGGGGGCGGCTGTCACCCCCCTGCCCACATGTGGGGTTTCCTCCCCAGCCCCCGGCTGCCCTCGTGGGAGCTGCACCACGACCGGTGCTTCCGGACGGGGGTGGGAGCCTGCAGCCCCCGCAGCCACGTGGCCCCAAGTTCCCCTTTCCCTTGCTCAGGCTGTTTCTGCCTGACCTCGGAGGTGCTGGGGGGGCGGAGGGGGCGGCCGGGACGCACAGCACTTGGGGTGGGGATGGGGATACAGCTGGGGGTCAACGGGGGAGCGCCTCGTCCCGTGCACCCTTCCCCCAAGAGGCCCCTGCCGGCGCCGTGCTGGCTGCTGCGGCCGCGCTGCCGCTTTCCCTTCGCTCTCGGGTCACTCCTCGCTTTCACCCCCCCCCCGCCCCGGGCTCCATCTGCGCCGAGGCCCCGCTCTGCGCCGTCCCGCGGCACCGCCCTGCCCGGGCGGCCTCCTACGCCCGCCGTCACGGCTGGCGCTGCCCGCAGAGCGTGGCGGGGGGCCGGGCGGGCATGCATGGCGCGGGGCCCCTGCGCGGCCGCCCCCGCGCCTGACGCAGCCCTTTCTCCTCCCTCCCGCGCAGGACGCAGCCCGAGGAGAGCGGAGCCACCGTGGCCAAGCGGCTCAAGCAGGAGGTGGGTGCGTGCCCGGGGTGTACGCCCCCATGCATGGGGCGGGGTGCAGGCACTGGGGAGGTGGGGGGGGGGTGCACGCGCATGCACGGGGGTGTGCGTGCATGTGCATGCGTGCACACCTGCGAGCGTGGGCAGGCGGTCGCCCACGCGTGGGTGTGACCACGCGGCGTGCTCAGGGCTGCCTGCGCCGGCTCGGCCAGGCGCCGAGGGGCGAGGGCTGCACTGTGGTGCGCCCCCCCCCCCAAAAGGGACAGGGCCCGGCTGCGGTGCCCCGCGCTCAGCTGCACGTTCCCGGCAGGTGGGCGAGCAGAGCCGCCCGGAGCCCCTGCAGCTGCCAGCGGGGCCGGAGCCCCACGCGGCCCCGTACCGCGCCAGCCTGGAGGAGGATGCGGCCAGCCTCTCTGGGGAGAGCCTCGACAGCCACTTGCAGGGTGAGTGGGGGCTCCAACTGGCGCACCCGGGGGGGGGGGCAGGTGGTGGCCGGAACCCCGCAGCCCCCAGCGCCGACCCTCGCCCCTCTCTTTGCAGCAGCGGTAGCCTGTCCCCGGCTGACGCCCCCGCCCGGCGTGGCCCCTGACGTGCCCCTCGGCCTCCCCCCGCACGGGCTCTGGAGCCGCCACATCCTCCAGCAGACGCTGATGGACGAGGGGCTGCGCCTGGCCCGCCTGGTCTCGCACGAGCGCGTGGGGCGGCTCAGCCCCTGCCTGCCGGGGAAGCCCCCGGGCCCAGGTGAGCCCCTGGGGGACGTGGGAGGGGGGGGTCAGGGGGCTGGGGACTCGGGGGAGGGGGGGCGGCCCGTGTGGGGACGGAGGGAGCCGTCCCCCCCTTTCCGTGGTACCCTGACTCTCCCCCCTCTCCCCGCAGAGTTCGAGGACGGGCTGGCAGAGCGGGGCCCCCCGCCTCCCCCCGAGCCCCCCCGGGGCACCATCAAGGTGGAGCAGGAGACCAGCCGGCAGTGAGGCGCCCGGCGGGAGCCCCGCAGCCCCCCCGCCACCACTAACGAAGCAATAACGGGCAGGGGGCTGGGTGCCAGCAGTGCTGTGGGCGCAAGGTGCCGGAGGGGGCTCGGCCGCAGCCCCCCCCCCCCCATCCCCATCCCCTCCCGCACGGACGCTCTGGTTACCTCAGCCGCGGCGGGACGCTCCCCGCAGCAGCAATACCCTCGCCCCCCCGCCGCACCCCCCCCAGGGGCCGGGGCTGGGGCAGCCCGCGATGGACTTGAGCCCGCTGTACAGACCCCACACAGGGCCCCCCCCCCGTACCCGCCCGCCACCACCGCCGCGTGCTCCCACGTCAGCCCGGCCGCCCACGGCGGTGCCGGCGCGCGCAGCACCGCGCGCCCCCGCAGCGCCCCCGCGCTCCAGCCGCCGGCGCCCCCGCAGCAAGCACGTGCGAGCACTCCGTGCGCACGCACTGCAAGCCCCCCCCTTGCCCCCCCCCCCCACATGCATGCATCTCCCCTGTAAATACACCCCCCCCCAGCCCCCACGATGGTGCCCCCCCCTGCACATGCCCAAGCACACGCGCACCCCCCCCGTATGCCCCCCCAAAATTTGTCTGCGCGTGGTCCGAGTGCCGGGGGGGGTCACACAGGAGCCCCCCCCAGCACAAAGCAGAAGGTGTTTGATGGGCGCTGGGGCCTTGCTGCCCCCTCCCCCCCCCCTTTTCTGCAAGCCATGCCCAGCCCCCGGGTCCCCCCCCCCGTTAGGACTGTGTGGTGTCTTTTTAGAGCATTAGCGACTCTTCCTTTGTAACGTGTACAGTAGATTATTTATTTTGTTATTTTGGAATAAAACTTTATTTTATGGCTTATCTTCCTGCCCCCACGCCCCCAGGCTCCCCTCTCCCCGCCTTGGCCCTCCTCCAGGCTGGGGGGGGGCCGCAGGGCAGCTCACAAACCCCACGGCAGGTGCCGGTCCCGGGTGGACGAGGGGCTTGGCCCCCAGCTGGGCTGGTGCAGGGGGGGTCCCTCTGTCCCCCCCCCATCCCTCGGGATGCTGGAGGCCCTGCCGAGCGCCGGGCTGGCGCGTTCAGCCCCCCCCGGTTCCCGCTGCCGCCTCTCGCCCCTGCAGCTGATTCATCCCGGCCCCCGCGGGGGGGCCGAGCCCGGCAGCGTGGGCTGGGGGCACCGAGCTCGGCGGCGAGGCCGGGGGCACCCCCACACGGGTCGGGGCCCCCGCTGGCAGCGGCAAGGGCAGGCAGCGGCTCCGTGCTCCAAAGTGCAGCGTATACACAGGTTGGGGGGGGGGCAGGGTGTCACCCAAAGTGCTGCCCCCCCCCGCAAAATTCCCTCCCCTCCCCTGCCAGAGTCTTCCACCCCGGCGCAAATGGTGTCAAGTCCAGGAGCCCAGACGAGGCTGCGTCGGGGCTCACAGTCCCATGGCCCCCGCAGCCCCCTCACGCGTGCCCTGGCCGGACGCTGTCGTCCCACCGGGACTCCCCCAGCCCCCAGCACGAAGCGTTGGGGCTGGGGTATCCGCTGCGCTGCAGGGGGGGCGTGAAGGGGGGGCACAGCGCGGGGCTCTCCAGGGACATCTCCTGTAGGAACTGGTCGAACTCCGAGCCGGGCGGCAGGTCCATGCTGGGCGCCATCCTGGGGGGGGGAGCGGGAGCAGCGTGACCCAGGGCAGCCCCCCCAGGCACCCCGCGGCCCCCCCGTGCTTACCACCTTGGGGAGCTCTGCAGCGGCGCGTCCATCGGCGCGAACGGGGCCAGCTCGGGCATCTCCTCATCCCGTGGCTCCGGCGAGGGGCCTCCGGGCAGCAGCTGGGAGGCCTCCCCGGGCATGTACTGGTTGGTCATAAAGCTCCTGGGGGGCAAAGGGGGGAGAGGGGGCCGATGGAGGGGGCACCTCCCTGCCCCCAGGGCGCTTGGCAGCCCCAGGACGCAGGGGAGAATTGCTTGGTTTAGGGGCTGGGGTGCATCTCCTCATGGGCAGCACCAGTTGGGCTGAGCACTGGGAGCACTGGTCAGCTGGGGGCGGTCCCCGCTCCCCCATCTGTGCATGCCCTGGGACCCGGGGAAGGGGGGCAGGGCAGGGTGCCCCCCCCTCCAGCCACGCGCCAGCTCTTACATAGGGTTCCTGAAGGCAAGGTCTTGGCAGCGGGGCAGCGCAGGGTCCATGACCAGGGACGATGAGAGCATCGGTGAGGTGCTGTGGGGAGGAGCAGGAGCGTTTTAGGCGTGGGGGGGGGGGAAACACGGCCCAGCTGTGCCGGGGGGAGGTGGGGGGTCCAACCCGTCCCCACCCCAATCGTGGCACTGCTCCTACCTGGGGAAGGAGGACCCGATGCCCTCGGGGACCATCATGTTCATGTTGCTCTCACCCGTGGGGTAGCTGGACATGGACTGGGAGCAGAAGGGAGCAGGGGGGCTGCGAGTGCAGACGGAGGGGGGAGGGTCAGCAGGTGAGGGCGTTCTCCAGGGCAGCCCCCTCCCCTCCCAGCACGTGCCCGGGGAGCTGCCCCTGCCCCTGGGCAGGCACTCACCAGATGGGGCTGAGCACCGACTGCAGGTTCTCGGGGCGCAGCTCGGGCTGCAGCACGGGCAGGCTGAACATCTGAGCCTGGGGGGGCTCGGGGCCTCCCCCTGCAGTGCTCTGGGGCAGCTGGTCCCTGCAGAAGCGCACCGACCCCCTCAGCACAGGCAGGACTCCTGCACCGCAAGGTCCCGTCTACAAAGGGGCGTGCGTGCAAGCCAGCACTCGCTGGGGGCGCTGACATCGGGGGGGGGGATTTGCGTGGAGCTGGGCTCCGCTGCGGCTCGGGCTCCCCGGGGGGGGGATTCCTCGCTCACGAGCACCTCCCCATTTCCCCCTTTCCCCCAGACAGAAATCCCCGTGCCCAGCAGCGATGCTCAGGCTGGCCGCTATCGTCTGCCCATGCACACGCCTCCACCGGGGCTCGCCGACAGCCTCCTGCACCCACCCACCTCTCGCTTTCCACCGTCATCTTGATGGCGGTGGAGACGTAGCCGCGGCCGTCCTTGCCCGTCTGCTCTTCTGCGGGGAGAGGAGAAGCAGCTGCGAGCCACCGCCGCGCGCGGGACGACGCAGCGCCAGCCTTGGCAGCCCCTGGGGCCAGCAGGACCCGGGACCCAAATCCCTCTGCCCCCCTCGCAGCCCCCCCTGCTCCTCCCCCCAGCCTTGCAGCCGGGGCAGCCCCGAGGCCGGGGCCCCTCTGCTCCCACCACTCACTGTTGTAGTGGCTGCCGAACGCCTGGTCCTTGGGGGTGTTGGGGTAGAGGTTGCGGAGCTGCCCCAGGTCCCGGATGCGGTCGCCAAGGGATCGGATGGACAGGTCCTTGGCAGAGAAGGGCTGGATGTTCTCCACCTGGCTGGAGCCTGCGGGTGACACGGGCCGGGGCTCCACTGCCTGCCCCCCGTAACGCACGGCGCCCCCGCGCCGCGGTGACCTCGCTCTCCCCTTCGCGGTGCTGGCAGCAGCCCCCGTGGCCCCGTCTCACCGTCCTTGCCCCGGATGACGTGAGCAATGGTGACGCCCCCGATCTCCGAGTCACTGAAGCGGAGCAGGAAGGTGCCGTCAGGCTCTGTGCTCAGGAGCTTGCAGACGTACTGCTTGCTGATGAAGCCGATGATGAGCCTGGAGGAAAGGACAGGCGGACAGCGTGCCAGTGCCAGGACGGGACCCAGTACTCCCTGCGCCTGGTCCATGAACACCCCACTCGGCCCCCCCGGCACCCACCTGTCTGACCAGTAACTTTTGAGGCATCTCTTGGTGAGGTCGAGGACTCCGTCAAACCACTGCCAGAAGGTGAATCCCCGGCCGGGCAGGATCTCCTGGGGAACGAGAGGGCTGTGAGGCTCCCCAGGGCCATGCTGGCCCCTGCCCACCCTGGCCAGCCCTCCCGGTAACCTTGTTGAACTGGGCCCAGGAGACGCTGCGGCTCTGGAAGTCCTCCAGGCTGGCACTGTGGTCATTGAAGATCTTCTGGGCCAGGAAGAAGTAGTGCTCCTTGAGAAGCCCCTTGGTGGTCTGCACCTCTGCCATGAACTTCAGGTTCAGAGTATCGCACATCTTCTCCCACGGCACCCGCTCGGCCACCACAAAGGGCACGCGGTCCTGCGGCGGGGCCAGACAGCATCAGGACAGCGTTGAGACCGCATCGGGACATCGCCCACCGCCCCGGCCCAGCCCCGGAGTCTCCTCGTCCTGGAGCCGGATCCAGCCCTGGCACCCCGGCAGGTCCTCCCTCGCCCCAGCCCCTCCCCACAGCCCTCGCTCGCGGCACTCACGATCTCCGAGAAGGCGTTGTCCCACAGCACCGTGGCTTTGGCGTTGTTGTCCTGGTTCCCGTGGACGATGACCACGATGGGCAGAGACAGGACCTGGGCACGGAGCGCCCTCCCCTCAGCCCGGGCTCAGCGTCCCACAGCCCTGAGGCCGCCCCGGGGCCATCCTAGCCCGGACCAGGGCCGCGAGGGGTGGCAGGACCCCGGTGCCTGAGGGAGGCTCGGTGCTGCCGAGGAGAGGGGCCGGTACCTGGAGGTGCACCGTGAGGTTGCTGGGGCTCAGGGCCACGGTGGTGCTGAACAGGACGGCGCATTTCTCCTCCGTCACCGACTCGGACCCCTTCCGCTCGCAGCGCTTTATTTTCTTCAGCAGCTAGGGAGGGGAGAGCCAAGCGTCACCCCCAGGCGACCAACAGCCCCGAGACCCCCACAAAGCCCTCCCGGGGTCCTCCCAACATCCCGGCGCAGCCCCGAGCCTGTCCCTGGCCAGCAGCACTCACCACGTTCTTGAAGTTGGCGCAGCAGGTCCCGCTGGTGGGGTTGGTCTCCAGGGCCACCACGTTGTGCATGATCTCCCCCGTGCTCTCGCTGGGCAGAGGCGGGGGTCAGGGCAGCGCAGCGGGGGCGCAGCCCCCTCGCCCTCGCGCTGGCCGGCCGCTCACCTCAGGGTGTTGCCGTAGGCGCTGAGCGCCAGCTCCCGCGCCTGCTTCTCCGTCACCATGTCAGCCCGCACCATGTAGGGCTTGGCGGACGCCTTCAGCAGCTGGGGGCCCAGCAGGAACCGGACGCTCGCCTGGAACTTGGTCTGGGTCTTCAGCACCTGCGGGGGCTGTTTCTCCACCAGGAAGGAGCTGGGGGAACAAGGGGTGACAACGGTGACGAGGGCAGCCAGCTCTGCCACCAGCCTCTGCAGATCCGCCCTCTGCCCCCGCGGCGCCCTCCCTGTCCATTACCTCTTGACCAGGCTGGATAAAACCTCGTTGAAGCGCTCCAGGAGCCGGGGCAGCAGCTCGGGCCCCAGCTCTGCGCTCGCCGCCATCACCTGCTGGTGCAGCTGGAAATAAACCTCGACCAGGCTCTCACACCTGCGAGGAAACCGCGGGGAAAGGGCGCCCTGAGCCGAAACGGGGCCACAGCAGTCCCGGAGCCCCTCAGGCCAGCAGGGCCCCTGTTCCCGGGGGAGAAGACAGGGCAGGAGGGTTGCTGCGGGTCCCCTATGGCCACCCCACCTCTTCTGCAGCGGTGCTAGGTTCTCCTCGAAGAGCGCTCCGTTCCCCGCCAGCTGCTGCTGCCTCTTCCAAATCTGGATCCTCTTCAGGACCTGCTGCTTGGCCACCTCCAGCTCTTTCGTGGCCTCCAGGATCAGGGTGGGCAGCTCCTGGGGGGCAGCACGAGCCACGGGGCTCTGCATGGCACCGCGTCCCTGGCACAGCCCGCAGCCCTGCACCGGCCCCGTGCCCCCTGAGCTGCTTCGTGCCCCTCAGCCCTGTCCCCCCCCCGCAGGATTTCCGCCTTGCCCCGCTGCCCCAGCCCCACTCACGCTCTCCGGGGCTTTCGGTTCTGTCTTCAGCTGTGGGTTCAGCGGCAGAGAGGCTGGGGAGGACGGAGCGGGGCGGCCCCGTTAGCGCCGGACTGCACCCGCATGGCGCTGCCGGCGCCCCGGGGCACGCCGCTCTCCGCCGCGCCCCACGGCAGACCCACGCAACGCCCCGCGGCCGGACCCATCCCGCCCCGACCCCTCACCTGCGGAGCCGTCCCGCAGCTGCGAGCTGCGCTCCCGCAGCGCCTGGACCTCGCGGACGCGGTGCTGCAGCCGCTGCAGGCCCAGGCTGAACTTGAGCTCTTCCTGCCGCCGGTGGAAGCTGAGGGGCAGGTGGCGGTCCTGGGGTGAGGAGAGGGGGGTGAGCGGGGTCCGGGGACGGCCCGGCCATGGGTTGCCCCGGCGGGGGGCAGGAGCCACGCACCCTCTTGAGCACGGCGGCCTTCTCGCCCTCCAGGATCGCCTTCAGGACGGCCACCAGCCGCAGCGGGTCCCGCCGGTACGCGCTCTGGGGGGAGCAAGGCCCTGGGTGTTAGGACGGGACGCGTGCCCCGCCACCCCCAGCCCATCCCGCTCACGTGTTTCGGGCCCCCAGCCCAACGCGAAGGGCGCTGAGCCGATCTCTGCGGTTTCACGGCCAGACACGCGGAAGAGACCGCAGCTGACGCGCGGCTGTGACATAACCAATTTCCAGCTTTACAACCAGTTTAAAACCGTAAAAACTTAAAAAAAATTTTAAAAACCTTTAAAACCTTTCCGGTTTTAAACCGTGCATGAAAAACACGAAGCAATTTTAGATGAAACCCCAACGCCAACCCCAACTCCTTGTTTCTGTAGGCATCCCCTCAAGAGGCAGCAGCCCTACACCTGGCGAAGACGTTCCCGGCCACCCCTGGCCCGGGTGAATCAGCGCTTTCCACCAAGCCCAGGGAGAGGAATTTCCCGTCTGGCTCCAGCTCCCCGCACCCTGCGCCAGCTCCTCCGGGCCTTCGCACATTTCCCAAATTAGCTACTTCCCTAAACAGCAACGGCGAACCGCTGGACGGCGCGCTGGGCGGCTTCCCCTGCGGGCCGGGCGGCAGCTCCGCGACTCGCCCCTGGCCCCCTGCGCCCACCCCACGTCCGACGCGGTGCCGGCGGCCCCGCACCAGCGCCAGCCCTGCCAGCACCGGGGTTTAGGGGACCGAAGCCCTGGGTTTGGTCTCCCGAGACGCTGTGGCAGCCTGGAGCTGCACCCTCGCTGCGTCGCGGCCCCATCCCGAAGCACCCGCGCCCCCCGGAGAGGGGCCGTGCCCGCCCCGGCTGCTTCCTTGGCCACGTTTGTCTTGAGCAAGAGCACCCAGCTCCCGCCGCCCGCAGCCCGTGTTCCCACCCAGCGCACTCCCACAACAAATGGCTTGGAAGGGAAAAGGGTTTGCTGTTACGGGATGAGGAACAATGGGAGGAGGGAGGCTCTTCTTGAGTAACTTGAATTGGAAGGAAAAAAAAAAAAAAAAAGCCGAAGCATCTGCATATTTTCAAAAGCCAGCAGCAACACTGTTCATGAAAGTCACCCAGTTCCCCAGAAGTTATGACTACAACTGACCCCTTCCCAAATGTTGTATATTACCAAAAAAGCAGGGTTTTCAACCAGAACCGGGCTCTGGGCGCGAGCACCGTTCCGCCCTTACTCTAAGAGCTCCACTGGCAGGAGAGAGAGTAGAGGGGTTAATCTGCAATCACAGAGGGAGGAAGAGAGACAGAGAGCAATTCACAGAGGTCTCAGTAAACAGAGAAAGAGCCCAGAAAAAGAAACCCAGTGTACACATGCACACGCAGCAGGAGGAAACACGGCACAAAACACCGCATGGAGGAAGGAGAAATCGAACGCTCAAGCAGAAAATGGGGAACGTGCGGCCAGGAGGCTGCACGAGTGCCAATGTGCTCGGGGGTTCCCCGCGGGGGCAGCTCCTGGGCACCAAGGGGCTGCAGGGACGCGGCCCACGAGGGGAAGCTGCGGCACCCGGCGTGCAGGGGGGAATCGTGGCCACGAAGGGCCTGAGTGCCGTGGCGAGCTGGGGGCTGGCCCCGGGGCACGGATGAGCTCCCCCGTCCTGCCGAAGCACCCACAAAACCCCACCGCCGGCACCGAGTCCGCACGAGTCACGGACGGCTCCGGCCTCGAGAGGGGACGGGCTCAGAGCATCGGCCCCTTCGGCGGCGTTTGATGCAGCAAACCCAAGGCAGGACAACAACCCTGCCTCCCGTGGCTGCTTGCTGCCGTCCCGGCGGGACACGGCCCTCGGGGCCCCGCGCCCGCCCCCCCCGCGCACCTCGATGTTGCTGACTTGCTGGAGGATCTGGCACTGCTGCCCATCGCTGCCGGCGGCACTGCGGAGCTTCTCCAGCATGGCCGAGAGCATCCCGCTGGCCATGCTGGTGCAGAAGGCGTCGGAGCCATTGATGAACTCCCTGGGGAGAAGGGGAGAAGGCCGGGTGGGCACGAAGCCTCCGCCCTCCCCGCGAGCACGCACCAGGGAGGAAGGGGACGCCGGTGCTTCCGCTGTCCCGGCACGTCACCCAGCGCCGGCTGGACTCCTGGGGGAAATTTGCTACCCCACAGCTGCGAGCGAGGCTGAACGGCGCCCTGAGCGAGATCACGAGGTTCGTCGCAGAGGACGTCACCTCCTGAAACCTCTCCCACACGCACACCCAGCTGCCACCCACCCTCCGCCGCGCTCCCCCCCCGCGGGAGGGAGCAGCCCCTCGCCCGCTGCTGCGGCGCAGCCCCGGGGGCTACATGTGGCCAAGCCCCTTCGTGTCCAATTTCCTGCCCGTTTGCAACCTGGTCACCACGCTGTGCGGAGGAGAAGCAGCTCCTGAGGCCGCTCCCGGGGACGCCTGGGTGAGACCGTGACGCTGCTAATTAACCTGCTGCTATTTCTGTGTTCTGGGCACAAACCAGGGGTGCTGGCCAGGCTGCGCCCACGGTTATCGCCACTGCGAACGCAGCACTGAGCCAGTCCAGACCCTGCTAGGGTGCTGAGGGCACCGACAGACCCCGACCAGCCTCACCTGACGCTGCACCCTCTGCCCAGCTCCCTTCCCATGCAGATCGGGGCGCTCAGACCCACCACGAGCTGCACCGTCAGCGCATCCATCTCCGGCCCCATCTCCTCTTGCTCCCGCGCGGATGCACGGGGCGCCCTCACTTACCTCACCTGGGGCCGTGGACGGAGCCCGGTACCAGCACCCACACGTTCGGGCACTGGCCAGGCTGGGGCCCCCTTGGCTGGGGGCTCAGCCCTCTCTGCGGGCAGCTGGATGCTCCCCGGCCCCATCCCGGGCGCGCGGGAGCGGTGAGGGGCAGGGCAGAGCTCCGCGGGGTAGCCAGGGACTCACCAGGGCTGGTTCTCCAGCCAGTCGGCCAGGAGGCAGCGCAGGCTGCGGGGGAACTCTGCGAAGAGGCTGCTGAACTCCTCCGGCGGCATGTGGGAGACGATGTTCCAGAGGGACATCTTGGGAACCGTTACCTGCAGGGAAACGGGAGGTGAACGGGGAGAAGGGGGGCGCTGCGGGCACCCCACAACCCTGTCCTCCGCACGGCTGGGCTGGGGCCGCGTGCGAACGGGTCCGTCCCCCGGTCCCGAAGGCTCCTTCGAGCACTGCTGCCCCGTCCCTCCGCCGTCTGAACCTGCTGCTTGGCACGGCCGGGGCTGCGCGGAGAGGAGGAGCAGGAAGCACCCATCCCTGATCATCCCTCTTGGGCAATCCTGGCAGGCTGGCAGCCCACTCGTGCCTCGGTTTCCTGCAATTCTGGGGAATCCCTGGGCCTGCTCCGCGGGCACAGGGACACACGGGGCGGCAGGCAGCGCTGCTGAGCCCGGCGCAGGAGAGATGGCAAAGCCGCCAGGAGCAAGAAGAGCGTGAAGCCCCAGCACCTGCTGAAACGGCCCTGCCGCGGTGCTTTCAGGAACAAGACACAGCCCTGACCCCCAGCCCTGCAGAGGCGAGGTGGCCGAGCTGCTCCCCGAAACCTCCCCAGCCACCCCCACCCAAGGAAAACGACTTCCCAGGGCATGCCTCAGCCACCCCACAAACCGGTCTCCAGATTCCGTGGAAAGCAAGGAGAGGGCCCGATGACTCGAGACAGGAAACCCCACGGGGAAGACCTGGGGGGTCCCACCACCCCCAAGCTGGGCTTCGCAACCCCAGCGGCGCCTCCCTGGCACAGACGCACCCTGCGCCCTCCAGCAGCGCCTAAAGCCTGCGGACCTCACCCCGCCTCTGCAGCCCAGCCTCCCGGGCCGCTTCCCAAGATCCTGCTCCCTTCCTCCCCGCCACCCTCGCGTCCTCCATCCCGCGGCCCCGCCGCAGAGCCAGCTCCCCTCCGCGCCACCCCTCGCCGGGGCGAGGAGCCGACGCGCCGCCCGGCCCGGACGCACCTCGCTCCTGGCTGCCCCTCGCCCGGCCGGGGTGGAGGCCGGATCCTGCAGCAGGACGCGAGGCTCCGGCCCTCGGAGGACCGGGAGGCCTGCGGGACGCGGGCCAGCGCGTCTCGCCGGGGCTGAGAGCGAACAGCCGAGCAAGGGGGAGGCGTCACGTGCGCCCGCGGCCGCCTGCTCTCCCCAGCGGGTCCTCGCCGCGCGGCAAGAGCCGAGGCGCAGGGAGGAGGTGGAGCCGCCGGAGACTCTGAGAAACCATGCGGAGGGAAGGGAGCCAACGTCACTAGGGCAACATTGCAGGGAGTGCAAAACAACCGCGGCCCGCTGCCGGCCGCCAAGCGAGGCCGCTCGCCCCCGCCTTCGCTCCTGGGGCCGGGACGCGCTGGGGCCGGGCAAGGGGAGCCCCCGAGGTGCTCGAGCCCCCGGGATCCCGCACCGATCGGAGGAGCAGCCCCGCTGCGTGCCGTGCCTGGGCCTCCCGGCAGCGAATTTGCTCCCGACTCCGCTGGCACGAACCCACCCCGATGATTTACTGCGGGGATCGACGGACCCTGCAGGGATCAGCGGCTGGGGAAACGTACCCAGCGCTCACCAGGCAGCTCGGCCCCGCTCAGGGCACCTGCTGCAGCTGGGGCCGGGGCCTTTCCACAGCTCGCTCGGCCGGGGAAACCCACCGGCGGCTGCTGCTTCCCCTCACCACCCCCCAGGGACCCTGCAAGGCAGGGACCAGGAGAGGTCAGAGCTGCTGGTACGGAGGGACTGGAGACAGGAGAAAAGCGCAGTCCCCCATCCTGTGATCCTCGGAGGCCCGATCCCCGTCCCCCTTCCTCGTTAAAACCTGTATTTCTGCTTAGCGCCGGGAGGCAGCCGCCGGCTTGTACGCAACAACGTGGAGCGTGAGCTGGGCATGCCTGAATTTGCTGCGAGGCTGCAGGAGACGCCGCGCTCCTCCTCGTCCCCACCAGCCCAGGGCCGGCTTGGAGGAGCTCGCGGCAGGGGACGGCCCCGTCCCCTCCTGGCGTCAATCGCTGCAGCTCCTCCGGCCCAGCCGTGCCACGCTTCCTTCCCGTCCTCGCTGCAGTTTCCATAACTCCGTGTTTGCCTCCTCTGCTCCTTCTGCACAACAGCCTTCCCCTGCCAAGCCCGTGCTCCTGTAACAGTACCCCGGCTGGGGCTGAGGTTTCCTTGAGAAGGGCCGGCGTGCCCAGCGCCCCGGTTTCCTGCACTTTGCAGTACCAGCTGGCGCTTGGCGGGCCACGTGGTGTTTGCCCTATCAACGTATCTGCAGCGCCGAGAAGAGGAAGCACTGCGGCAGGCCCCAGGACGCGGACCCAGGCCTCCGGACGAGGCCACCCCTCCTGCGGGTCGGGGACGCTGCCTCGTCCCCTGGGCGAAGCAGCCAGCCCCGCAGCTCGCCCGTGCCGACGGGCGCAGCTCCCAGCTCCGTGGGCAGCGTGCCCACGCCGCCGCAGATGCACAAATCCCCCGCTGGCGGGGCTCCGTGCCCCCCGAAAAGGAACCGGGTGGAGGCAGCCCCGGACAGGGCCCCCCCTCCCGTGGGGCTGGGCCGTTCGCGTGCGGGGCTGGGAGCTGCTGCCTGGGAAAACCCCGCGGCCTCGAGGCGCCTCCGGCTCAATGGCGGGGCAGGATATGGCGCAGGGGGGCAGCTCCGCCCCGAGCCCCCTCTTCCTACCTCCCCACCCCGCCGGGCTTCGGCCTTGGTGGCAGCAGGGACGCGGTGCCAGGAGGTCAGGCGGGACGGGCCCTGGCACCGAAGGGGGATCGCTGACCTCCCCGCTGCCCAGCACGGGCTTTCTGCTCGCTCTGCGGGCGGTGGGAAGCTGAGCCCACGTCCCCGACGTGAGAGCTGACAAGCGCCTCGCCGCTGCCACCCATCCACCACCGGCGCCTCGTGAGAGCAGCGCCCACCTCCTGGTGCCACCTCTGCGCTGTGCGAGGGGAAACGGGGCTGTGAGGGACCCCCCGAGGGATCCGGCTCCCCTCCGCCCCCCAGTCCCCCAGCACACGCCCCCCATGGGGCCAGGCCCTGCCGAGGGCCGGCTGGGGACGGAGCCGGTGGCTGGCAGGCACGCGCGGCCCGCTGCCCTCCGCAAGGTGCAGCGGAGATTTCCCTGGGACTTCCTCAGGGACAGACGCTCAGATTTTCCAGTGCTTGAAGTTCAGGACACCTGGCTCTGCCAGCAGCCTCCCTCCCACGTCCCCATGGGGACGCAGCCTGCTGCTGTCACCGCCTTCGACACGCCTCAGTTTCCCCGTGCCGCCGGGGAGGCAAACGCTGCCAGCGTTCGCTGTCCAAGGTGAGGATGCGGGACCTCGGTCCCGGCACCGATGGGACACGGCGCAGAGGATGCTGCGGAGGCCGCGCGGTGGCACGGACTGGCCGGAGCCCCCTGCCCTCCCGCAGCGAAAGCCCTCCTGGTTCGGACGGAGAAGAGCACGGCTTTCCCCAGCTGACCCAGCCCCGGTGTGACTCACAGCGCGGGGAATCCGGGCAGGATCAGGCCCTCAGCTCCCACCCCTGGGGACCTGCCGCAGCCCTTGCCCCCAGAGGCGCCTGCCAGGTGCCCCGGGCTGCGCTCAGGCGCTTTCGCTTTGCCTCACGCACCCTTCGCCCCGAGACAGGGTGCCAGCGGCCCGGTCCATACGCGCCGTTGGTAGCCGCCCGCGTTGGACTTTGGGCCCGGCAGCCCCGCCAAGCACGGGCCGGGCTTCCAGCTGCTTTGGGGCTGCCAAGAGCCCGCAGGGACCCCGGCACTGCTGTCCGTCCCCGTCTGCACGAGCAGCGGGCTGGGCTCCGGCGGGCTCACCCCGGGGGGGGCTCTGCAGGCCCCCGCTTCGCCGTCCTGCCCCCCTGACGCGGGCAGGCACCTGCGGAGCCCAGCAGCAGCCGCCGCGGCCGCCTCTCCTGACGCCGGGGGCTGAAAAGCCGCTGGGTTTTCCCGCGGGGAGCCCCGCTCCGTGCGCCAGGCCCCGCTCCGGACGGTGCCGGGGGCCCAGCGGCCGCAGGATGGGTCCCGCGGGCGCTGCCCCGCACCCCGGGGCCTGCTGCCAGCCCCGCTGCCTGCGGCGGGCAACCGGAGCTGCACGGCGTGCGGGCACCGAGCCGGGGCGGTGGGGGCCGGGGCAGCCCCCCCCCAGGCCCCGTTACCCCGCTCCCAGGCCGCAGCCTGGGCCCCCCCGTCCCCCCCGTCCCCCCCCCCCCCGGGAAGCGGGGACTTACCGGAGGGCGCTGCCGCCCGGCCCCGCTCCCTCCCTGCCCCCGTTATCGGCCCGGGGAAGGCCCCGTTACCGGGCCGCGTCCCGCCGGGCACAGGCCCCGCAGCCAGCCGCCGACTTCCCCCTTCACCGGGCCCGGCCCCCGCCGCCTCCTTCCGGCCCGGGGCTTCCACGGCCCCGGTCCCGCCGCCATCCCGGGGGGTCCCGAGCCGCGCTCGCCCCTTCCCGTTCGGGCCCGGCCCCTCCCGGTGCCCCCGGGCCCGCGGTGCCGGCGGCCCCCCCCCGCTCCCCCCCCGCCCCCGGTTCCCCCGTCCCGTCCCTCCCGCCCCGTGCTCGGTGCCGTTACCTCGCGGAGCCGCCGCTCCGGGCCGGGCCGGGCCGCGGGGCCCCTCACTCCATGGCGGCGCGGGCTGCGGCTGCGGGCGCGGCCGGGCCGGGCTCCCGGGGCTGGCCCCGCTCCGGCGGAAAGCGCCGAGCGCCAGGAAGAGGGAGGAGACGCGCGGGGGTGCGCGGGGGGGCCCCGCCGGCCCCGGCCCCGCTCCCCCCCCGGCTCCCCGCCGTTCTCCCCCCCGGGTCCCCACGTTCCCCCCCCGGTCCCCGCAGTTTCCCCCCCCCCCGCCTCCGGTCCCGCTGCGGAGCCGTTTCTGTGCCCCCCCCCCCCCCGAAGGGCCGCCCCGCACCTGCCCCACATCGCGCTGCCCCCCCCGACCTGCTCCATACCGGGGCTCCGCCACCGTGCAGCCCACCGCCCCCCCCCCCCCCCCCCCGAACCGGGAACCGGGAACCGGGCCCCCCCCCCCCGAGCCGCGCACCCGTTCGGCGGCGCTTTGCTGCTCAACGGGCCCGGGGCCTGGCCCCGGTTTGCAGCCGCGTCCCGGGGCTTGAGGCCCGCGGCCGGGCCCGGGAGCTGCCCGGGGACGTGAGCGAGGCCCGGGGGCTGTCCCCGCCCGGGGGGGGTCCCGGTGCGCCGGGGGCCGTTTGCGCCCCGTGGGCCGCTCGGTTCCACCCCCCCCGCTCGGTGCGGAGCCGCCCCGGGGCCGCCAGGGGGCGCTGCCGCACCGGGGTCCCGCCGCAGGGCCCCGTTACCGGCCCCGGGGTGCCCGAGGCCCCGGGTGGGGGCTGCTGGGGGGGGGGACACCTGGGGGGCTGCCCCCCCCCCGCTGCTGGGACGGGACCCCCCGGGACACGCCGTGCTTCGGGCAAACGGCTCCTCGGTCCCCCGGGGAACCGAGCGCAAGGCCCGGCCGTGCCCCCTGCCCCGGGCACCGGTGGCAGCGCCCTCGGGGGCCGGGACTCCGCGTTCGTCCCCGCCGCTCCTCGCCCCCCCCCCCCCCCCCCCGATGCCCTCCTGCAGGCCTCCCGCGGCGTGCGTGGGGCCGGGGCGGCGTGGGGCAGAGCTGTGTCCCTGGGGGGCCGGGGGGCACACAGCCCCCCTCGGGGGGACGCGGCCAGACGTGGCCGCAGCACGGAGCCCACGTTTCACCGGGGCGTTGGGACCGTCAGCGACCGGGGGGCCCTGCTGTGGCACCCCCCTCCTCGGCCTCCCTCCAGCAGCAGGACCCCCCCCCGGGCTGCCCGCTCTGGGGGTGTAGGGGGGCACCGGGCTTCCCCCGCCCGGCTTGGGAGCCGCAGGGGGGCCCTGAACGAAGCCGCCGGTGCTGAGCGCATGGGAACCGGCGCTGGGCACGTGGGAGGAATCCTGGCGAGAGCGTGGCCATGGCCCTGCTGTCCCGGCCACCTCCGCTCGCAGGGGTTTGCGCAACCCGCGGGGCCTGGGCTGCGTGGCGCGGAGCGGCCCTTTGTGCCGTGCCCCCCTCCCAGGCACCGCTGTCCCCTCTGCGGGGACGGCGTCCCAGGCACATCTGGACCTTGGTCCCAAACATCTGGCACGGCACTACCTCGGATGGGCCCCTCCCGGCTGGCTCCCGTCCGCCTTCCCCCCAAGACCGCTGCCGGCATTGCCTCCCTGGGGGGGGGCAGGCGTGTGACGTCATCGTTGTGGCTGCTGACGTCATCCGGGGGGGGGGCGCGGGTGGCTCCTGCCACAGAGAGGCCGCAGGGTGGGTGCCTGGTGCTGCCCTGGCCCCCGTGGCACCCAGACTCAGCCCCGTGCGGCAGCGGCACGGTGAGGAGAATGACGTCACGGCGCTGGCTCTGACGTCACGGCGCTGGCTCTGACATCAGAGCCACGGCCGCGGTGCTCGTGGAGGGATGGGGCGCTGCCCAGGGGGTGCTGAAGGAACGCACGTGCAGCCGATGAAGGAGGGACGGGGCTGGGGCAGCCCCGCTGTCAGTGGGGCTGGGGGGTCCGCGCTGCCCCCAGCCCCACAGCCTGGGTGGGTCCCCGGGGCCTCGGCAGCATTGCAAATACCGGCAGCGCGGCTGCCGCCCCGACCGGCCCAAAACGCAGATCACGGTGACGGAGACTCTTGCTAACAAACATCCGGGGCAGGGATGAGACGTTCCCTTTGGAGAAAAGGATGTTTGGGTGAGGTGAGAGGAATGCCGTGGCTGTTTGGGGCCGGAGCCGCTGCCCGTGGCCCCCCCCCAGGTGGGCTCACGGCGCATCCCCCTGCCAGGAGCTGGCGCTGAGCCCGAGCACGGCTCCGACCGTGAGCCACGCGCTCAGGACCCAACATTGGACAAGCAAAATATGGCCTGGCCCCCGCGGGACCCCGCTGCCGGGACCCCGGGCTGGGGGTCACGGCCTGGGGCCACGGCCTCATGCTGCGGGGTGGGGGCAGCGGGCAGCACTGGTACCGTGCCCATACCATGTGCGTCCCTACACCATGCCCCTGTCCCCCATACCCATGCCCCTGCTGATACCATACCCATGTCCATACCTACACATGCCCATACCATAGCTATACCAAACCTACACCATGTCCATACCCATCCCCTCACCATGACCGTACCTCTATCCATACCCGTTCCCACTCCATACCATGCCCATACCCATTCCCATACCTACAACAAGCCCCTACCTATACTGATACCACACCTAAGCCCATACCTATTCCCATACCATAGTATACCCATCCCCATCCCCATCCCCATCCCCATACCCGTATCATGCCCATACCTATCCCCATACTATACCCATACCTATTCCCATACCATACCCATACCCACACCGATACCATACCTATACCTCTGCCCGTACCTATTCCCATACCATACCATGCCCATACCAATTCCCATACCTACACCATACCCATACCCATACCGATACCATACCTATACCTAAGCCCATACCTATTCCCATACCACACCTTACCATACTATACCCATCCCCATCCCCGTATCATGCCCACCCCATCCCCATCCCCATCCCCATCCCCGTATCATGCCCACCCCATCCCCATGCCCATCCCCCCCCATCCCCCCCCCCCCCACTATTCCCATACCATCCCCCTCCCCGCCCCCTACTCCCCCCCATCCGCCCCCCTCCCCAACCCCCATCCCGGTACCTGCCCCCCCTCCACCCCCGCCCCGCCGGGGGGGCGCAGCCCCGGCACCTCCCGCGCATGCGTGCCCGCCGCGTAGGACCCCCCCCCCCTCCTCCCCCCCCCCTCCTCCCCCCTTCCCCCCTCCCCCCCCCCCCGCGCGGCGGCCCGAGCCCGGTGACGTCAGGCGGGCGGCGGCGCGCGCTCCATCCCCCGGCGGCGGCGCGCGCAGCCCCCCCCGCCCCCGCCCCCGCCCCGCAGCCCCCGGCGCCGCCGCCGCCCAGGGCCGGAGGGTCCCGGTTCTCCCCCGACCCCCCCCCCCCCAGTCCCGGCCCGGCCCCCCCGTCCCGCCCGGCCCGGCCCGGCCCTCCCCTGCCCGCCCCCGCCCTCCCGCGCCCCCTCCCTCCGCGGATGTCGGTGCGCGGGCCCGGGACGCGCCGCCCCGCGGGCAGCACGGCGTGAGGAACCGGGAGCCGCCGGCATGGGGCCGCTGCTGCTGCCCCTCGCTGGGTGCCTGCTGGCCCTGCTGGCCGCCCCTGCCGCCCGCGCCCTCGAAGGTGAGTGCGGGGCCGCGGGGGGCGGCGCGGCCCGGGGCGGCCCGGTACGGCTCGGGGCGGCCCGGTTCGGCCCGCTGTGGCCCGGTTCGGCCCCGCCGCGGCTCCCCCGGGGGCTGCGGAGCGCTCCCGCCGCGGGGGCCCCGGCCCTCGCCGCCGCCGCGCTGCGGAGCGGAGCCGCCCGCCGGGACCGGGGGCGCGGGGCTGGGGCCGGGACCGGGACCGGGACCGGGGCCGGGGCCGGGACCGGGGCTGGGGCCGGGGGGGCTCCGCCGCGGGGGCTGCGCTCGGGCCCGGGCCGCTGGCGGCGCCCTCAGGACCCGGGGGGGGCGCGGGGGGCCGGGACAGGAGCGGGGCCGGGGCTGGGGTCGGGACCGGGGCTGGGGTCGAGACCGGGACCGGGACCGGGGCCGAAGCGGGGCTGGGGCCGGTCCCGGCCGCTGCAGTCGCGGCGCTTCCCCCGGCGGCCCCGCTGCGACAAAGCAGAGCGGCCCCGCGGGTCCCCGCTTCTGCGGAGAAAATAAAGGGACCCCCCAGTTCCTGCAGCAGGCGGCCTCCCCTCCTTCCCGGCCCCCCCCCCGGTAACTTCCCTCAGCTCCCCCCGCTTTTATTCCCCTGACACCCCCCCACCGCCCCCATTTTCCCTCTGCGAGCGGCAGCGGCTGCCCTGCGGTGACAGCGCGGCCCCCCCGGCCCTTGCGTAACGGGGCCGGTAACGGGGCCGGTAACGGGGCCGGCCGGTGGCCCCGCACCGAGCGGCTCCTTTTCAGGCTGCGCACGTCTGGCCCCTGCCGGGATTGATCTGCTCGCACCCTTCTTCTGCAGCCTCGCCGCGCCGTACCGGGGGCTCGGAGCTGGCAGCCCCGGCCAGCGGGGAGCCGCCGGCGGAGAAGTTCCTGGAGACGTTTTAATGCGTGGGGCGGGAGCCTGATTTTTTGGTTTTTTTTTTGTTTTTTTTTCCCCCCTTAAAAGCCCGGAGATTTGGGGTTTTGAGTTGGCTCGCACAGCTTTCCGCTGACGGGTTCCCTCTAGCCCAGATGGGAAGGGCCTGGCGAAGGCGGCAGCCTGGAGCCCAATTTATCGATGGGGGGATTTGGGGGAAGCTTTCGCTGCCCCCTTTTAGCACCCACCTCGGCGCGAAGCCGCTGGTGCTCGGTGCCGTGGCGGAGACGGCAGCGTCCAACCCATGGCCGGTGTTGGCGGGGGGGGCTGGAGGCCCTGGCCTCCCCCACCCCCCCCGCTGGAGCTCCAGGCACCCAAATCGCGTCCCTCAGAGGGAGGCGGCGGCGATGCCGCTCGTGTCCCCCTCTCCGCTGACACCCGTGCGGGGTTGCTGGAGCCGCTGGCACCGAGCCGCCCTCTCCCCGCAGGCAGAGAGCGCGCCGGGGTTTGCTGCTCGGCCTCTCCCCTTTTCGGGGGCACCTCGGAGGCGTCATCCCCCCCCCCCCCCCCACGGCCAGGGTTCGAAGCAGCCGGCGGATCCCGAAGTTGGTGGGGGCGGGAGGGACAGGCATCAGTCATTGCATAAGCTGCGTTGCCTTTGGAAACGAGGCTGCAGCAGCGATGATGAGCTCGAGGGAAGTTCCTCCATCCTCTCTCTCCTCCACCCCGATGACTTGGAACGGGGCGAAAGCCAGCACGGGAACGCCCCCTCACCGGGTGGCTGGCGGTGGGCTCCTGCCGCGGGGTGCTGTGCCTTGCCGACCCCACAAAGCCACGTGCAGCTGGCACGGGGTCCTTTGGAGCTCCGTGGGCAAGAGCTCCCCCGGTCTGGGGATGGGGCTTGGGGAGGAGGTTTCAAAACCCCAGCCCCCCCCTCCGCCCCCGGCAGTGCAGCGGCGGGGCTGCCTCGCTTTGCGACCCCCGAAGCCGCTCGCTCGGGTTGTGACGCTGAAAATGTTAATTTGTTCCTGTCTTTGGCTGCAGGAGAGAGGGGAGACAAAGTCCAGCCGGCGGGGATGGTGGAGGAGCTCTTCCAGCGGGACAAAGGGCAGCGGCGCGCGGCTCTGATCTGCTGGAGCGCTCTTCCCATCTGCCGGGGCGGCGGCGTGCTCCCCGGGTCCCAGTGCTGCTCTGGGGATACCTGTGGTTAAGGGCGGCCGAGGTGTTCCGGTGCAGCCCTTTCCCCTCCGTGGTCTGGGTCTTGTGCACGCAGGTGCCGTCTCCCTGGGCAGGGACGGGTTTGCGGGGAGCCGGGCTGGGTCCAGGGGACTGTTGGGGGTGGCCGGGGGGGCTGGCGCTGCCTTTGCCACGCGAGGGAACGGGGCTGACTGGGGGGAGCCTGCCCAGCTCCACGGAGATGTGGGCAGGGGGTGTCTGTGGGGTGCTGAGGGCAGGGTGCTGGCCCGTGATGTGGCCCCGCGCTCCGCTCTCGCCGCGTCTCTGCCGTTCCTGCGCGCCGCGTGCCCACGTAGCGCTGTGATCCCTGCGGGAGCGGCACGGCCGCGGCTCCTGTCCCGCCTGCTCCTTCTTCGGTGACGTGTGCCGGTGCTGGGGGGGGGCGCGGAGCATCCTCAGCAGCGCTGCCCGTTTCTGGGGTGGAACCAAGGCGCTGCCTCCTCGTCGATGCCAAAGCGACCTCGTTGCTTCCGACCTCGTCCTCGGCATCCCGGCCCCCGTTTGTGCTCCGCTCCTGAGCGCGGTGCGGGAAGGTGCCGGGGCTGCTCCTGCCCTGTCGGCTGTTCGTGCACTTCCTCCTGTGTCAGGAACCAGTTGGGCCGACGGAGGGCAAACCACCCAAGTCTTCCCCGTTCCTCAAAGGCCTTGGCACCCAGAGCCGCCTCTTCCTGGAGGAGAGCTGGCGAGGCTTTCGAGTTAATTGGTTCCTCTTTGCCACCAGCCCGTACTTGACGCACAGCTGCCGGCTGCCTCCTGCCTGGCACAGGACGGGCGCAGCCTCGGCTTTTCGGCATCCCTGGGCCAGGAGGGAGGTGCGGGTGGCATGGCTGTCGGTGGCGGGGGCACGGGGCCGCTGGTGAAGGGACGGCTTCGAGCCGGGACAGCTTTTGTGTCTCTGGCTCTCGCAGCCGGAGTAGGATGAGCCTTGCAGTCCTGTGTGATTGGCAAGGTGTGGACGTGGGGAGAAGCCAAACTGTCTCGATATAGCTTTGCAGGAGTGACTCACTCCCCAGGAACCTGGCAGAGAGAAGGGCTGGGGAGAGGAGCACAGATGCTTTCTCACTTAGCGAGGGAGGCTCGTCTGGGGGGGGTCTTAGCGACCCAGGGCTGGTTTTGGGGCTGGCTGCAAGGCAGGGTGGGGCGATGCCTCCGCCCCGGCGCTGCCCTCGTCCTGCCTGCCTGGCACCGCCCTGGTAGGAGCCGGCTCCTTACGAGCCTGGAGCCGCCCGTGCCCGAGGCCATGATGTGCCCAGAGGGTGCCGGGGTCCGGCACGGGTCTGTCACTGGCCAGCTGTGGGCACCGCGCTCCTCGGCAGAGCCGGCAAGCAGCGGCAGCAGCGCTGCACCCGTCCTGGGACGGGGGGACTTCCCCTCGCAGAAACAACGGCTGATAAGCAGGGGCAAGCTAAGGGGGAAAAAAAAAATGGTGCAAAGCAGCTGCTCCGCGGTGTCCCCAGAGCCACGGTCCTTCTCTGGAGCTCAGCGCTGGGGGACAGGGTGGAGGCGGGAGCTGGCGGCTTGCCCAGGGGTCAGGAGGTGCCCACGGACGGAGCCGTTCCACCGCGGGGCCCTTGGAGGGCAGGAGGACGCGGGGCTGTGGTGCTGGTGGTGGTGCGGTCCGAGCGAGGCCGCTCGCTTCCCCGCGGGGTGCTTTGGGAAGGCACCGCGAGGGGCTGTGCTCGGCCGCCTCCTCACTGGGGAGGGCGGAGGGGACCCCGGCCGCCGGAGGGCTGCAATAACATCCCCGTTAGCTCCTGGCGTTTCCTGTGGCTGAGCTGAGCGGGGAGAGACGGGGCTGGGAGGGAACGAGGGGCAGAGTCCTTGGGCGGAAGGGATCCTGGCTCTTGGAGGAAGAGGGAGCATCCCTGCGGGTTTTGGAGGTGAATGCGCCGGCCTCGGAGGGGTACTGGGCACGCGGGACATCTGCAGAGCAACCTTTTGCGTTGGCTTCCTCACGTGGCGCTGCCGGGGGAATCCTCAGCGAGGGCCCCGCTGTGCCGCGCGTGGGGAAGCCCCTGCCCGGCGCCTTCCTCCAGGAGACGAACGCCAGTGAGCACAGTGCTGTGGCGCCTTGTGCAGGTGCTGAACCCGGGGCTGCAACCGGCTCGCGGGGATTTTGGGTGCACCTTTGGGATAAGTTCCCGAGCCCGCTGCGGGTGGTCGTTCAGTGGGGCTTTGGTCAGCTCGGGCTGCCCGCTGCCGTCCCGTGCAGGGCACGTGCGCCTCCCCGCGCCCCCTTGGCCCTGGGAAGAGGGTGCAAGGGGATGCTTCCCGAAACGGCAGCTCCGGGGGGGCGGCGCAGCCCAGGGCACTGCGGTCAGGGCTGGGTGCTCGTGAGCCTGGCTGAGTCGGCACTATCGATGTGACAGCAACCAGCGGGCAGGACCGTGCCTTGCCGTGGGGCAGGAGGTTCCTCTTCCAGGTGCCGAAAAGATTTCGGTTCCCCGATGCGTGTCGAGCACCTCGTTCAACCGCTAACCCACAGGCGAGTGCTGGCTGCGCTCCCAGAGCCCACTGCTCTCTGTGCCGTGCGCCTCGGCACAGTGCAAAGTCATCGTGCTCCCGGTTTTCCCCAGCAAGTCGCAGAGCTTGGCTGAAATGCCTGGGTGTGTAGGAGAGCTGTCTGAAACCCCACGGATAAGTCGGGAAGAATCCAGCAATCCCAGGATTGGGAAATGGGCTCCTCGGAGATTGCGCCTGCTCCTCGTCGTGGCGGTGCACGGCTGACTCAGCCTGCGAGCGGTGAACGCATCTAACCCGTTTCCTTCCTGCGGGCTCTATGCTTTGCCAAGCAGACAAGGCTCTCGTTGTGCTGGGATTGAATTTTTATCTCCGCCGCCTTCTGGATTAGGCATTCTGGCTCCATCCCCGTCGGTGTCCTCTCCGCGCGTGGCCGCCAGGAGATGGGGCGTAGGACCCCGGTTCGTGGCCTGTTCCCCTCTGCTGCCGCTGCGCACGCTGTGTGCCCGGAGTCCTGCCGGGCGCTGTAAATTAAGCAGCCGCTGTCCCCAAGGGGGAGGAGATGTGTGTTTCTGAACCCCATCGGTATCACAGCCACGTGACCGAAGCCGGTGAAGGTCAGCGAGCGGCGTCGTGCGCTGGGGGCACGTCCAGCGCCGGCCTGGCGGTGCTGTGCCAGACGCTCACTGGCGGTGCTGCGCGTGCGGACCCTGCCTGCTCCTCTCCCTGGGGGGGGGCCCAGGGCTGCAGGCGATGCTGGGCTGGGGGCCGGTACCGGGGCCGGTACCGTGCCCGGCACCTGCGGAGGTCTCGTGTCTGCGCCATCTTCGGTGGCGTTCCCAAGCGAGCGTCAACGCCGTCCGCACAGAGATGCGCTTTCCTCTCCTTCGTATTTCGCAAGCCACTGCGAGACCAGCTTGCAGTTATTTACAGACCAGTTTTTGCTGTTGACTTAACTTTTCAGTCACTTACATTTAATGTACCTTGGCAGCCCGTCCTGCCAGCGGCAAGCAGCAGCAGCAAATATTTTCAGCCTTTTTCTAATTCGGCTCAAACTTCTTGTTTTCTTCGCTCCGCGCCTCTTATTTTAAGAAGGAAAAATGCTGGGTGGGTTGCGAGGACTGTTTTGCTGGATCTTATTCCGTTGTGTGAGGTTGCTTTCCCCAGTGCAGTCCATCCATCTCTGGTGCTAAATATAGGCTTGCTGTGTCCTTTCTTAGCCAAGGAAGCCGAGCAGACGAAAGCTACAATCACGCGGATGCTTTGCAGGGTTAGAGACGGTCCCAGCGCGCCTGAAGCTCAGGCTCGCGGGGTGGGCAGCGTGGGGCTGGGCAGGACCCTGCCGGTGGCCCGGAGGTCCTGGGGGGTCCCGGGGGAACCTTGCTGTGGGGGCAGTGGGTGGCCTCGTCTGCCGTGGGAGGGGGAGAGCGGGTCTGTGATTTCTTCCAAAAAGTGGACTGAGGCATCTGAATGTGAGTTGCAGGTGACTGGGAAAGCGTCTAATTGAGTTGGAAGTTTCATCTTTAGTTGTCTGGACCAATTAGCCTCCTGCAAGGTGCCGTTTCTCCAAAGGAGAAGGCAGCGCTGCAAGTGGCGAGGGTGAGCGCGTGTTTCTGGGTCGTGGCCGGGCACGTGGGGCCGTGACCGGCAGGTGAAGGGCAAAGAAACCTGCGGCAGGCGATTAGCTTCAGTAACTTGGGCTGGGGAAGGAGACGGGCTGATTGCTTTCCTTTTGGAGTTGCTGCTGGATTCAGGGCTGCGATTTCTATCCCTTAGCGAACGAACGGAGAAGGTTTCCTGCCGGGGGTGAAACGAGCGCCTTCCGAGCCCTCCTATTGCCGCTCCTCTGCCTCAGCCTTGCTGAGATGTGGCTAGGTTTTGTTTTCTGTGGGCTGCCAGGCAAATTGTTATTTTAATCCGCCTGGAGCTTTGAAACGCATCAATCTAGTCCATTTACTTAATATGGTGCAGCTCTTTGTTTGCAGGCGCCGCTACAGACGTCTGAGCGCAGGGACCCGGCGCTCATTGGATCACGGGTCTGCACAGCAGCTCATTGTGTCTGATGAACAGTCAGGAGTACCTCTGCCTCTCTGTTCGCTGGCACGACAGGCCACGCTGGAGTAGTCACGGCACTGTAGCGGTTAATCAGTCTCCTTGGGGCTAATTGCGACTTGGTTTCCCTTGTCTCTGCTTTCCTGCACCCAGGTCGGGAGCCTCCTGGCATCTCGGCTGCACGCTCCAGCCCACGGGGTTCTGCGAGTTTCTTTTCGTGCTGTGCTCAGAATTTGCTGAAGGCTTTGAGTATCTTGACCTTAAAAAAAAAAAAAGAAAAAAGAAAAAAAAAAAAAGGTTTTGCTGTGTGGGTAAAGCTGTGACACTGGGGAGGAATAGCGACCCCGCACCTCGCTCCTGCCCTGCAGCAACACCGCTCTGCAGAGCCTGGACCTGGTCTGCTCGTTGTGGGGTTGCCGCTGGGCACCCGGCACGAGCGGCCGCTCGGAGCAGCCTCGCCTGGGGCCGAGCACGGGTCCTGGTCCCTGGGTGTGCAGCCAGGAGGGAGCTGGAGCCCTCGTGCACAGCAGTCGAGCAGCTCCAGTCCCAGCAGCGCGCTGGGGAAGGAGCCGGGCTGTGAATGGCTTCCTCCCCCGGCCCGCTGCCTTCTGTTGTAGTGCTTTTTTATTGTTTGCAAAAGGAAGCAGTTGGCTTTAATACTTCCTACAGCGACAGCACTTCCAAAGGCCTGCACGGAAGCTGTGGGGCGTAGGGCCTCAGACACCTTCCTGCCCTGGCAGGGGAGGGCAGGCGCCATCCATGGCCTCCCAGGGCAGCAGCGGGGGGCCCGAGCTGTGTCCGTCTGTCCGTCCTTGGGGCCAGCTCCGGCCTTTGCCCCAGGGCAGGGCACCGGGGCTTCCGAGGTTATTGCCAAGCAGGGGAATTTCCTCCCTGTCTCCTGAAAGCAGGAATGGAGGGATCTGTGGTGCTGCCTTCATCTGTGCCGCGGGGACACGCGGCCCCGGTTGTATCTGTGGGGCTGGCCGGGAGGTGGGCGAGATCCTGCCCCGCTCCGTGTCACCCCGCGTGGCCGCGGCGAGGTTCTGCTTCCCGCCGGAGCCCGTCCGGGTGGGTTCGCTCAAGTGTCTCCTCTCGTGGCCTGGAGCGGGTTTTCTCTGTGGAATTTGGAGCCCAGCGTTGTGCTCATGAGTTTGGCTTTCTCTTCTGCGGCTGCCTGATGCCGGCATCCCTCCCAAACCTGCCCTGCCCCCTGCTCTTTCAGCTTCTCTGAAATCTCAAAGCTCCTTTTTCTGCAGCTTGCAGAAGGTAGGAACGGGCACACCAGGTCCAAGCACCAAGGAGCGTCCAGGCTGCTGCAGGCGAGCAGTTAGGCGGTCATAGCCGCGCTGGTAGAGATGCCAAGGGGGCAGGGTAATGTCTGGGACACAAAATCAGACCAGACATAACTGTACCAGATTCCTCTTTAATCATTTTTGCCAGTTATAAACAGATGGGACACTCCACTGTGCCAGAGATTTTGTTTTTTCCCTCCACCTCTCAAGACCCAGCCCAGCGGCTGCATCCCCGGGGGTGCCGCCGGGGGCACGGGGGCTCTGCCCGCCCCACGCTGCCCTTGTCCTTGGCCCGAGCTGCGTGCAGGGACGCGGCCGAGTTACTCTGCAATTTGCACAGCTGATCGGAGCTGCCTTTTGCCAGCAGAAGCAACAAGCCCGGGTATTGTGCGGCGACCCTGGGACACAGCGTTGGGGTTCTTTGTTGTTGTTGGATTTTATTTTTTTATTTTTTTTATTTTTTCCTCCCCTCCCTGCTCGAGCTTGGAGCTCGCTGTTTGGGTGGTAGCTGCGGCTCGTGGGGCCGCGCGGCGCTCTTGGCACGGCGGCTCGGCCGTGGCCCGGCCCGGGTGTCTGGGCCGCAGTGCTGCGGTGGGGGAACGGCGCCCGGCCGGCACGGCGGCGGCGAGGAGCGGGAGCGGGGCCAGCTCTCGCGCGGGGCGGCCGAGGAGCGGCGCAGGCGGGGGCTGCGCTGCGGGGAGGCGACGGGGCTGGAGCCCTGCCGCCGGCCACGTCCCCTCTGCTGCCTCCACCTGCCCTCGCCCTGCCGGGCGTTTGGGTGTGCGAAGCGCTTGGTTGGCGTGGCCGACTCGGCTCCGCTGGGGCCTGGCCCAGGGAAATCCTCCTCCAGGCACGCGGGGAAGCGGCATCAGCCCGTGGAGGCCGCTGGCTGCGTGCGGCACGGGGCCGTGGGCAATCGGCGGTGCGGAGGGGGATGAGGCAGCGCCCAGCAAAGCCACAGCGCGATGTGGCATCCTGTTAGCATGCTCTTGAGGAAACCCCAAGTGTTCCCCAATCCTGCACCGCCGCCTCCGAGGTGCGCGCTAGCGGCCCGTCCGGCACGCTGTGCCTGCAAGGTGCCGCTGCGGGGGAGGCCTGAGCCAGGGGACGCTTCCCCACCCTGCTTTGGAGGCTGCGTTTTTGTTCCAAGTCTGCTATCACTGGGCGAGCAGGTCGGGTTTGCTTTTGGGGTGTGTTCCTCCTAGACAGGCTCCAGCTCCCGTGAGGCAAGGAGGGGATGGGCCGGGGGAGTTTTTCCCAGCCTCCCTGTAGCTACGGCCACGTTTGAGCAGGTCACAGCCAAACCCCAGCTTGGGCAGAGCAGCTGGAGACGCTGTCTGCGTGGAGCAGGAGGGGTTACGGTATTGCTCTGCTTCCCTGTGCTGTTTTCTTCAGCGGGAGCCTGAGGTTTTCCTGGGGAGACCTTGAAATAGCAGCTGGTGCCACGGTGGCTTCGTGACCTTGTCCCCCTGAGCTGCAGGAGGTGTTTGCTCCCCAAAACAATGGGGCTCGTGAAAACCACCTGGCAGCTTGTGCAGATGATGGAGCTGGGTCTGTTCACCTTATTCCTCTTGGTGCAGGGGACACGCATGGGGCAGGGGTCTGGCGTTTCCCAGCGCTGGCTGGGGTGGGAGCCCAAGTTTGCATGGCACAGCCTGGTCTGGACTTGTAGTGGTGACCGCCCTGCGGATGCTCGCAGGTCCGTCCATCCCCGGACCCGTGGGTGTCACAAGCGTCGGCAGGCCGGGTCGCCCCCGGAGCGGCAGGACCGGGAGACGGCGTTCACACGGACAGGTGGACCTGAATTCAGAGTAGCTCCCCGAGCGGCACTCTCCTCTTGGGAATAAAAGTCCCTTTATGCTGGAATAATTAGTGTACTCAGAGCACGCTAATTATTCTGGGATAAAAGTGACTTTTATTCCGGCAGAGTGTCCTCTCAAAGGGCCCTTTCTGCCCGCTCCCGGTTCACAATAGCTATTCTGGTCCGTTTCCCCATTTTAGACAAAGTCCTTATTTGCAAAGCCAGCGAAATTGAGTTGACTAATGAATTAAGGCCAATGGTTTTGGCCTGGCTCCAGCGCTTTTCGAGCCTTGGCTGGCTGATGCCCGTCCCAGGCCGAATGCAGTCGAGCGCCCTGCTGCCCAGCGCAGCCCCCCGCCTGCTGCCGGCCCTACCGGCCCCTTCGCCTCGCACAGCCCTGGGCTCTGTCATTTAGCTCCTTGCAGAGTCCTGCCCTGTGATTCAGCTACCCAGATGAAATGCCTATTAATCTATAATGTGCAATTGCTTTATTGCACAATGCAGGCAGGTCTCTGGGGGAAGCGTTATCAGCTTTAGCCACAAGCCATAAATAACTGCCTCCGGTGCAGAACGCTATATTCTGTTTGGGTTCCAAACTGCCAATGGTATAAACATCCTACTTCTTATTGCTAGAATAAATAAAGGGAATAAAACCTTCCGAGCAGGTAGAGGAGGCAGAGGATGTTCTGGATCTGGGGGGGAGGGGGGACATCGTGCACGGCATCCGTAGTATCAGGCTGGGTCTCCTGCCCCGAATCAATGCCCCTTCCTCACCCCTCTGCCTCGTGTGGGGAGGGGAAGGGGCGGCCCCCCCCCCCCCCCCAGAAGGGGTGGCTGCCAGCCAGGCACGGCTGCAGCCCCTCCAACCGAACCGAGAGGAATTAAGCCCCTTTCTCTTGGCTGCAAATGCTTTTTTTGTTTTTTCTTTTCTCTTTTTCTTGTTTTCATTTAAATTGCAGATAAGCTGCAAAAAAAGGAAAAAAGGAGGAGAAAAAAAAAAAAAAAGCACGATTCTTTCTTGAAACACCCTCTGCTGCGTGGCTGGAGCCTGCCCCTTCTGCCCCTCCCCACCACATTTTGTATGATCAAGCTTTTTTTTTTCCCCCTCCGATTCTGAAAATGCCGTGGATTCATTTCATCTGGCTTCATCTCCTGCCATTTTTTAGCTCATTCTTCTCAGGATCAATCTGTGGGTCTGGAGGCAGAAGGGGGGGACGGGGGGGATCTCACTCCAGCACAGATCTCTCAGCTTCTGAATTTGGTTTAAAATGCAAATTCCACCCCCCCTTTTTTTTTTTTAATGCATTTTGTCTGAAGGCAGCTGAGCTGCCCGGAGCCTGGGGAGCAGGAGCAGGAGGGGAAGGGGCTGGGCTGGCGGGGGGAGCGCATTCCTCCCAGTGCGTCCAGATTTCCTGATGCGTGTTAGCATTTAAATCGTCTCCCCCTGGATCTGTTTGAAGTCAGGTGACCGCGGTGCGCGGAGATGAAAGGAGCCCTTGGAAGTCGCGATATGATTTTATTCCCCTTCCCCCTCTCCCCGCTGGGGATGGCCGCTCGTGGCCATCTCCGTTCCTGTCCTCCCTGATGGGGAGCCAGCCCGGCCCCTGCTGCCACCCCTCGTTGTTCCTTCTCCTGCTCCACGTTCCCCTCTCATCCTTTGTCTGAAATGGTAAAGGAATAACGGGCAGAGGATGGGCTGGTGGCTGCCACGGGCCCACGGTGGCTGCCGCGGGCCCACGGTGGCTGCCGCGGGCCCGCTCTGGCTCATCCCTCGGCTGCTCCTCGGCCAGGCCGCGGTGCCGCCTCTTGCCCCAGCGATGGTGGCGGGGCCGAGGCCTGGCTGGGAGCTGGGGCCTGGAGGCGGATGCTGGGGGCAGCTGGGGTCCCGGCACCCTTGGGCTGCTCCCTCTGTGCCCTCCTGTGGGCGACGGGAGCACGGTCTCCGTGCGAAGGGTCCAGGCCAGCCTCTGGGAGCAGCCGGGGCACGGGCCAGGCCCTCTGCGTCCGAGGGCTGCTGCGAGACCTTGAAGCACCCTCCGTACGTGAGCATCCCCCGTGTCGCCTCGAGGCAGCCGGCGAGCACGAGCCAGAGGCGAAAAATCCGCGAAAGCTCGCAGCACGCTTTGGGGGATGCTCGGGGCACGTGCCTGAAGATGACGGTCCACCGGTGCTCTGCTCGGATGGGGTTTTCGGGGTGGTTTTCAGCTCCTTGCTGTATCTAAAAGCTGGCCGGGTCTGGGGAGGCCGGCTCAAAGATGCCTTCCGACGTTCTTCGCCCTCAGCCAGCTCTTTCCCAGCGACAGATGCGCGCGTTTCTTATGAATGGCGTTTTGCTTCCGTTCGAACCTCTCTTGCAAAGCTGAGGCAGGCTTTTCTTTTCAAAATTGTCCTTTTATAAAACAAAACAAAACAAAACAAAATCCCCTAAAAAAAAAAAAAACAACAAAAAATCCCCAGAGCTAATGCCTTGTGATTTAGACGCAATAGGCAGACTTGAAAGGAAAAGGGAAAAAATGCGTATTTTAAAGTCAATATTTACTTAGCAATTGAACCAGCCCCTCCCCCTCCAACCCAAATAAGTTCCAACCAGCGCATACCTGCGGCTCCTCCAAATGGGAATAGCTCGGAGTGCGAACAGCAACGTCATTCATGGAAATAGCAGCTCCGATGGAGCAGCCCGTCTGGTTTGAATCTTCTCATACGAGGGGGCCAGATGGAAGAATGGCAAAAATGCATTTGAACTGTTTAGAGATCTTGTATTTAAATGCAAACCAAACAAATAAGCCTCCCCCCCCCCCCTTGAAAAAATGTGACTGCAAGATCTAAGTTTTGTTATTTTAAATGTCTCTATTATCCTGTCTAGTTTTTCAGAGCCAAAGGACCTGACAAATTTACTTTAGCCATGAGCTTGCAAATTCTGCACGCTGTGTGCAGAAATGCCCGAGTGGCTGGGGGAAGTCGCAGCCCTTCTGGGCTCTGCTCTCCCCGTTTGTGATATTTTATTTTATTTTATTTTATTTTATTTTATTTTATTTTATTTTATTTTATTTTATTTTATTTTATTTTATTTTATTTTATTTTATTTTATTTTATTTTATTATTTGTCAGTGGCCTTACGGCTTTGTAACAAAGCTCCGGTCCCTGCATTCAAGGCATCATGAAGGACTCGAGGTGTGCGCGTGCCTCAGTGCTTTACCTTTTCTCTCCGTGCCTGTCTGTCTTCAGGCTACAGAGAAATTCTGGAGAATTTGAAGAGTCCTGACAACACAAAAAATGAATAAATCACTCTCCCCCCACCCCGAAACTTGAGAACAAAGAATGGATGATGTGGGGGAGATGGTAGAGAAGAATGAAAGCCTGGGATGACTGATTTTTGTGTTCAGTTAATAGGACCGCTCGGAAAGTCTTTCAGTTTGGCGTCGTGGCCTTGCGTGCCGGGGCCCGGGAGGAGTCACGCGAGGTGCATGCGCCCGGTCATCGTTTTGGGAAAGCAGCCTCTAAATTGCGCTGTCCTCTGGCCAAGGGACATCTGGAGAGTTAAATCGAGAGGGAGGGACGCCGAGGGGATGGAGATGGGGTTGTAAACTGTGCTCCAGTGCCGGTGCTGGTGAGGACCGGGGCTGGACTGAAGCACAGATGATGCCACCTTTCACCCCGCACGCACCGGGATGCTGGGGCTTTTCCATCCCCCCCTTCTCCGGAGGTTCAATAATTTCGTGCCAGACTTCTGCCCTCCGGAACGACCTCGCGGGTTTTCGTGTCGCTGGGGCAAAGCTCCCAAGGGCGACGTTCGGGGACCTCGAAGCATCCCAGCGGTTGTGCTGGTGGCAGCTGTAGCCAGCTCTGAGCGAGGAGGGGGTCTGGCAGGGAAGTTTGAAGGCTCGGCTGGTTTATGTCGCCCCTTTTTGGTCCCGAGCTGCTGGGGCTCGGTACCCGGATGGAGTTCGCAAGCCTGACGTGCGTCCTGGAGCAGGGTTCAGAGCGAGCCCGGCTCTGCGTGCGCAGCGCAGGAGATGTGTGTTTTGGCAGGCTTGGCCGTTGCGCGGGACCGTGTATGCTAGCATGGAGGGGAGGGGAGTAGCTGGGGAACAGAGACCTATGAGGAATGTGGAGTGGATTTATTCCCCCCCCCCCCCCCAAGAACATCTGTTTTGCAAATCATGCTCATTCCAGTCCATATTTATTGCCAGTGCTGTTTCCTTTGCGAAGTAAGAGCCAGCCACCTCCTCCAAGGAGAGGAGCAAGAATTGGGTTGAGTAGAAAAGTATGGCTCGCTTAAAGGAGGAAGTTCTTTAACTTTTTTTTGTGGTTTGCTTCCAGTTTATCTAGGTTTTTATGCCATAGTCATCCGTGCACTGAAGGTAATTTGGCTTCTACTCAAGGTGAGGACCTTCTGTTCACCAGCCTCCCAGAATAGTCCATTTAAAGTAGAAGTGCTGATTTCTTGCTTTAGGCAAAGATGAAACGTGTTTTGCTGTGTGTTTTTTTGTTAACACTTTAAAAAAAAAAATTGTGAACCCACTGCGCGTCCACACGAAGCCCTCTGGCTGCCTGCGTTGCGGTGCTGACTTCGTCTGCCCTCATCACCGAGGCAGCGAGAGGTGCCGCCGGGGTCCGGGTCCTCTCCTGCCCCGACAGACCCTGCTGCAGCTCCGCTTCCCTGCTGGGACGGGCGCCCCCAGCCCTCCCTAGAGAAGAAGGGCGCCCTTTTCTGTACCGAAATAACCATTTGCTGTTTTGAGTACAATTTTTTTTTCCCCCCTCTGTCCCCTTTTGAATTATTTTTAAGCGAGGATCTCTCCTCTGACTGCTAAAGAGGCAAATGTTTTCCATGGAAGGCTTTTGCAGCTGTCCTGGCCCTGCAGTCTGAGCTGGCCATTGTACACTGCATGAAGGCTTCTTTATTCTCCTACCCGAAGTTGGAGCTCCTCTCTCCGCTGAGATTGCCGCTTCTGCTGATGCGGCCGCCTGGCTTTCAAAAAGAAACTTGGCTCATTGTGAACGATGCATTAACAGACACCTTCTCTAATTGTCCACCTGGCATTTAGGCATCTTGACACTCATTTTGGAGGCTATTTAACTCACTAGGAACATGCTGTGCAGGAACAGAAAGTGCGTTTTGTTACCGAGAAGCTTGGAGAGCTAGTGGCTGAAAAGGGAAGCCAGGCTTCTTTCTTCTCCTTGTGCAGAGCCACCAGCAGCGGTGCAGGCTTGTGCTTCCACGGCGATCCTTGCTTCTGTGAGTGACGGCGGGGACAGTGAGCTCCGAGCCCAGTTCAGACACAGCTTTGCGGCAGGGTAACGCCACCCGTGGCGGCAAGGTGCAGTGAGACCGTTCCCTGGGGCTCACCTGTGCTGGGGAAGCACCTTTTTTCCCTGCAGCTGACTTAGCTGGAGACCTGCACGTGCACTGCCACGTCCGGGAAGAGGCAGGTGCGAGCCAAGTACGTGTCTACAGGGGTGGCATTCCTGACGGCAAACCATGACACATGTGAAGCCTGACAAAGAAAAAAAAAAAAGCGTATGAGCAATGTTTTAGTGCTTGGAAGAAATCCCACATGTTCTGCTCCTGCGTAGGGGAGCTGTTGCAAGCAGCAGGAGAACTTGCTCTCCTTCGGTCTGTCTAACCGCAGCCAGTCCGTGAGACGGAGCTGGTCTGGAAGATTTAGGTGCTGGTAGCTAGGGATGACGTCTTCGGAAGAGGGGCTCGTGTTCCGTGCTGCTGGTGAGCATCTCTGTTCCAGGACGGGTGTCTCTAGTGCAAAATAAACCAGTTGCATCAAGATCCTGCCCTGGGCCCGGCTTCATCTCCTGTGTAGACACAAACCTGGGGGGCTTTGAGCAGCTGGGGGGCAGCAGAAGTGTAGGTGCCGGGCAGGAGGCTTGGAGCCGCTTGCCAGGGGCCTGCCCTCGTAAACCAGCTCCTGCTCCCCTCGGGGGGGAGGAGGAAGGCGAGAGCTGGAGCTGGGCTCGGCCGAGGGCCGTCGGGGTGCGTGCGTGCGGCGGTAGGTCACGTTGCGGCTGCTGGAAACCTCGGGGGATGAGGGAGAGCAGGAAATCCAAGGGAGTGTCGGTTCTTTGCTGTGGTTTCCTTAATGAATCTTGCATTGGGTAAACTTGTGGCTCAGAGATGGGGGAGGAAGATCAGCTCCTCCAGGAAGAGGGGGTGGCAGAGCTGGCCCTGGTGGGGACGCGGCCCCCGGCGCTGGGGCGCGGGTGCCAGGCTCGGGGTGCTCGTGGGGACCCTGAGCGGGCAGCGGGTGCCCGGCTGGGTGCAGCCCCTTCTGCTTTGGGTCTGACCTGTCCCTGGGGCCGAGAGGAAACGGCCCCGTGGTGACCATGGGCTCCGTAGCAGGGCTGGCACCAGCTGTGCCCAGCAGGAGGGGTTGCTCCTGCAGCCGCTGGTCCCGTGTTTCATCACTGTCAGCCCGAGCACCTGGGACAAACGGCCCCGTAGGATGCCCCGCCGTCCCGTCCCGCACTGCCGGGTCCTGCAGGAGGAACAGGAGGGACTTGGCTTTGAGCTGGTTGTCTTAGGAATGGTGTTGGGATCGGAGGGCTTGGCATGGGCCCACAGCTGCGGGTGTTTCGTCCATTTTGATATATCCAGTCTCCATCTTGACTGCGCTAAACTCCGTGTCATGGTATCGAGCGTCTCCGTCTAGCAGCAGCTCCAACGCTTCTGATGCTGTAGAGACCCGAGCGAAGGCAGGTTTGCAGGAGGCGATACTCTTCAATCAAACCAATCGGGCATTTCCGGAGAAAGCAGACAAGTTTTGGGGCAAACAGAGCCCCTTTGCGGGTCTAGGCAATAACTGGAGTAGTCCCAGGGTGCAAGGGCAGGTGGGAGAGTTTCCCCCTCCTTTAGGAACCAGGGTTTGGGCAGGGGATGGGGCTCTGCCCTTCCTCCTCCCCAGCAGCACAGACGGAGCAAAAGGCTGCTGAGCAGGGAGGCAGGAGGCATCTCCCGTTCCTAACAGGTCGGCGAGGAATCTCGGCACCTCCTCTGGTCCGTCAGGAGCCTGAGAGCGAGCTGGGTCGTGAAACGCACGCAATGAGCGGTAGCGCTGCTGGGCGCGCGTCCGCGCTGCTGCCCGCTGCAGCCTGGAAACATGCGGAGACCCCCCCTCAGCGTGGGCTGTGCACGATGTGACAGGGGTCCGCGGAGAGGGGAGCTGAGCAGAAGGCAAGGGACGACGCCAGATACCTGCTGGCGTTGCGCGTGTTGTGCTGCCTTCTCCTGTAACGAACATTCAGAGTTGCGTTTGGTTGGGTTTTCAAGATTTCCTCCCTCCCCGAGGGCTCGGGCTCGCTGTTTTATAACAAAAGCTGCAATCAGCGTGGAGGTGTTTGCTGCAAAGAGCTGAGTCTCTCGGGAAAACGCGACGTGCCAAGAGACTGGCGAGGAGGCGGGGAGGGCTGGCGCTGCCGGTGCACGTCCCTGCCGCGGTGCGGCTCTGCCGGGGGCTCGGGGATGGAGCTGGGGCTTTGCGCTTTGACCCCCTCGCCTGCAGCAACCACCTGAACGTTTGCTGCCCGCCCTGCCCCGTAATGCTTCCCGAGCTGCCTGGCTCTGCTCGTGCTGCGTGCGTGTGTTTTATTTGTACAAATACGTACGCGTTTTTCTTTTTAAAGTTTGGCGCTGTCGCAGCCAGCTGTGGATTTGCCAAGAAAGAACTTTCTTTCAGCCTCTGCCGTCCAGAGAAATGAAGCCCGGCAGTGCTGGGGGGAAGGAAGCTCCCCTCTGGTTTCTTTCCCTTCCAATCGCGGTCTGCGCGCGGAGGACGGGGTCTCTGCCTGCGGGGTGGGTTGGGGCGGTCGTCGCCCCCGTCCCGGTGTGTGGCTGGGGTGCAGGCGAGGAGGCGACGGGTGCCTGCGGCCCTTGCACCCGCGCGAACAGGCAGCACCTGTGCTGCTGCTGCTCGATTTGAAAACATTCCTTTTTAATTTGCTCTCGTTTGGGTTTTCTCATTTTTTTTCCCTTTCTTTTTTACTGTCTGGCATAGAAAATAAAGCGCCTTTGGCTCCCAGGAGCTAATTCATCCAAGTTAAATGATCTTTAAAATCTGTTAGTGCATCATGGATCTCAGTTCCTGTTTTCTCGCAGTGTAATTAATGTTTCAGTTTAAATTTTCTCCTTTCCTTAGGGGCAAGGTTGATGGATTTGATGCCAGGCTAAAACTTTCGCTGAGCCATTAGAAAGAAATCAAACTAAAAGCAATCTAGTCCTTAATTTAAATTTTTATTTTTTATTTTTTTTTAAATAACTTGTCTTTGGGAAGAAACTGATCATGTTTATTATCGTTATTTCTTTTCTCATCCAGCACCGAAGACATGTAGCCCTAAACAGTTTGCATGCAAAGATCAGATTACGTGCATATCTAAGGGCTGGCGCTGTGACGGGGAAAAGGATTGTCCCGATGGCTCGGATGAATCACCTGATATATGTATGTATGACTTTCCTTCCTAATAATTTTCTTTGCGTTTTGCTCCATTCGCTCTTTCACTGCACGGTCGTTCGAGGGTCCTGAACAGGCGTCATCGCACCACTGCTCTACCTCCGCTCACGCTTTCCAGTAGCGCACGAGTTCTCGGCGCCCCGGGGGTGGGACCGCGGGTGCCGCTTACGGCAGGAATTCAGTCCGTCCATCTGTCTGTCTGTCTGCCATTCGTCTCCCTAGCCGCTTCCCCCCGGTGTCTCTCGCCATGGGGGCTGTGACCCATCGCGTTGCGATGGTTTCCTGGGACCTGGGCACCGCTGGGTTTGGTTTCCATCCAAACGGGTTTGAGTGAGGAAAGCCCGGGCTCCCGGAGGCAGGGATGCTGCAAGCGCCTCGCTGCGAGGGGCGAGGCGGCGGCGGCGCCCTGTGCTTCCCCTGGCCCTCGTGGTGGTGGTGGTGAGCATGGGGAGGGGGCTTGGGACCCCAGGATGGGGGAGCGGGGACCTGTCTGTGCCCGCTGGGCAGCGGTGGCTTCAGCGGATGCTGCCGCTCGCCCCAGCTGAGGCCGAAGCCCAGGTGCCGGTGTCCGGCGTCGGAGGAGAAGCCGGGAGCTGCCGCTCGACGGCGAGTGAAGGCGCCTTGTCCTCCCCCGGCTGCCGCTGCGCTTGGCGTAAAGGTTTCTTCCGAAGCAGGCTCTGGTTCGGCGCTGGAGTTATTTGTTTCTTAAGGCGAAATGATGCAACCGTCCCCTCCGTGGGAGGGATGAGGGGGCTGGGATGGGCTGTCTGGCTCCAGTCAATCAGCAGCCCTGGAAAATTACTGCAGGAAGACTTGGAGGCCTTTCCCAGCGCTGGAAGAAATCCGTCCTGATTGACGTATTCCTCTAGCTGTGCATGCCTGTGCCCCGTTTAACCGTGCTCTCTTTATCCATCTGGATAGGTAGATGGACAGCCTGGATGCTTTTTTCCAGCTCTTACCTTTTTCCCCTCTTTCTTCACCGCAAGAGCGGCGCTGGTGGGTGCTGGCAGAGCCTCCTCCCTGCTTGCTGCCTCCCCTTGGGAGGCTGGAAGGCAGCGCTGTCCTCCTCCGCCACCAGGCGTTGAAGCCCCAGGTGCTGATGCCCCCTGGGACCCTCGCTCCTGGGCTCTCCAGGCTGCGCAGACCCCTCGGCAGGAGCACTGCAGCGGCTGCTCTGCAGGGACGGAGCACGGCATGCCGCTGCCCACAGGCTCCGCGCTGCAGGGCAGGCGGGTAGGGGCGTCGTGCCAGGCGCGAATCAAGGACCAGCGTGTCCTCTGCTCTCACAGCGTCACGGGACGGGCCGGGAGTCTCCTCCGTGTCTGTCTCAGCACGGTAGGCTGCAAAACCTGATTCTGCAGCAGAAAATTCAGTTTAGAGACTGAATCCGGAGCCGTGCCCTGCCGCCTCGGCAGCGACTGCGCGACGCGCTGCCGACGCTCGGCGAGGTGCGTTGGCTTTTCCCTGCACCCGGCAGGGCTCGGGGAGGTTGGGGCAGTCCCGGGCTGCTGTATGGTGCTGGCTGGGCAGCGCTCGGCGCTGAGCTCCCACGTCTGGCCCGCAGCCTGTGCCCGTCTGCCCCTCTCCCATGGGCAGGGGCATGAAGGGAGGCTCCTGCCTGGGCTCGCGCGAGCGCGGTCTGACCTGCCGGCACACGCAGGGTGGAGGGCCCGGTATCTCTGGGATTGCCAGGCAAGGTTTTCTCACGCTGCTTTGGCACCAGGGCTTCCAGAAGGCTCTCATCCTCCTTATCTTTTTGGCAGGGAGAGAATGACTTTTATTACTATTATTTAATCTCTCTCTTTTTTTTTTTTTTAAACCCAGGCTGCAAACACTGCTTTTACACACTGCTTGGCATAGCCTTTCGTACCCTGGCAGTGAGGCAGGGTTATTTACATTGCAGTAATGTACTCATGTCAGAGTCTCTTGAAATGCTGTCTATTATGTGAAAGGTTTTCCTCTCTGGGGAATCCTTTTAAGTATTTGCTGGCTTTGCTCACGTGTTAGCCGAGCATAGGAAGAGTTCCCTTTTTAAGCTCAGTGGCTGCGCTTGTGTCCATGCAAGTGGCTTGCGCTGATTCTTTCCCCGTTGTTTTTTCCTTCCACGGTGCTTTCTCGGGGAAAAAACTTGGACAAGAGCCTCCGTCCAGTTGAAAATGGAAGGAGACGAAGAGCTTTGAGAAATGAATTTGCGGTGGCTGAGATACGACTGTCATCTGGCTGCTTCATCCCCACTTGGCCTCGTGCCTGGGCCTCTCGCAGCCCCCGCGGGATGTCCTGGGGCAGCCTGGCTGCGTTTGCCCGCACGCTGCCGCCGCCGAGCCGCGGGCATGCTTCTCCCCTCTGGCTTGGCAGCGGCACCCTTCCCGCAGACGCGTGAGGACCCACGGTCTGCAAAGCTACCTGGGTGTTCGCGAGGACCCGGCGTCGCACGGCTCGTCACTTTGGGTATCGAGGAGGTCTTAAAGCACTCGGCTCCCCGTTCTCGCCCGGTGCTCGGTGTGGTGCTGGCGCAGCCGCCCCGTGTGGAGCCCTTGCTGGGAGCCCTCGCGGTCGCTGCCCGGTGGCTGCCGGCCCGTGGCGATGCTCTCGCCTCCTCCTTTCCTGCCTGGGTCCAGGGAGTGGTCGGTGGGGATGTCTTGAAATGCCACGTGAACGGGAAGGTGTGCCAAGGCTTTTCCAGAGGAGTGAGGAACGGGGCTGAGCAGGTCTGGGGGTCTCTCCGAAGCTGCCAGGTGTCTCTGCCTTCCAGAAAGCCCCTTCTCAAGCAGGCTGTCCGTGCGGGGTCTTGCGAGCCCTGATGGGGCACCGCAGCCACTCTGCCCCTCCCGAACCCCGTCCTGTCGCTGCGAAAATGTCATCCACAGCCACAGGGCTCATTTCCCAACCGCCCCGCTGCGATGCGGTCCTGAGGCAGCGGGGTCGGTGCTGAGCTGCGTGGTTCCGTGCTGGTCCACAGTGGTTTGTGTGGCTGCGAGGACGTCGGGCAAGAGAACTCGCAGCAGGGAGGAAAAATCGAGCGATGAGGATGCAGCAGCGCTTTATCCAGGTGCTTCTGGCATGGTGTTCTCCTGAAATAAAACCAAGGGAGAAGACCCGAGGGAGCTGCCCTCCGTCCGGGTGGCACGAGCAGGACCTGCCCGCACCGGGTCACGCTCCCCTCTGCTCCCTTGCAGCTTTCCCCACTTCACATTTCTTTGGGCCATTGCCAAGTCAATTACAGCTTGTATTTACAGGGGAAAGAATTGCTTTGCTTTTCTCTTTTTTCTTTTTTTTTTCTTTTTTTTTTCTTTTTTTTTCTTTCCAAGTGGCTTTTAGAGGTTAAAAGTTCCTGTCTAATTCAGCTCCTTGGGGTGTACCACAAGCTTGTCACATGTAATAAATTGGCTCATTTATTAGTGAGCCAACACAGTCAAAAGCAAACAAAGTGGCTTGTAGATTAATCCTGCCCTGTTTGTGATAAGTAGTTTGATCCAGGCTCTTTGCTGGCGAATAATGGACACGGCAGATCAGTTTTGACTGATGAACTGTGCACTTTATTTCAGTGCCTTCATTCTTTTGGCCCGCTTATTGATAGGACTTAATTAACCCTTAATTTGCGATTACTTGGTGCCTAGATAGCGCTGCGGTTCAGCCCCCTTGGAGAAGTGAAAGCCCCGCAGCAGCACCTCGGGGGGGATCCTCCTGGAAGGGCTCTGCTGGGTGCCGCTGTGCCCTGGGACAGGGGGAAGCGCCGTGCCGGTGGCTGCGGTGAGCCTCGGACTGGCGTTCCCATCTCACGCACCTCGGATCCCCGTCCCGAGGAGCCCACCTCCCCGGTGCAGAGCGAGTCGGCTAACTGGAAACGTCCTGCAGTGTGTCGGGAAAGTAGCCCGCGTGCGTGGGGAGCCATCTGGCAGCTGGAGCCCTTCGCGTTTCCATTCTTTGGGCACCTCTTGTGCAAGAAAAGGCACGTTATCCGATAAAAAAAGGGGCATGTTATTCAATACGCCCAGGGTTAGTCACTTTGCACGGGACGGACAAAAGCAGGATGAAGTTTTTCAGCGCGGCGAGCTGGGAACTTTCCGCGAGGAGCCGCGGCGGTGTGCTCGTGGCGGGAGGCTTTCGCGGGCTCCTCCTGGCGTGGGAGCGGTGCCCTGCCTGCCTCCGCGGGAGCGGAAGCGCGCGGTGCTTTTCCTGCCGGACTTTTATTTCTGCAAAGAGTTCGGTTCATTTGGGAAGGGGAGAGGGGGGAAAAACCCAGCCTGCTCCGTCTGCTTGGCAAGGAACCGCTTGCTGACTCTTCGTCGGGGAGGCTGGAGGGCTGCGCAGAGGCTTCCTCGTGCTCCGCAGCGCAGGGAGGCTGGGTCCCTCCGCCGTGTTCCGGGAGGGAAATGCAAGAACTTACCTGTCCTGGATGCTCTGAAGGAAAAGGGGGAAGCTGTCGTGTGCTACTGGCCTGTGGCTCAGGCTCAGCTGCGGGGAATCAGCCTGAGAGAAGCCCCACGCACTTTATCTCCAGTTAGGCAGTGCCGAAAACACGGGTTGCGGTGGCAGAGATGGTGGAAACGGGGCTCGGAGGAGAAGCTCGGCCACAGCCCCGGTAGCTGCCGGGGCAGAGGGGAAGGGGCAGGGTCGCTGCCCGGTGCCGGGGGCTGGCGGTGCCCCCGTGGCGGCCGCAGGTGCAGGAGAGCGCGTGTGGTCCTCGCTTAACAGCACCTGGTAGCCCCAGGGCCGGCGTTAGAAGCACGCTCGGCATAACTCGGCAGCTTGCAGGAAGTAAAACCTGAGCCGCAGGCGAGGCCGAGCGGCCGGCCGCGAGCGGCGCAGCGCAGGTCACCGTGCGTGGCGAGGATCCGCGGCTGCACGGCCGGACCCCGGCGAGGGAGAGCTCCGGCATATTTAGGACACGCTGCACCAGCGGGGCTACCCGAGTCCCAGATAAAGGTGGCTGCTGGTCTAAATAGTTGTCTAAAACGGGACCGGGCCTGGACGGGAGGCTCAGCACGTGCTCAGGTGCCCTTGCCGGGTCGGCCTGGCTCCTCGCCTGCCGCGGGAGGACGTGGTGCCCCGTGGGGAGCCGCTCGCGGCACCGTCCCTGCTGCCTGTGAGGCTGGAGTGCTGTGTGCCCTGCTGCTGCGAAGGCACAGCAGAAATAGCTGCTGTCTCCCCGTAAAATGGGATTTCACTATTTTTCTTGTGTGCTGCTGTTGACCCGGCCGAGCTGCGCTGTTAGCTCTGGTAAGAGCTGTTGGAGAGTTCCTTGTTCAGCCCTAAAACCCGGAGGGGCTTGGGGACAGGGACGCCAGGAGAGCCCTTGCAAGGGGTCAGGCTTTCAGAGCTCTCCAGTCCCCGTGTCACAAGCCCACGCGGTTTCGGGGCACAGCCCCGCGCGGCTCCCTGAGGCGGCTGCCTCCCTGCCTGGGGTGAAGTGGGGCTGGAACCGAGACACTGGGGGAGCTTTTAGCAGGGCTTCGGGATATTACTTGTTTTATGGTGTGTTTTGTTGTTTGTCTTAATGCCGTGCTTCTTTTCTGAGAAGCTTAAAAATAAAGCCTTGCTTCCTTTGTAATTTTTCTAGTTAATAACGGAGATTAAGTCTCCCTGTATCGTGTAACCCCGGTTCTTAATGGCCCCCTGCGAGCTTGCCGGCACAGTCGCCTTTTGAGAAGAAGTCTGTTGGCATCCGCGGGCGTGCTTCGGGCACCCGGGGGATGGGGACCCGCTGTGCTCGGTGCTGTCTGGGCACCGCCTGGCCCCAGGTGCTCCCGGTGCTCCGGCAGCGAGCGGGACCCCGGGGAGGTGGGGGCGACCTCCCAGGGTTCAAAACGGGGAGCTCGGGGGTGCCACGGCGAGTGCCTCGGGGGTGCCTCGCTTGCTTGGCACGTCCCAGCACCTGCGGGTGCCCGAGGACCGGCTGTGGAGGCTTGCAGGGTGCTCGTCTCCTTGGCCGGGCTCGCTGGGGCTGGGTGAGGGCCCCCCTTCCACCCTGGCTGCTTGGGGCTCCGCTGCTTTGCAGGCTGCACGCTGTGATGGACAAGGGAAAGCTTACTCCAGGGGGATCGTGCTTTTCCTCCTGAACAGCTGTGCCTGCAGCAGTCCCGCTTGCTTTGAAAGGGAAACGCAGCGCTCGTCCACGAGCTTCCTCCGGGCAAGAGCTGGGGGTGTCGGAGCAGGGCAGAGCCTGGCGTGGGCAAGCGGGGCTGGTTTTGTCCCGGGCTGCCACGGGAGCTGGAATGATTTGGGGCCGGTCGGCTACTTTGGGTGCTGCTTTTGCTCTGCGTGGTGACAGTTGCGCGTTTTGCTGTCTTGCAGGTCCTCAGAGCAAGGTGTCGCGATGCCAGCCCAACGAACACAACTGCCTGGGCACGGAGCTGTGCATACACATGAGCAAACTGTGCAACGGGCTCCACGACTGCTTCGATGGCTCGGACGAGGGGCCGCACTGTCGGGGTAGGTGTCTGGGGGATGGTGAGGGTCTGCTCCCCACTGTGGACACACAGGGCTTGCTGGAAGGTGGGCTGTGTCATGAAACACCTCCCTGGCCTCCTTTCCTCCTCCGCCGTGGTGAGAGTCCCGGGGTCCCCGTTTTCTTGCTTGGGGTGAGTCCCCGCGTGCAGCCTCAGGTGTGTCGCCTTGGTGCTTTGTGTAACTGCTTTGCCCCGGTGCCAACGTGCTCGCGTGCTCCCCTCTCCCAGCTGCAGGCAGCCAGTGTAGGGGTAGCTAAGCGCTTGCTGGCAGCTAGCAGGGCCGGAGATTATCCAGAGCCGCTTGCAAGTAAATGCCCATCATTCCTGAGCCTGCAGGCCATTAAATAGCTGCATTGTCTCCTGGGTTTAAAAGCTTGGAGAGTTCGGATTCTGGTTCAGATAAAAGATACTGGTATGTTTTTTTCCTTCTTTCCAGGAGCTTTGTTCCACCTCCTGGCCAGTCCCTGGTTGCTAATCCTGTTGGGAAACTCTCCCAAAATCAATGTGCATCGGCTGCCTGGTGCACAGCTTAGCCGCGCAGAAACACGTGTCCTGGGCTGACCCCGGAGCTGGGTCTCGGCTCTGGGCGAGCAGCGTGCCTTCTGCCCAGCCCCGTCCCTTCCCCGGGCAGAGGGCTCTGGCTGGGCCGAGCTTCCATCGCCCCCAGCCTGATGCTGGTCTTGGGACACGCTGCCACGAGCGGCTCCCCCCTGCCCCGGCCCCGAGCTGGGAGCTCCTCTGCTGCTGGGGCTGGTTGGTGCTGCCTGGGGCAGCGCCGGCAGGAGCAATACAGGGGTGTTCGTGCTGCTTTGCGCACTCTGACCATTAATACTTAGTTAATAGGTCTCACTGGTTAATTGGGATCTGGTTTTTCATGGTGGGGCAGCCCGTGGCCTGCGTGCACCAGGCAGGAGCTGGGTGCTGGCAACCCTGTGTCGCTGCTCGCAGCTTGGGGCACGCTGCGGGCCCAAATCCTCACTCTTGTTTGCATCGGGTGCCGAGGTCCCCGGTGCCCGCAGCTGGCAGGGAGGCATTCCTTTGCTGCTGATCCCAAACCCCATACCAGCCCCTGCCTTTGCTCCAGGTTTAGGGAGAGGTGCTGCTAATCCGGCCCGGAGCAGGATTATCCAGGAGTTGAAGGCAGCAATTGGAGCAGGCATGAAGCGAGAAGCGTGCGCTGCTGCCGTGCGTGGCGTGGCCCCAAATGCTGCCTGCATCCAGCCAAGGCCATTCCTGGAAGGGCTGCAAGGGTGTGGGGAAGGGGCTGGAGGCGGCCGGGGCTGGCACCTGCGGCTGCTCTCCTGCGCGGTGGCAGTGAAGAGCGCAGCCTTGCTGCTGCAGAAGGACTCGGAGCATGTGCCAAGGCGTCACCCGCGTCCTGCTGCTCCGGTGGTCGTGCTGCTCCAGCCCCGCTCTTCGCTGCCCGTGCACGTCCCCGCCGCGGGTTGGGGGCCCCGTGTACCCACGGGACATGGGGCACTCGGGGCGGCAGCTGCTGAACCCGTGCTGCCTCTGCGGTAACGCTGCCTGCCCGCGCTGATAGAAGGAGGCTGCGGAGCCTCTCCGCAGGTCGGGGTGGAGCCGAGGTTGGCCGGGCCATGGTGAATGTGTTCATCCTGCCTCCGATAGCAGGGTGTGGAGCTTTTCAGGCCTGAACGAGGAGCCCCAGGCCCTGCTGCTGGTTCATGCTCTGGCCTGCTGGATAATCACAGCTCATTCTGCTCCCCCCATTGCCCTTTGCACCTGGCCTCTCTGCCCTGAGGTCTTTTGCTGATAAACGTGAGCTTCCTCTGCGCTCGGGAGGTTTGTCCCGCAGAAAGATGCAGAGCCCCATCTGCAGAACCGGGGAGCCTCTGCTGCCCTTGCAAAAACCCATAGGAGATGGAAATGCAATTAGAGCCTTTGTGCTGAAACTCCCTCCATTGTCTTCCCTGCCCTCTCCGCTTAAGACTCTGCATTCTTGAGGGTTTTTTCTTTTTTGTCGGATGCATGTAGTGCTTCAGTGAGGAGATAAGAATCTGAAATGAATAGCCGGGCTTGCCAAAGCTGATAAACCTTGTAAACAAGTCAGCTGGGCCCTGCCTGCCTTATTAAACTATTACACATGCAAGGGGCAACATTTCCAGTCGGTCGTTTTGGCCCTCAGTGCTAGCAGAGGAGGAAGGTCTCTCCTGCAGCCAGCAAAGGCCCCCCCGGCCCCAAGCACAGAGAGGAGCCTCTGCGGCTGCAGCCTTGTAGGATTGCGTGCCCCCCCCGCCCAGCCAAGCCCCCCGCAGCGCTGCCGCTTCAACCCCAGCAGCCCGAGGGCTCCCAGCGCTGCGCGTCGGGGACTCTGGCCGAGGGTGGCTGCTCGTGAAACTTCCCATCTGGACGTGGCTCTGGGAGGAGGAGGAGATGCAGGGGGGTGAGAGAGAAGAAAAGGGGGGGGATCTGCAGGGGCAGGCCCCTGGGGTTCGGAGGGCTCAGAGGGGAGCTGGTCCTGGCAAGGCTGGGCAGGGGTCCGGGTGCAGATGCTTCGCAGCCGAAGGGGCTGGGGACAGGCCAGGTACGGTCACCCAGCAGTGGGGCCTTGTCTCTGCAAACACTGCAAGGGCTGGGGAGGAGCGGAGCTTGGGATCTGAATTCCTGCACCTCGGGGATGGCCTCCGGACAGCAGCGTTTGGGCAGGCTGGGGGGCGACGGGGGCCACGCAAAGGCAGAGCGGAGTTGCTGAACGTGGAGAAGCCATGGGACGGCCCTCGGCGTGCGAGCGCAGCACCCGAGCTCTGCTCCTCCTGCTAACGGGGACGTGGAAAGGGCCGAATTGTCCCGGTTTGCGGAGGCGCGTGGTTGGGCGGCTGCAGGCGCACTCTGTTTTTTCCCCTCTTCAAGCAGATTTGCTGTGACCCGAGTTCAGCGCCCTCTGAGCACCAAAATGACTGGGTTAGGCAGGGTGAGCGGAGCAAATAAAACCCAGTGAAAGTCGCCCCCCCCAGACAAAGAGGCCTTTGTGGGCTGATGCACTCTTGTCTGGCACGGCGAGCATCCCTTCTGCTGTGAAAGCTTGCCCTGGCCCTGTGCGCGCTGGTTGGGCTGCGGTAGCCTCTCACCGCTGCCGGCGTTAAGGGGCAAGCTGGGGCGGCCGTGCTCTTGCCCCACTGTGACACAGAGAGGCTGGGCACCCTGCTTGTCCCCCCTCAGGCCTGGTGGCGAAGGAGCCAGGTAGCGCTGCACATCCCCTCCCCAGAGACCCCCGGCAGGCTAACGAGGCCTGGCGCTAAATAACCTTGGGACACTGGAGGCTGCCGTGTGGTGGTGGAGCAAGGCAGAAGCTGCCGAGGCCGCCCAGCAGCCCTGGCCTGCTTCGTGTGTTGGGAGCACGGAGATGTGGAGGCTTCGTGGGTGTTTTCAAACAGAAATTGCGCCGCGGGGAGCAGCGAGCCGGGCAGCCGTGTCTCTCCTCCAGCCTCTGCAGGCCTCTGGGCACTCCAAGGTGTCACCGCCTGCGGCGAGGCCGGGCCGGGCGCAGGGCTCTGGCACGCGTGGCCGCTTGCACCTCTGACCCTCTCTCCTCTCCATCCCCTCTCTCCTCAGAGCAATTAGCAAATTGCACGGCCCTGGCCTGCCAGCACCACTGCGTGCCGACGCTGAGCGGTCCGGCCTGCTACTGCAACAACTCCTTCCAGCTGGCCGAGGACAGGAGGAGCTGCAAAGGTGGGTGCCGGCGCCGCGCTCCTGGGGCCGCGGCCGCTGTCTCAGCAGCAGGGGGCTTGGCGAGGTGGCCGAAGGGATCTGGGGCTCGCCGGGGGGGGTCAGCAGTCTCTGATCTGTAGAGGTCAACGGGACAGGGCTCTGATCGTCTCCCTTCAGCTGTGGGGCTGTTCGGTGAATCCTGAGAAGCATCGGAAGGGAGTGAGGACGTGGCTTTGTGTGGTCAGAGGGGCCGTCGCTGCACTGGTGCACGCTGCTGTCCACGCCTTGGGAAGGATGCTGGAACATAGCAGGGGGGTCAAAGGGAGTGATCAGATCCATGCAGTGCCTAGAAACAAGTCTTGAAATGAGAGGTTTCTGCAGCTCCATCATTCATTTATCTGAGCAGGGGTGAAAAGGGGACTTTTAACAGCTCCTGCATGCACCTCTAGGGGTAAGAGCTTTCCGGTGGAGACAGCTCTTTCATCTAGCAGAAGAAAGAGCAGCGTGCGAGCTGGGGGTTTGGAAGCTGAAGATTAGAGAAATTCAGACTAGAAATTTAGGTGGGGGTCTTGGAGAGTGGGGGGAAGGGCCAGTGAGTTGGCGAGGCCTTGGCAAGGCCCTGCTGTGAAGCAGGGCTTTTCCTTTTGCTTCTTGTCTGCTGGTGCTTCTGCAGAAAGCTGGGAGGTGACGTTTGCCAGGCACTCTGCTGGAGGATATTGTGACGGTCCTTCTGCTTTCTGCATGTTGCTGGACTTCCTCACAGAACGTGTCCTTCCCTTGCAAGGCAGCTAAGGAAAGGTGCTGGTCCAAACCTTGTTTTTTTTGTCTTCTTTTCCAGACTTCGATGAGTGCACTGTCTATGGGACCTGCAGCCAGACCTGCACCAACACAGAGGGTTCCTACACGTGCAGCTGTGTTGAAGGATACCTCTTGCAGCCTGATAACAGATCCTGCAAAGCCAAGAATGGTAAGATCCTGGACGAGAGAAGTGTGTTGTCTCTGGACAGCTCTGAAAAGCATGGCCTCCTGCTGTAGGTGTGCCCCTGCCCCGGTTCTTTGCTTTAAGCCGCTCTTCCCTGAGTACAACCTGTGCCGCCGCCTTCCCTCTTGTACGTGTTGGGCTGTGTGCCACAGCCCTGCTTCTGTGGGAGCAGAAGGGCCGGGCTGTGTGCTGATCACAGAATCATCTAGGTTGGAAGAGACCTCCAAAATCACCCAGTCCAACCTCTGACCTAACACTAACAAGTCCTCCTCTAAACCATATCACTAAGCTCTACATCTGAACGTCTTTTAAAGACCTCCGGGGATGGTGACTCGACCACCTCCCTGGGCAGCCCGTTCCAATGCCCAACAACCCTTTCCGTAAAGAAGTTCTTCCTAACATCCAGCCTAAACCTCCCCTGGCGCAACTTTAGCCCATTCCCCCTTGTCCTATCACCGGGCACATGGGAGAATAGACTAATCTCCACCTCGCTACAGCCTCCCTTAAGGTACCTGTAGAGAGCAATAAGGTCGCCCCTGAGCCTCCTCTTCTCCAGGGTAAACAAGCCCAGCTCCCTCAGCCGCTCCTCGTAAGCCTTGTTCTCCAGACCCCTCACCAGCTTCGTTGCCCTTCTCTGGACTCGCTCGAGCACGTCCATGTCCTTCCTGTACCGAGGGGCCCAAAGCTGAACACAGTACTCGAGGTGCGGCTTGATGTGGCGCTGCAGCCACAAGCCGTGGTGCCCGGCCGTGACCCCCCTTCTCCTCTCCAGAGCCCGTTGACCGCCCTCCCGTGCTGCTCATCGCCAACTCCCAGAACATCCTGGCCACCTACCTGAGCGGTGCCCCCGTGCCCAACATCACCCCCACCAGTGCCAAGCAGACCACGGCCATGGACTTCAACTACGTCGAAGACACGGTGTGCTGGGTGCACGTGGGCGACAGTGCCTCCCAGACCATCCTCAAGTGTGCCAAGATCCCCAACCTGAAGGGCTTTGTGGAAGAGCGCTCCATCAACATCTCCCTCAGCCTGCACCGTGAGTGCCCGTTCCCCTTCAAAGCTTGCTCCCACTCCTTGTGAACCCCGAGTGTCCCAAGGTGCGCGAAGCGGGGGCGTTTCGGTGGGAGGTAGCCTCCTGCAGGGCCAGGCACCTGGGCTTTGGCACAGACTTTTCCTCTTTATTCTCCTTTTACCTTCGTCCTTCCTTTTCCTTCCCTCTTATTATTCCTAGCAAGTCTCAGGGCTTCTTTGTGCAAGTATATAACAAAAAATGACGTGGTGAGGAGTGGAGGTGATACCTGCATAGAGGGGATGGGGCCAAGAGTTCTCCCTGCTTCCTCTTTTGGTTTTGGCCCTGGGTTCTTCTTGCCAAAGTGGGCTTCGGTCTCCTGTCCCTCGGTAGGGACTGAGACCAAAATCCCGACCCAGAAGTGTCAAATCCCGACCCGTCAGGCAGCCGGCTGAGTCACCGGCAGCCGGCGGTGGATGCTTGGTGCTGTTTGTGTCTCCCAGGCTGTGATGAGTGTGGTTACAGCACAGCCTCCTGTTGGGGCTTGCTGGTCCCAGTTCAGCAGTCAGGCAGGGGAAGGAAAGCTGCTTGCTGGGCTTTCGGTGCCCTTTGACTCGGGCCCTCTAGAAAACGGAGGGGAGAGGACTGTGTGGGTGCGTGCCCCGTCTGCTCTCCTGGGAGCCCCGTGGGGATCGTGGCAGAAAGCTGCCGTCTTCCCAGGCCCTTCCTTCGTGTGCACGTGGTGCAGGGCAGGTGGGATCGGAAGAGAAGCTGTGGAGGTGGTTGAGTGTCGTAGCTGTGCAGCCAGGATGTGGAGATGGCCCCTCGCTGTTTTCCTGTCACTGATTTTGTCCTCTGAAACCACAGACTGAGGCAGCTAGGGTGGGATTTTGGTATTTTCAGGGCATCGCCATCTGGTTCTGCAGCCCTTGGCTTCCCTGGCGTAATCCTCCCATTGTATTTTACCTCTTAAAACCAGGAGTGCTTTCAGACAGCGGCTGCCTGATGCAATAAGGATCCCCATCCTTCGTGGGTACGAGGGCGCTTTCACCTGATGAGCAATAGCTGGCGTAGCAAATTAGAGGGACATGTACGGACGGATCTCCGTGAACCGACAGAAGTCTCTGGCGGGTCCATGGGCGAGGGCGTTCCTCTGCCCCCGGCAATGTCACGGTGGCCCGGCCAGGACGGGGAGAAGGGGCCAAATCCTGGCCGCGCTGTGGGGTGCACGGGGCTGCTGGGGGCAGGCCCATGCCACCCTTGGGCCCTGGCTGAGCTGGGGCTCAGCGTGCTCCAGCCGCTGCACCGCATGGAGGGTGTGCGTGGCACGGCGCATTTAGGCTTGCGCGGTGTATTTTTAGGGCAGTGTGTATTTTTAGGGAGCGGCCTCACCCTTTGCTCTTACAGGCGACAGCCTGAAATTAGGCAGGACGGGGCTGAGCTTTGCTTTCTGTTCCCCCCCCCCCCAACGGTTTGAGGTCTGCTTCTGTGCGCTCCTTCTGCTTTTTTTAAGGCTTTCTCAAGTTGAGTTTGGTCTCTCCCCTTGGTTCACAGGAGGGTCCTGTGGGGTTTCTTCCGGGGCATTAGGATTTTCATTTCCTGCAGCTGTGGCTGGTGGCCAGGAACCGCGGGCACAGGGGATGGCGACTGTGGCCCCGTCCTCCAGTTTATTGCCTCCGTCTGGGTTGCCGCAGTCTCCCCACATGATCCGGGTCTGGTCCCCAAGGAGGAGCGCACATCACCGGCGTGAAGGCTTGCCGTGGCCCCTCGGCTGCCCGCAGGCTTGATCTAGTGATCTGGCAAGGGTGAGCCGGGTGCCCCAGCCATGCTGCTGGGCAGAGGTTGTGTCTGGAAGGCAGGCCCAGCACCCCTGACAGCGAGCAGCCTCCCTGGCTCGTCCTGAAGCCCCTGGGGTGCCCTCGCTTGGCTTTGGACTGCGGGAGGTTGATGGTGTGGGCAGCAGAAGAGAGCTGGGATTGTGCTCGAATGGAGGGAGCTGCGGAGGGAGAGAGAGCTCGGACCAAGAGGTGGGCAGGCAGCGGGGCAGGACCAGAGCCTCAACGCCCGCTCTGCTGCCCCTCTGCCGTGCCTGAGTGGGGGCAGGCTTTGGGGCAGTTGTCCTGGCAGCTGCGGCTCCAGGAGTTGTCAACCTCCCGAGGACAGCCTTGTAATCATGGACAAGAGGGGAAGGGAGCTCGTAAGAAGACCGTGTTCAAGTCCGAACAAGAAAAGGTGCCTTGCTTTGCTTGTCCTCCTGATCTGTTGCTACAGCTTAGGGTAGGAAGAGGGGAATTCAGCTCGCCTGGATGGGAAAACTCCTGATTTTGCCCCGGGATGAAGGGAAAAGTCTCCTTCGCAGGAAGAAGGGCGGCAGCAGCTCCTGCATGCTGTCCCCGCTGCTGGTGTGTGGTGGGTGCCTGCACATGAGCTGCGGGGGCTCTCTGTGGGGTTACATGGCCATAGGGTCACTCCTCCAGCGTGCAGGAGTGAAACCGCCTCAGGTTTGGGTTGCTGAACCGTTTGGCGCCGATTTTGTTGGCTCTGATTTTCAGACGGCTGTTGGCCATCCTCCCTGCCCCGGGTCCCAAGCCTGGGTTGGATTTTGGAGGGTTCTGATGAGGAGATAATGTCACTCTCCTGCTTCTCCCTGTTGGGACGCTGAAGAGACCTGTCAATCCAATTAGTGGTTTCTCTCTTTATTTGCTGCTTTATGGCATTTATCTACTAACAGCAGGAGCCAGACTTCCCTGGTGCCTGCTGCTAATGTGGCTTGAGTTGGCATCTGATGGGGAAAGACTGATGCTAAAGGGCTGAAAATTAGCAGCCCCCAGCTGTCACCGGTAAGTCTGGGACGGTGAAATGTCACAGCCCACTTCTGATAGGAGCTGTGCTTCCATGCCTTTTTGTCCCCTCTCCGTTCCTGCGGAGAGATTAGTGTCACTTGTGTTGTGGGAGATGTGTTAAATGAATACTATTAGCAGGGCTTGCCAAGACCCACTGAATGCTGAAGCTTTGCTTTTCCCCAGTTCCTTGCACTGCTAAACCCTTTCTTCTATCACAAGCCTTGAGTATTGATGCACTTTTTCATGGTGGCTGTCCCTTGGTTCCCAATCACATGCTGCCCGGGGACGTTTCTCACAGGCAGTGATTTTCTCAGTTGATTTGAGGCGTCCTGTTCCCTGCCCCCACATCTCTTCCAGGAGCATGCTAAAAATCAGAGGCTGGCGAAGTCTTCCACCCCTTTCTCTAAGAGAAGGCAAAAAGAAAAAGTAACAAAAAACCCCACTCATTTTGGAACTGATTTATTTCTCACCGCATCAGCCCGTGCCGTCTGCGGCAGGCAGAAGCCCTGGGCACCTCTCGTGTGCAGGAGCTGCAGGATGCCGTGGGCTCAGCGGCAGTGCCGGCACCGGAGGCTGCGCTGCAAGTGGGAGGCGATCCCTGGCTTGTGTTGCAAAGCAGCGAAACCCACGGTGGGGAAGGGGCGGGGGACGCATGCCCCCTTATCGCGGCAGGAATTTGGCTCTGTTCCCCGCCCCCCTCTCTGCAGGGAGCTCAAAGGCAGCACCTCCGCATCCAGACCCCGCGGGACTGCCGGGGTCTGCGGTCAGCACCCCTGGGCGTCTGCAGCCCCTGCCCTTGGTCCTCCCTCGCCCTTGGGTCTGTAGGACCGCGGGGCTGAGACCGGGGAACGAGCTCTTCTCTGAGCTGCGCAAGAAGGGCCTCGTCCTTCCTGCCAATGCTGAGTCGCAAAAAGGGGAACTTGTTTCTTCTTTCCTCCCTTTCCGCTTTCTCTCTTTCTCTCTCTCCTCCGCTCTGTGTGAAAATTCCAGTCCTGTTTCTAATCAGGGAAAATCCTGGCAGGCACCGAATATGTGCTCACATTCAAGGACAAAAAGGAGTGTGTGTTGGTGTGTGCAGGGGAAGAGCTGCTCTCTGCAGCTTGCAGAGGTTTTCCCCTGCTGCTCAGACAGTCGGCCCAGTGTCTGCTCGGCCTGCTGGCCTTCCCAGAGCCGAGCCGGCTGCTGGGAGCCGAGCTGCGGGGAGCTGGGACCCCGTGAGGGGGCTGCTCCCCAGCGGAGCGCCCTCAGTCCCCAGGGAGCCCTGGGGGCAGTTCCTTCCACCGGTACTTCCAGCCCTGTCCTGGCCCTGTTACGCTTGGGGGTTCCCCTTGCTGGGGCACGGGTCTGCTCCCTGCCACCGTCCGCGCCCCCGGTGCTGCGCCTGCTGTCTGGCCGCTGGCGCCGGGCTCTGCGGCGCTCCCAGGCTTCGTCCCCAGCTCCTGGCGGCCACACGGGGCTCAGTTCCCTCTGCGGCTGCAGGCTTGTAGGGTTCATTTCAGAGCAAGACTTGACCCCAGTTAGGCCCTACCCTCCCCGGCTGCCCTGCCGATGCTCGGCGGAGGCTCGGGCGCCACGGGTCTCCTGCGGACCCACCTTGGTCGGCAGCTAATCCCCGACCCTCCGGGGACCCGCTGGTCCCGTGCGTTTTCTCAACCAGATTTCAGCCTCCACGTGCTTCCTGAGACAATGTTCTCATTTGTTTGGAGTTGGCCTTCCGAGGAATTTCAAAGCAAAACAAAACAAAACAAAATCTGCTTTCGGGCTTTCGCGTTGCTAAACCCCCGCTGGGTGAGCGGCAGGCTGGCCACGGGGAGCCGCGCTGCGCTCCGGCCGTCCCCTTCCCTGTCCCCGTGGAGGTTTGCTGTGGGACCGCTCCTGCCACCCCTGCTCCCATCCTGGGGCTGCTTTTTTGGGAAGCGCCCGGTGCGTTCGCAGCTGCTTGCACGAGTCCCTGAGTCCTTCAGGCCTCCCGGGCTGGCCGTCCGGCTGGCTCGCTGCGTGGTCACCAAAGGGACGAGGGAAGCGGTGTGCTCGGGCTTGCGGTCGGGTTGGGGCGACCTTAAATCGGATCCGTGCCTCGGTTCTTTGCAGGTGAATTGAGAAAGGCAAAATCTGGCCCCGCAGCGAGCTGGGGATCGAGGCGCGTGGTCCTGCAAGGAGCAGTCCTTCGGGGTGGGTAAAGGACGCCGTTAATGGGCAGCAGCTTGACCCAGCCTCTCAGCGTCCCAGGCTTTTATTGCGAGCGCTGCGATTGCCGCGTTAAAGCCTCAGCTCCCGGACTGGTGCGATCAAGTGATACTCGGCTTTCAAGAAAGGGAAGAGTTCGTTGCTTTTACTATGGAAAAATACTAGAAAACACGTGTCAGGAGACCGAAAGCAGAGTTTCTCAGAGGATCTCCTGGTGGTTCCCCCCTTCCCTGTTCTTTCCCTTTCTTTTTTTCCCCACTTCTCAAACGACTCCTGACTTTTTGCATGGTACCGGTAGCTCCACAGCGCCAGGGTTCCTTGCCCTGAATGCATTTATTGTGCCGCGAGGTCCCTGGTGCCGGTACAGCTCCTTTGTGGCTCTGGAGCTGGAGGTGTCTGAGCCTTGCTGCCCTCGGAGTGCCGGGGAGGTGGCGGCGGCTTTGCCGGCGTCCCCGCGGAAGCCGGGATGGGTCCACGCCAGCCGTGCCCGCGGCCGCGCCGGTGGGGTCTGCGGGCTGGCGTCCAGGAATGTCGGCTGCCTGGCGGGACGCGGCCAGGGTTGCTGGGAAAAGGCTGCGGAGCCTTCTCTTGATTTATTATTTCTCGTTTTAAGGTTCGCTGTTTTCTTTGTCTTTTATAAAACAAGCCCCCAGGAAGGGGTTTGAAATAGTGGGACATTTGATCCCGAGTGCATTATAAACCTTAAATGATAACAATCTGGCCATTATTAAAATACCTTCCTGGGCAGCATCTATCTAAACAAGCATGTCTAGGAGGTTGTTTTCATTGACTCCATTTCAGCCCTGTTACTCGTAATGACCTGCTCTGTTGCCAATAAGCAGAAATGCTGTAGGGTTTGGGACAAATTGATTTCAGGGAGATGTTGGTCTACAGAGAAATCCAAGTACGTTTCTTTCCCCACTTTGCATGGAAAGCTATTTTTCTTCCTTGCTGCCTCGTTCTAGCCAAGAAAGAGGCTCTGATGTGAACTTCTTTGGCAAGAAAGAGGGAAGATTGGTAATTTCATCTGCTGATCCCTTTCTTTCTTGCTTGCTTTTTAACTGTTGATGACTGCTCGCATAGCAGCAACTCACGAGAGCCGGGGACGTGATCACCTCCTCCTGCTTCACCTGATGCGGGTTCTCGGGCCGGGGTGCTCGCACCCCCCCATCGGCTCTTTGTGCTGGGGGGGAGGTGAAGGCTGCGGTGGTTTCAGGCAGCCCCTTCGCCCGGTGCCTGCGCGGCTCTGTTCAGCGTGGACGCAGACGTGGGGCGGGCAGGGTGCTGGAGCTGGGGGGGCCAATGAGCCCTGCCGGGGGAGACGCGTTCCCCGCGGTGGGGTTGCTGCGAGGGGCTGGGCTGCTGACCTGCAGAGGCGTCGATGGCTCCCCGGGGCCGAGCAGGACTCTGCTCTTTGGGGTTCAATTCCTCTTTGTGCTTCCTGCGTGAGAGACAGGGACAGAGGCTTGGAGAGGGCTGAGCAGGGCCTCGGCGACGCCTGGAGGCAGCGTGGGGCTGGGGGCAGTACGGGGCTGCCGGCAGAGCCCCCAGCAGAGGGGTTCAGCGTGCCCCTGCTCTGGGGAAGGGGCAGATCTTTGGCTGTGCTGGGGCCCCGAGAGCTGCGGGCAACAGCCCCGTGCCGCGGTGGCACCATGGGGGGGACGCAGGGGACAGTTCGGGGGGGGGGGTTGGGCTCTGCTGCTGGCTCCCTTCCTAGCAGAGCTGCGGAGAGGGGCTCCCTGCGCTCCCCCCGTCCTCGGGCAGCGTCCGTGTGCTCTGCCAAGCGAGGTCCTTTTCCTGGCGGGGAGCCTGCTGTGAGTCCTGGTTCAACGGGCCGCATTGAGTTTTCGTTATGCAAAGGGGAAAAAAAAAAAGAAAGAAAAAAAAGGGGAGGAGGAAGAGGAAGCAAAAGTGCTTCGGGTTACGCAAGAGCCTGGTCTCGAGGGGCACTGCCTTGTTACGTGGCTGTCAAAGCCTCGTGCGGGGCAGCTGCGGGAGGAAGGCCCCAGCCCGTGCCGCCTCCTGCGCGCATCGTGCGCGGCTGCTGGGGCTGGAGGAGGGCCGGGGTCTGACCGTGCCGGGGGCAGCAGCCCCCCACCCTGGTCCCGTCCCTCCCCGCTCCCCGCGCGGCTGCCGCTGCCCTCCCGTCCCCCTCCGGCAGCGGCAAGGTGCTGCTGCTCAGCACGGGCCGAGCCCTGTTTCCACGTTGCTGCAGATCAAAGGGCAGAACTAATTCCCCCCGTTAATTGGGATCCTCTTGTGCGCGGAGACGTGTTTGAGTCGAAGTGGCAGGGAGCACGTTTATTCCTGCAGACGTCCGTCCGCCCTGCGCCGCCGCTCGCAGCTCACCCCAGCGCGGCCGCGCTCTGCTGGGACCGCCCCTGCCTGCAGCCGTCCCTGTCTCAGCTTTCCCGTCCCTCGTCCCCTTGCCCTCCCCAGAGCACCCCGATAAAGCTCCCGCGGGTTCTCGCTGCCCCCCCCTTGCACCCACAAGCAGGCCGAGCAGCCTGTCCCTCGGCCGGCCTCTGCTGAATGCCTTTGTTGGTGGAATTGCCTCATTAAGGAACAGTAATTAAAGTCCCTTGGCTGTCCTCTGCAGCCGAGACGGAGCTTGCCCCAGCTCTCTCCTTGCTCTTCCCACCTCCAGTGCCGCAGCTGGGAAAGGGGGGAGCAGGCTGGGGTCTGGGGAAGAGCCCTGGAGCTGGGGAAGGCGACGGAGGGGGCCGGGCAGGGGGCAGGAGGGGGCCGCCACCCCCGGGGGGGGCAGTGCAGCTCGCAAGGCTCGCACGGGCACGCGGCGCACGCATGGAGGCCGCAAGCATCCCTATGCGCGCCGAGTCAGACGTCCTGGACGTGGGCCACAGGCTCCCACCCAGCAGTTTCTCCTCTGAGCTAAACAGCTTAACGGAGTTGGTTTTTTTTTTTTTAAAAAATATATTTATTTTTTTTAGCTTGGTTTTCTAAGGAGACCAGGCTGACGTGATGGTGCTGGCTGTACCCGCCGGTGTCTGGCCCGTCCGCAGCGCCTCCTCCTCGCTCGCAGGCTGGCAGCCGATGGCAGCTTCTGCTGCAGGGGCTGAGCCGGAGCCTGCAGCCCAGGGGGGGTTTAGCTGACCCCAGGCCAAAAATCAGCTGCCCGGCATTGGCACAGGGGCACGGAGGGACCCCAGCCCTCTGGGGATGCGCGGTGGGACCCAGCCATCCCCATCCCTGCCGGCCGGGGGAGGCGGGTGCCCTGAGGGGCCGGAGTTTGTCTTTGTGCCTGTCCTGTTAGCACACTTTAATTAAGGAAAATTGTCCCCAGGAGCAGTGTTTACCCACGGAGCAGTTTGCCATTACAGAGAGCGTCTTGTTCTCCGGGGCAGAGGATGTGTGTGGAGGGAAGAGACAGAAATTCCTTCAGATTATGGTATTATGTAAATGTATCAAACGGATCATTCCCTATAAAAAAAGAAAGTAGGAAACCAATGTATTTGAGCAGCCCTGGGGACTGCATTCCTGACGAGCCTTCGTTCCTCTTCTGGAGGCGTTTTTGAACTGAAACATTTGGCGACTTCTCCAAGCTTTTTCCTCGGCAGCCGCGTGCCGGGGGCTCCCTGTGTGCGGTGGCACGGCTGGGTGCTGGGTGCTGGGTGCTGGAGGCAGCCCCGTCCCATCTCCTGGGCTGCTCGGGCATCCCGGTGCGACTCCTGTCCCCACTGCAGGCTGCTCTGGTCACCGCAGCCGTAGCTGAACTCGTCTGGTTTTCCTTCGGAGGGACAGTCCGTACCACCAAAGCATTGAAAGCAAAACACGTAGCTTGTTTTCAGGAGATGAATTTGGACCTAGAAACAACATGCGAGTAGCAGCAGCAGAGCTCGGCTGAGCTCCTCGATGTGTGCTGGGGTAAAGTAGAAACGCACCTCGTCAGAAAGGTGAGCAAGGGGCTTGTATGATTGACCTTGTGTTGGAGGGTGGCGGTGCTTTCAGCCGCCCCAAAGGGGGAGTCTGGCAAGGGAGAGCTCCCCAGCAGAGCTGGGGCCTTTCCTGAGCAATTCCTGCCCTGTCCTGCTCCGGCTGCCCCGTGGGGAGTGCTCCCTTCTAGCAGTAGTCAAGGAGTGGGATTTTTTCCAGAGCGCTGCAGCTCTTCGCCTCTTACACGCTTAAAAGTGCAAGAGTTAGGGTGAGCCTGACTTGCACGCATCTTAATTGCAGCTGTTCCAGAATTGTGTCGAAATCCATGTTTTAGTCTGAGACAAGATTGCATGTTTCCTTCCTCCTTGTGTCAGACCATAATTGATGTATTTGCAGAGTGCACAACAACTGATTCATGCAGAGGAAAGTTATGTGCTGGGTCAGCAAAGCTAGTTCCCCAAAAAACCCACAGTCTTACGGTGCTTGACTTGCTGTGGGGTAAATCAGATATTCCAGGGCTTGGGTTAAGGAAGGGAGAGCCTCCGGCAGGAGCTCCTGGCATGGCTGCTCCGACAGTGAACCGCGTGCGCCAGGGAGCTCTTTGTGCAGGACAGGATGCTCCCAGCCCACTGAGCACAGGATGAGGTTGGGATCGGGGGCAGGAGAAGGGTGTCGCTGGGAAGACTTGTAAGGGTCGGTGGGGCCAAGTCCTAAAAACTCCCCTTCAGCACGTCCCTTCCCTGGCTGGGAGCAGCGTTGCCCTTCAGCCTCATCCTTGGGCGCGGGTCAGGTATTCCTGCCGCGCTCCCCGAGCGGCTTCGTGCTGCAGCAGGGTCTCCGCGCGCTGCCGGAGGAGGCCGGGCTGGAAGCGACCTTCAGCCCCATGTGAAGAGCCACTGCCGGTGCCCCCGTGCCGTGCGGGCTGCAGAGGTTGCTTCAGCTTTCTTCTTCTACTGACCATGGGAAGGAAGAAAAGGCAAATCTGAGCCCGGTGCCACGCAGATTATTTTGTGGCAGGGACTTCGGCAAGTGCTTCGTCAGGGTCAGCGTGAAACCAGGAAACATCTGCGCAGGGTTGGTTTTGGAGCTTGCTGAAGTTGCCAGCCCACCATCGTTGAGCAATGTGCCACTGACTAACTCCTTGGGGCTGCCTTCCCCCTGTCCTCGCTCTGCGTGCCTCCTCCCTAAAAGGGACCCAACGGGCAGAGCCCTCTCCGGCATCCGGCCCCGCACCAGCCGCATTTGTGGCCAGCGCTTCTGAGTGGGGCCAGCTGGCATGGGCCGCAGCGATCCGGCCCTAATGAGGTTAGTTAGCTTCTTCCAGGAAAAGCCTTTAAAGTTCACGTCCCTTCTTCTCTGTCCCCCAAGCTCCTTTTCAAACGCTAGCAAATAAATAAATCTTAGCAAATGATTTTTGCATGTTGCAATTGTTTGCAACACCCAGCGCCGATTGAGCAAGGAGGGAGACTTGAGCCTCGGCCGGGGGCCGGGAGATGCCCTCGTAGGCAGCATCCCTCCGCCGCTGGGGGCTGCCCCCTCCTTGTTCCTCCCGTGGTCCCTGAGCTGGGTCACTGAGAGGGCTTTGGCTGGGGCACCTCCTGGTGCCCCCCGTCCGGCAGGGGATGGCGGGGGTGAGGAGAAAGCCCCGACCTTCTCAGCCCCCCCTCCCCGAGCTGTAGTGAACTGGGGAGAGCTCTCTGCACGTTAACGCTGGGGGGTAAAAATTGACGTTAGCTAAATTCGCTTCCACTGAAAGTTCAAGAGGAAAACCAGGTTTAGCTGAGGCTACAAGAAAGAACTGATGATGATAATAATAATAATAATAACAACAACTGATTCCTGCAACGGGGGGGGGGGGGGGGGAGGAAGGGAGGGAGGGATAGAGAGCAGGGAGAGGGAGCAATTTGAAAAACAAAAGCCTTTGAGGAGCGTAATGCTTTCCAGCTGCAAAAATACAGCCTGGGAGAAGAGCAAGTGCTTGCGTCACCTCCAGCTCCGAGCCCGCGGCCCGGCCCCGCTGCCCGCCCCAGCGATGCCCGGCTCCGAGCAGGGCCCCCCCCCGCCGGGCCGGCCGCGCTGTGCTGGAGCCGGGCATCGCTGCTCCCCGTGTCCCCTTGGTCCCCGGGGTCCCAGGTGGCAGCCGTGACGGGGACGGGCATTGCCAGAGCGTCCCGGGAACGTGAAAGGGGCTGCGGGCCCTGAGGAACGAGCGGTTTGCGATCTGCAGCTGGTTCTGGCCGTTTTCCCTTCCGAGCTGCGTTCAGCCTTTGGATGCCATGCTTGTGAGCTTCCTCCCAGCTGGAGGAGCTGGAGACGAGCTCGAGCTCGGCTGGGAGCGCTCGGTGAGGTGGCAGCGGCCCCGTTCTCCTGGAAGGAGAACAAAAACGGGGCCTGAGTGCGCTGGGTTCGGCCAGACGGCAGCTCCTGGCCGGGGGGGAGGAGGGTGGCGAGGAGAGGCCAAATCCCCGTTGCTGGAAGGATTTGCCATCGAACGACCCACGAAGCCAGCCCCCGGGAGAACCTGAGCGAGGAGGGCTTCTGGTGGGCCTGGTGGGCCGGGCTGGGTGCCCGCAGGTGCCGGGGATGGGGCCAGGATTGCGCCGTCCCACGGGGTCCTCACCGCCCCCCCCCCGGCCGTCCTGTGACTCTGACTCAGCGCCGCGCGAGCTCCAGCCAGCAGCTGATTTTTGGGGAATTTTTGCGAGTCCCTTCGGTGGAGCGTTCCTGGCCCTGGCAGCGCTGCGTGCGCGCTGCTGCCGCCCCCTCCTCTCATCAGAGGCCGGTGAATCAGGGCCGGGGGTGGAGGAGGCGGGGGCCGGTTGGCGTGGGGAAGGCGAGGGGGGCCAGGCCCAGCCTCCCCGACACCCGGGGGGCAGAATGCGGCCCTTGCCCACCCCGCACCATGCCCCCAGCCCAGCTCCAGCCCTTGGGGCAGCGGCTCCCACTGCCCTGCGCTCCCTGTGGCCCCGGGGGGCATCGCCTCCGCCCCGGCCCCGCTCGTCACTCGCTGCACATTGGGCTCTCCGTGTGCCTTTGGCGTAGCTGCTTCGGTGCTAATTCCTGAGCCCTGACTGTTTCCACTTATTTTTATGAGATAAATCAGGCTGGGTGATAGCGGCGGGACACGGCGAGCCTCGCCTTTCCGGTCGGTCATCGGTGCGCAGCCCTGGCCCTGGGGTGCGTGACTGCCAGGAAGACATCCCCGTCCCCAGGGCCAGGGCTTGGCCTGAAGAGCTGAACGGGGTGTGCAGCAGTGGGAGCTGGCCCAGGTAGCTCAGGACTTGGGGTTGGTGTTGACAGGGCACCCACAAAACCACCGGGTGCTCATGAGCTCGGCGCTCGTCAGCAGCCGGGCAGCGCCTCGTGGTGCTAGAGCAGGGAAGGGCTTGATGTAATCAGGCTGAATCCTGCAAGCAGGGGGAGTTGGGGGCATTGCAAAACGTCCTGGCTTGATTCATGTTTTCCCTCCCTGTGCGCTCTGGAGCTTCTGCGCTAGTTAATAATTCAGCGGTGTCTGGCTCTGCTCCTCTGGGGCTGTCTGGGTCCCAGCGCCGCGGGGCAGTCGCGGTGCGGGGCCGCGGACACCTCAGCCCTGGCCCTGCTCCGCCTTGCAGGTGGCCGGGGACAGCAGCACGGTGTCGCTGGTCGGGGCGAGCGGCCCCGGGGTCCTCTCCAACCAAAAGCACCGGGGGACAAAGCCCCCACTTTCACCAGAGTACCCGGGAGCTGCAGCCCTCGCCCTGTCCGTGGGCCAGGGCCAGCAGGGAAGGGGAGCCGGGCAGCACGCAGCACCACCCTGCTTACAGACAAAGAATTTGGGTGCATCAGGTTTATCCGATTTAACAGGCTTTTGCTGGTTTAATTAAATACTTAAACTTGGCGTGCCAGATGCCGTCGCTCACCTGCTTCAGGGCTCGGGGCGTCGTTGCAACGCCGGATTACCGCTGCCTGCTCCTCGCCTGAGCAGGGCCCTGCCTGCTGCTGCCCCTGGTCTCGACGCTGCAGTTTGTGCTCTCCTTCCTGCTGCGCTAGTCGCTTCTCCGGGAACCAGCTTCTGCTGCCTTCATCCTCGGGAGGACCTTTCCCTGCTGCCCGGCCGGCATTGCTGTGGGGACCCCTGTGCGGCCGCGTGCTGCATCGCCGCTGGCGCGGACGCTGGCAGCGGCAGCGCTGCCCAGTGGTGGCAGGTCCTCCGGACGGACAGCGGGTGCAGAGGAGGGGACAGGTTGCCACACTGATCCAGGGCTTCACGGTGAAGCAGACCCTTCCCCTACCAGGTGCAACCTGGGCCAGTGGGCACAGCCTGGGCAGCAGCGAGACTGAGGGGGCCGCTCTCGGCTCTGCTGCTGCCGTGCAGGGTGAGGAGGGCCAGGGCCCTGGTGTGCTGCAGCTCACGGCTTCTTCACGGCTCACGAGTGCTCAATTCTCAGCTATGTCCCTGCTTGAGGTGCCTGGTGGGCTGGGGGGTGATCAGGGAACCTGCCAGGGCTCCTCCCTGGGCTTCTTCTCCCTCCCTGCCTCCCTAACCTCTCTTTGCCTCTCTTCTCCCGTGGCCCAGATGTGGAGCAGATGGCTATCGACTGGCTCACGGGCAACTTCTACTTTGTGGATGACATCGATGACAGGATCTTTGTCTGCAACAAGAACGGAGTCACTTGCGTCACGCTGCTGGACCTGGAGCTGTACAACCCCAAAGGGATTGCGCTAGACCCAGCGATGGGGTAAGAGCTGCTTGCCGGCTGGGAGGGTCGGTGTTGCTGCAGCCCTGCAGAGGTGGAGCAAGCTGGGGGGGACCAGCTCCCAAGCCGTCCGGTGGGCCGCAGAGATGCCGCTGAAGAAGCAGCTCACCCCCGTGAGGGTCCCTCCGAGCTTTAGCTCTGCCTGAGTTCAGCATTTTCTCTCCCTTGGCTGAGATCCGGGCCATGTGCTGTAGGATGGATGTGACAGCAGTTTTCAGCAGCCCACTAGCAGCAGCTAGATTTGGAGAGGGTTTAGTCCTTAGAAGGGGGTCAGAGCAGCCCGAGCCTGTCTGCTCGGCTGACACTGCACGGGGGACAGTGCTGGACCGGTGCAGCACTGGGGGATGTCAGCGTCTAACCTGAGTCTTGTAATTAACTGCCCTTGGTGAGCAAGCGTGTTGTCCTCGCCTCTGGGGCTGGTGGCATCTCCTGTCAATGTGCCTGCGTCTGGAAGCCCCTCTGCTGGACTGAGCGGCTCCCTTGGGTCTCTTTACGCAGGGTGCTGCAGTCAGGGAGCACCGCTCCCGCAGCTGCCTTTGCAAAATCTCCTGCATGGGGAGGCTGCGATGCCGGATCCCTGGAGAGCCTCAGGGTGTGCGTGGCAGCTGCTGAAATGCAGCTCTCGGGTGCACGACGCCCAGGTAGATGAGCTGGGTTGGGTTTTAACACGTCAGCTGGTGGAGGGCCCTGGACCTCTTCCTGGTGACACCAGCAGGTCTCAGTTCAAGCGCCGGCTGCCTGTCTCAGCATCTCTGCCTGGGTTACGGCAGCTCCTCGGAGCTCCCAGGGCCGCCACGCCTGGCAGCGCTCTCGCCCTTCAGCTGCTGGCAGCAGCCACGTGAGGGGTGCTCGGTGTCTGCTGAGCCAGGCGCAGGCTCGCCTGCGTTGCCCCAGTGCTTGCCTGTGCCCGAACGTGCCTGCATCAACACAAAGGTGCAGCTGTGGATGGCACGCGTGCTCGGGGAGGCGTGCTTGCACGTGTGGATGGCTGGGAGCCTGTGTGCACGGTCCCGTGAGCGTGCAAACATATGTTCGAACGCAAGCCAACATCCGCAAGTGTGGACGCGCACTGTCTGCATGTCTGCATCCTCTCTTTCTCTGGACTGGAGGTGGCATCCAGGCTCTGAGCTCCCCTCTCTGCCTTCCTCACGCAGCAAGGTGTTCTTCACGGACTACGGGCAGATCCCCAAGGTGGAGCGCTGCGACATGGACGGGCAGAACCGCACCAAGCTGGTGGACAGCAAGATCGTCTTCCCCCACGGCATCACCTTGGACTTGGTGAACCGGCTCGTATACTGGGCTGACGCCTACCTGGACTACATCGAGGTGGTGGACTACGAAGGCAAGAACAGACATACCATCATCCAGGGCATCCTGGTGAGTGGGGCCAGAGGCAGGTCGGGACCGGGGGCTTTATCGCAGAGCGTGCTGGAGGGACACCTGAGCTTAGCCTGCCGGGAGCAGTGGTTCGTGAGCTTTGCTTGCTCGTTTCAGCAAATAAAAGCCGTGAGCAGCAGGTCCTGCACTACCTGACTGCCAAGCCCCATCCCCTGCCCCCATCCCCATCCCCGGCGGCAGGGAGTGAGAGCCATAGGGCAGGAATTCAGGGGCTCCACATACCTCGGAGCCAGGTCCTTGCGTCTCCTAAATTCCTCATGGTTGTCTGCGTGGTGCCTTCCAGATCGAGCACCTCTACGGGCTGACCGTCTTTGAGAACTACCTCTATGCCACCAACTCAGACAACGCCAACGCCCAGCAGAAAACCAGCGTCATCCGGGTCAACCGCTTCAACAGCACCGAGTACCAGGTGGTGACGAGGGTGGACAAGGGAGGAGCGCTGCACATCTACCACCAGCGGCGGCAGCCCACAGGTGGGAGCCCTGACCTGGGAAAAGCAGCTTCTTGGACCCTGAAAGGCACCAAAGGGGGAGGAATGGGATGCAGAGGGCCCCTGGTTGAACCGTGGCCCGTCTGGTACAACAAGTGGGGTCACCATCCCTCTCCCTGGGCAGAAGGGGTGTTCAGGTGTCAGCGGTGGCTGCGTTGGAGCAGTTTTCCATGGCACAGCGCTGCCTCCGTGTGTAGCTGCTGTGCTGGGGGCTGGTGTGAGGCTGGGGGGGTGTTCTGGGTTTCTGGGGACAAGCTGCACCTCCCGAATTTCCTATGGGACAGATTCACTTGCCCACGCTAGAGACCTCACTTCTGCTGCGCCCAGTTAGCTTGATGTCCAGCTCCCGTGCCCATGCTGGATCAAAATCCCCAGCTGTGAACCCTGGAGACACCTGGCCCTTATGGGCGCCGCTGCTCCACGAGAGCGAGCAGCCCACGCCTCGCTGCGTAGGGGAGACAGCAGGGTGGAGAGGGGCTGGCTCGGAGCAGCCCCCGCTCTTCCTGCTGCCCTCTCCAGGAGCAAAACCTCGCCGCAGAGCAGGTGTCCTGGCTCGCAACCCGCTGTGAGCCCGTCCCCTTCCCACATCTGAGGGGAGCCCGGGAGCTGCGCTCCCACTTGTGCCTCGTTCCCTTGACCGCATTTCCTTGCCGCACAGGTTGGCGGGGCGGCTCTTCCTCCAGGCTTGCACCTTCCTGGGAACCCGGGCTCAGGGGCTGCATCGGCCCTGCAGGCAGGGCTGGGCTCTGGCACCGCTGGGGAGGCTGCTGGAGCTGCCTGCGTGGGCAGAGTGCCGGACGGGCTGCGGCGCACCAGGATGGGGACGGGGAGCTCACCATCGGCAGCTGCGCAGGGGCGGAGGCAGCGGCTGCCAGGCATGGCCGTGGTCTGCGGAGACGTGCGAAGCCGCTGCCCACAGCAGCCTCCCGGGCGAGGGCAGAGCCTGGGGCTCCTGCTCCGCAGGCAGCAGCGCTGGGGTGGGTGCCTCTGGGCTGCCGCCCGCCCTGGGGTGCCCCCCGCCACCACCGTCTCCTCCCCAAGCTGGAAATGACAGCTGTCCCCAGGGGCCGGCCGGGCGGCACGGTGTGATTGATCGATCACGTCTCGCTAGAGAGCAAAGGGAAGTGGGAGCAGATGCAGCATCTTGAAATATTAATGGCTGCCTTCTCCAGTGCTGCGTGCCTTCTGTCCCCGCTGGTGCATTTACCCTTTGATGGGGCTTTGTGCTCCTGGACACCAGGAGATTGCAGGAGAGTTAAAAGGCTTCGGTGCTGCGGACATCACCCCCTCCCCTGCCCACATCCTTCCCCGTTTGTCTGCTCCACCCCCAGCACCTTCCTGCAGTTAAATCAATTTACATGTTTAAAATCCTCTTAGTGTCTGCAGCCTGCTTGGCATTTTCCAGAATATAAAACTAATCGGGAGATTTCTGCACGGGGAACGGCCGTGCTTCGGGAGGTTCTGGGCCAGGCGCGTGCTGTCTCTGGCCCTGGGGCCCCACGGGGACGTGTCCCACCAGCAGCCCCTGCAGCAGGAGGGCTCGATGCTTGCAGGGGCAGCACGGAGGCAGCGTGGCCCAGCACTTTGAGCAGTATGCTGGGACACGGGGTGCTGCTTTCTGCTCCTCCCTGACCCAAGTTCTGGGGCAGGCCCCTTCCTATCTCTGCCCCGTGCCATGCTCGGCTCCTGGCTGTGAGGGGGCTCCCCAAGCCCGGAGCCACCAGACGAGGACAAGGCTGTCCTTGTGCTGCTTCGATGGTCTCCGGAGACAGTAAATGCACCCCTGAACCCATCCCCTGCTCTCTCTCGATGTAGTGAGGAGCCATGCCTGCGAGCCAGACCAGTTCGGCAAGCCGGGGGGCTGCTCGGATATCTGCCTGCTGGGGAACAGCCACAAGACTCGCACCTGCCGGTGCCGCTCCGGGTTCAGCCTGGGGAGTGACGGGAAGTCCTGCAAAAGTGAGTCCTGCCCTGTGCCGGAGAGCCGCGAAGGAAGGGGGAGAGGGGGGCGAGCGGCTGCCCCGCGCTGCTCGAGGGAGGGACCGGCTGGGCAGGGGGCACGCAGGGCCCGGAGCAAGCAGAGCTTCTTGATTCCTTCCCCCCTGGCTGCTCGCCCCTGCGCTGTTGCAGGTCTGCGTCAGCCCCTGCCCTGCCAGGTCGGGCTGGTGGCGACGGTGCTGCCCCCTTCTCTCTGCAGAGCCCGAGCACGAGCTGTTCCTGGTGTACGGGAAGGGGCGTCCGGGCATCATCCGCGGGATGGACATGGGGGCCAAGGTGCCGGATGAGCACATGATCCCCATCGAGAACCTCATGAACCCCCGAGCGCTGGACTTCCACGCTGAGACCGGTTTCATCTACTTCGCCGACACCACCAGCTACCTCATCGGGCGCCAGAAGATCGATGGCACGGAGCGAGAAACCATCCTGAAGGACGGTGCGTGGCCGAGGGGCGCAGCCTGCGCCCTCACCGGTGTGTGGCCAGGCTCGGAGCTGGCAGCAGCTGCCCTTAGTGCGTCTTCTCACACGACGGCAGTGCTTTTGTCTGCTTCCTTGCTTATCTGAGCCTTAAAACTAAGGTTTGGAGCTGTTTGGGTTTGTCTGCAGAGTGATGTTGAGAGCACGGGCCCCAGCAGCAGCGGGTGAGGGACTCCTGGGCTGTGGCTCGTGCCAGGCACAGACATCCCCTGCCCCCAAGACACACCCTCACCCTTTCCAAGGCAAAGACGAGGAAGGGGTGGAGGATCCTCAGCCCAGGTCCCTGGGGCTACAAGGTGGCTGATCTCTCCCACTTTGCCCGATGAATTCCTTTTTCGGCAAACAGACCGAGGATGCTCCCGAATTCATCTTTCCTCAGCCCGGTTCCCTCGGCTCCAGCACCTCTGGAGGAGCTGCGTGCCCTGGGCAGGGGGCTGTGTTGTCCCCTGTTGGGCTGAGCTGGAGTTGGGCGGCGATGAGCGCACCGTTCATTTTATGGGGCCATCCACCGCTTCCGCTCCTCGTCTTCCTGCTGTTGCCTAACTCATGCTCCTGCTTTTCTCCAAAGGCATCCACAACGTGGAAGGGATCGCTGTGGACTGGATGGGGAACAACCTGTACTGGACCGACGATGGCCCCAAGAAGACCATCAGCGTGGCTCGGCTGGAGAAGGCCGCCCAGACGCGGAAGACGCTGATAGAGGGGAAGATGACGCACCCCCGAGCGATCGTGGTGGACCCCCTGAATGGGTGCGTGGGCAGGCAGGGCTTGCAGGGGGGCACATGGCCATGGTGGGGAGGACCCCCCCGGATCTGCAGCTCTGCATCCTCACGGTGTGTCCCTGAGCCCATGGGCGCTTGTGGTTGCTCCCAAGCTGTGACAACGGGGCCACGCAGGGCAGGAGCTCCTGGAGCAGTGACGGCAACAGCTCCTCCGGCCCAGAGGCTGCTCTGGCCGCAGGGGACCGGGAACTTTCCTGCTTCCCCAGCTGCCCCAGCTGCCCCATTCCTTCTTCCCCATCTCCCATCCCTTCTCTTGCCATCTCTTTCACAGCCGGGTCTCCTCTGGTGTGCTGCCAGTAGCAGCAGCGTTGCTGTGGGTGGGAGGCCATTGAGCTGCCGTGTTGGGCTGGGGTCTGCGTGGCCGTAAGCACGGGGGAGGTCTCTGGCGTCGGTGACAGCTTAGCATCTGTTGCAGGTGGATGTACTGGACAGACTGGGAGGAGGATCCCAAGGACAGCAAGAGGGGCAAGATAGAGAGAGCCTGGATGGACGGTTCCAACCGTAACGTCTTTATCACCTCCAAGACCGTCCTGTGGCCCAACGGGCTCAGCCTGGACATCCCAGCCAAGATCCTCTACTGGGTGGATGCTTTCTACGACCGCATCGAGATGGTCTACCTGAATGGCACTGAGCGGAAGGCAAGTGGAGGCCCCACAGGCTCCTGGTCGCTCACTTCCTTGGGGCAGGGGATGTGGGCAGTCCAGCCTCGTCTGGCTGTGCTAGCTGCGGGTCTGCTCAGCAGGAGGCTGGCTGCATTCAGCCGTGCTCGCCTGCTGCCTTGTCCCGTCCTCTGCCCTTTCTCTGCCCCGTCCCCTCTGTCCCACCCTGCGGGGCTGCCCCAAGCACCCTACCAGCTGACAACGAGCCTCTGCCTCCCTGCACATGCAGATCGTGTACGAGGGACCCGAGCTGAACCACGCCTTCGGGCTGTGCCACTACAGCAGCTTCCTCTTCTGGACCGAGTACCGCAGCGGCAGCATCTACCGGCTGGACCAGGCCTCCAAAGTGGTCAGCCTGCTCCGGAACGAGCGCCCACCCATCTTTGAGATCCGGATGTACGATGCGCAGCAGCAGCAAGGTGCTGGAGCCGCCTCCGCCTGGCTCCGTGGGGCCCTGCGGTGAACAAGGGGTCTGGAAGAGGAATGGGACTGGAGCAGGGCCTGAGGAAGTGCCCCATCCAAATCGCCTCCCACCTCTTTTTGCTTCCTCTTGGTCATGTCCCTGGCACCCCATCTTTCTACAAACACTGTGATTGCTCTTCTCATGCCCTTCCCTCCTTTCCTTTCCTCTTTCTTCCCTCACTCCCTCCCAGGCTTCCCGTCTGGCTGAGCCAGGCTTTGCATCCCGTCAGGGTCCCCAGTGCCTTGTGTGGCCAGAGGAATTGGGGTGTCCAGCCGGGTTCCGGCCGTGGGGGGTCCTGGGGACCTGGGTCAGCAGAGCCACCCGAATGAAGTCCCTTTCTGCTGGCCCAGGCAGCTGCTCACCCCAGCCTTGCCTCCGCAGTGGGCTCCAACAAGTGCCGCGTGAACAACGGAGGCTGCAGCAGCTTGTGCCTGGCCACCCCCCGGGGCCGTCAGTGTGCCTGTGCCGAGGACCAGATCCTGGGAGTGGACTCTGTCACCTGCCAGGGTAGGGCTCCCGCTGGGGCAGCGCCTTCCCGGAGGGGCGGGCGGGGGCGCGGGGTCTGCAGCTCTGTGCGGTGGGGGCTGGATCAGGAAGGTGGGTCGGGAAGAGCCCGCGGGCAAGTGGTGTTACCTGCTCCGGGTCCTCCTCTTGCAGCGCGGCAGTAGGGCAGCAGCCTCCCCGGGGAAGCACGTGGAAGCCCCCGGTGGGGATTGCCGCGCGGAGGTCGGGCGGCGGTGTCTGTTGGGTGGGTTTGCTCTGCCGCAAGCTTGGAGCAGAGCCAGGCTCACGATGGGGAGCCTGGGCTGGGCTTTGCCAGCTCAACTGAGGGGGGAGAAGCTCCGCTAGCAGCACGCCCGTGCCTGCAGGCTCGCCCAGGGTTGTCCCCCCCCATCGGGCTGCTCCGGGGCCAGCGCTCGTGGGCACAAGTTTTTCTGGAAGCTCCTGGGGCTGCGGGGCAGTCACGTAGGCAGCATGGGGACACGGGACTGTCCCCACTGCCCTGTCCCCCTGCACTTCAGCCAGTCACTTGATTAAAATTCTCTCCCCCTTTGCTTTTCCCTTCCAGCCAACCCATCCTACATCCCCCCTCCGCAGTGCCAGCCCGGGGAATTTGCCTGCAAGAACAACCGCTGCATCCAGGAGCGCTGGAAATGCGACGGGGACAACGACTGCCTGGACAACAGTGATGAAGCCCCCGAGCTGTGCCGTGCGTAGCTGCCTCCTGCGCGGTGGGAGAGCGCAGTCTGTCTCACATTTTTTCCTCCGCAAGACGTGGAGGAGGAGCGGGGCTGGGATGGAGCAGGGCAGGTCCTGAGCACGTGTCTCCCTCACAGACCAGCACACCTGCCCCTCGGACCGCTTCAAGTGCAAGAACAACCGCTGCATCCCCAACCGCTGGCTCTGCGACGGTGACAACGACTGTGGGAACAACGAGGACGAGTCCAACTCCACCTGCTCGGGTGAGGAGCCTGGCAGGTCCTCAAGGAGCAGGGGGAGAGCCAAGCCTTTGCTGTTCCCCTTGCACTGTGGGGCTAAGATTTCAAGGCCACGTGCGGGGGTCTCTGCTGCCCACCTTGCAGAGGGTTTGGCGGCTGTGCCTAGCGGGAGACCCTCTGGGGTTTGTTCCCCACCTTTCCCCCGGTACCCCAAGGCACTGCCAGCTGTTACAGCTCTGTCCATCTCGCCCTGCACCAGCTCGGACCTGCTCTCCCAACCAGTTCTCCTGTGCCAGTGGGCGCTGCATCCCCATCTCCTGGACTTGTGACCTGGACGATGACTGCGGGGACCGCTCGGATGAGTCTGCTTCGTGTGGTGAGCAGGGGGAGGAAGCACAGGTGCCTCTGGGGAGGCCACGGGGCTGGGTGCGAGCAAGGGTGTCTGATCGCGCTGATCATGCCTCTCCCTCCTCCACAGCCTACCCGACCTGCTTCCCCTTGACGCAGTTCACCTGCAACAACGGGCGCTGCATAAACATCAACTGGCGCTGTGACAATGGTAAGGACCGGGCACCCGGGCTGGGAAAGGGGCGAGATCAGACGCAGGGGTGCCAGCCTGGCCGCGGCGCTGTTCGGCTAGCCTCTGTCTGCAGGGGCCGCTCCCCAGCCTGCTGCTAACCACCAGAGCCCCGGCTGCGGAGGGAGGAGGTGTTAGCTGCAGCTGTAAGTGCGTCCTGCAGCGCCGAGACCCGCGTTTCCTTGGCTGCCCTTGAGGGAACAGGCGTTGCAGGAGCAGCCTGGCGGGGACCACTTCAGCAGGCCTTGGCACTGTCTGTGGGGTGCCCTAAACGCTGTGCCCCACGGCTCCAGGCCTGTGCTGGCGGCAGGGCTGAGCCGGGTGCCGCAGCCCCAGGAAGGCACAAGAGGTCTCCCAGCAAGCTCAGGTCTGCCCTCGCTTCTGGGGCCAGGGCTAGGAAAAAAGGGTTTGCCCCCAGGCTGCCCTCCTTCCCCACAGGTTTAGTTTGATCTTCCTAACAGCTCTGCATTGTTAGGTTTAATTAGTGGGTTCAGAGCAGGCGAGGCGGGTTTAGAACTGCGGAGTGCACTTGCTGGTGTACGGGGGGTTAGCGGGGAGCCGCAGGGTGTGAGCAAGCCTCTCCCTAGGTCCTCATGAGCAGGTGGCCTCATCCCCTGGGTCAGCCACCCCCACGAAGGGGCCACGGGTTCCCCGGAATCCACAAGTGCTTGCAGTCAGCAGCTTGCAAAAGCGACAGCCTTGGCACGGAGCACCGCTGGGCAGCAGAGCTGAAAGCCGGCCTCGGCCAGGCGCCGTGCACCCGCAGGGCAGGAGCTGCAGGGACAAGGGGGCTGCCCCCAGGCCCCTGCACCCTCTGCTGCTTCTGATCTGCCCTCGCCAGCGGCCCGGCGTGCCTGCGCAGCGTCTGTGTGTCCCTTTCCGTGTCGGTGTTCCCGTCCGGCGTCTCTGTGCTGCTCTCTGTGCGTGTGCCGTGTCGTGTTGTTTTGTTTGTCATTGTGCCCACTCTCCTGTCTTGGTTGGTTCTGTGTTTCAGAAAAAGATTGTGGGGATGGCTCTGACGAAAAGAACTGTCCAAAGCCTACCGGTTAGTGCATAGATCAACATGCACCAGACCCCAACCTGGCCCCATGCAGCCCCCCAAACCTGCCCCCTCCGGAGTGCTGCCAGCCCCCTGGGGCTGGTTCTGCAGGCGGTGGCAGCGGCCCTTGCGCTCCAGCAGCAGGAGAGGGAAGGCGAATGGTGGGCACAGCGCCTCCCGGCTCACCTCGCTCGGTGGGTTGGGAACTCCTGCTAGAGGGAGCCCGGAGAGCTCAGGGCCTGGAGCTGCAGGAGCTGGGCTGCCTGGCAAAGCCACAACGCAGCCTCCGGGGCCATCGTCCCCACTTGGGGCGGCACGGGCCGAGCACCCCTGTCCGGGGGGAGGTGAAGGCCCTCTGCTGAGCTCAGGTGGGCATCTGCCGCAGAGCAGAGCCCCCTGCTACTTCCAGAGCCCCCTGGTACTTCCAGAGCCCCCTGGTACTTCCAGCAAGCCGGGCCAGCTCGTGCCCCCACTCTGGTGGCCCTGGCAGCCCAGGGAGCGCAGGGCAGGGCGTCGGGGCCACATTGCCAGCGTGACAGCAGTGCCAGGATAAATCTCCCGCCTGCCCCTCAGCGGGAGCTGGGATTCCTTGCAGGCGAGCTGGCACCCCACAATTGGCCGTACCAGCCCCGTTTCCCCACGGGTGCACCCCGTATGGGGGTGCTCCGCTCCCCACGCTGCCCCCAAGCTCCGCTCCCCGCTCCGGAGCGGAGCGGCCCCCGTCGGCGCTGGGTGCCCTCCCAGCCTCCCCAGGTACATGGCTGATCTATGCAGTTTCTGTGTTTCATTTTCTTTGTGAGCTGCTGGTGCTGTGGCTGAGCCTGGTGAGCATGTTGGGGGGCCAGGGGGGTGGCTGGAGGACGGGCGGGCACGGGGGGCTCTCTGTTCAGATCCCGCAGCCAGCGCCGGAGGGGCTGCCCATCGCCCTGCGTCTGTCTGTCTGTCCGTCCGTCTGTCTGTCGACGTGCTCTGTCTGAGCTCTGCTGTTCCCCGCTTCCCCCCGCCACCTCCTCTAGCGGGGGTCTCTGCCTTTCTCCCTTCGCTGTGCCTCCACCAGCCCTCCCCTGGGGGTCCGGGCGCTTGCTGAGCCCCCTTCCCCTCCCTCCCCTCTGCAGACAACGACTGCGGGGACAACAGCGACGAGGCAGGCTGCAGCCACTCCTGCTCCAGCAACCAGTTCAAGTGCAACAGCGGGCGCTGCATCCCCGTGCACTGGACGTGTGACGGGGACAACGACTGTGGGGACTACAGTGACGAGACTCACGCCAACTGCACCAACCAGGGTGAGCCCCCCGGGCCACGACGGGGCTGGGCTGCACCTTTGCTGTTGGCCTGCCGCGGCCCCGTGTCCCCGCTTTGGTGGACGCAGGCAGGGCTGCCCCTTTCCAGGCTCTACCTGGGGAAAGGGGAGGTGGGGAAAGATGTCCCACGGCACCAGTTCTGCTGTCTTTGTGCCTGGAGAGCCCTGGGCACAGCCCCCTGCTCCCCAGTAGGGAACCCTGCAGCTTCTGCCCCCCTGCTGGGTGCCCGCATGCCCCTCCCGCACCCCTGGGTGCCCCCGTTGCTGCCGAGCGGCTGGCCCCGCTCCTGCCCCCCAAGCCCTCCTGGTTCCCAGTTCCTCTGGGCGAAGGCAGTGAGCGGGGCATCGCCTCCCACCAGCCACGCGCCCGCCCGGGGGCTGCCACACTGACGAGTTCCAGTGCCGGCTGGACGGGCTCTGCATCCCCATGCGCTGGCGCTGCGACGGCGACACGGACTGCATGGACTCCAGCGACGAGAAGAACTGCGAGGGGGTCACCCACGTCTGCGACCCCAACGTCAAGTTTGGCTGCAAGGATTCAGGTGAGAGGGGAACTGCGGAGCTTCTGCTGACCGCAGCAGGGGCTGGGGCCACCTCTGGGCTTGGTGACACCGAGGACGGGGGAGACGGAGTGGTGCCAGCTGTGGGGACCGTGGGCGCCCTGAAATGCTGCCTCCTCCGTGTCTGATCGTCGCCTTTCTTGCTTTGCCAGCCCGCTGCATCAGCAAGGCCTGGGTGTGTGATGGGGACAGCGACTGTGAGGACAACTCGGACGAGGAGAACTGCGAGTCGCTGGTGTGCAAACCTCCCTCGCACACCTGTGCCAACAACACCTCCATCTGCCTGCCCCCCGAGAAGCTCTGTGACGGGTCCGACGACTGCGGAGATGGCTCCGATGAGGGCGAGCTCTGCGGTGAGCTGGGGCCGGGATGCGGGGGCTTCCCCAGCTCGGAGCAGGGACAAGGACCTGACAAGCGTGTCCTCCCCCCACAGACCAGTGCTCCTTGAACAACGGTGGCTGCAGCCACAACTGCACCGTGGCCCCTGGCGAGGGCATCGTGTGCTCCTGTCCCCTGGGGATGGAGCTGGGCGCAGACAACAAGACCTGCCAGATCCAGAGCTACTGCGCCAAGCACCTCAAGTGCAGCCAGAAGTGCGAGCAGGACAAGTACAATGTCAAGTGCTCCTGCTACGAGGGCTGGATGCTGGAGCCTGACGGCGAGAGCTGCCGCAGTCTCGGTGGGTGCCGGTGGGATCGGGTGCAGGCGGGCTGCAGGGGCTCGCAGCCTTGCCCCCCCCTGCCCCTGCTCGCATGGGGGTGGCAGCAGCAGAGCAGAGCGTGAGGACCACGGCTGGTCCTGGGGGATCTGCCCAGCCCTGGCCGTGTGCCCGGGGGACTTTCAAGTGGGGAATTGACGTGTGCCCTTGCTGGCCTTGTTCGTGCAGCGCTCACCCAGGCTCTGGGGGGATAGGAGGGGTTAGTGGCACAAGAAAGCAGCTCTGTTCTGGTGCCTGGGGAGAGCGGCACAGTGAGGGGGGACGGGGAGATTGTCCCGAGCCAGAGGAAGCGAGGGAAGAGGGGGGTGAGAGCCTGGGTGAGGCTGGGGTCAGCACGTGGTGGCTCCGGTTTGTGCTGGGGGTCTGTGGTGGGCTGACCGGGACTGTGGGGAGGAGTGCGTGGGGGCACCTTTGGCTGGCTCAGCCAGGGGCTGCGGGTGGTCCCACAGCGGGCACCGGGGCTGGGGACAGCTTCTGCCTGCCGGTGTGGGGGCCGTCGGTCCCAGTCAGTTACCGCCTTGTCCACGTCCCATTCTGAGCCTGCCCTGTTCTCCCCAGACCCCTTCAAGCCATTCATTATATTCTCCAACCGCCACGAGATCCGCCGCATTGACCTGCACCGGGGTGACTACAGCGTCCTGGTCCCCGGGCTGCGCAACACCATCGCCCTGGACTTCCACCTCAACCAGAGCTCGCTGTACTGGACTGACGTGGTGGAGGACAAGATCTACAGGGGAAAGCTGCTTGAGAATGGGGGTGCGTAGTCCTGGGGGCGTACAGCGTGCTTGCACGGGCTGGGCGGATGGAAGGAGAAGCAGGCGTGCGTTTCTGGGGTAGGCTCCCAGTGGTGCAGCTGCTGGAGCCCCCAGCCCTTGTAACAATCCCTTTCTGCTCTCCAAAGCCACTCATTACGTAGGAGTCAATTAGCATTCCCAACGCTTCCCTAGCAGTAATTACAGCCCAGCGCAAAGCCCAGGCCCCCACCCTGTTCGTGCTTTCTGATGGTGCTGTGAGGAGTCCTGGTGGGGGGGCAGCCAGAGCCCAGCCTGTGGACCACGGATGTGGAGCTGAGCCCCGGCAGTTCAGGGCCAGCTGGGGGAAGACGTAGATGGCAGCTGTGTCCCCCACTATCAGCCCTGACTGAGCTGAGGGGGACCTGCTCAGGGCGAGGGAGGGCTGGGGAGGAGGCCCCCAGCCTCAGCCCTCCTGGTGCTGTGCCCCGCAGCGCTGACCAGCTTCGAGGTGGTGATCCAGTACGGGCTGGCCACCCCCGAGGGCCTGGCTGTGGACTGGATCGCTGGCAATATCTACTGGGTGGAGAGCAACCTGGACCAGATTGAGGTGGCCAAGCTGGACGGCACCATGCGGACCACGCTGCTGGCTGGGGACATCGAGCATCCCCGTGCCATCGCCCTGGACCCCCGCTATGGGTAAGGCAGGAGGGGACATTGGGCACCTCACCCCACCTCTCACTGGGGAGGCAGAGCTCGGTGCTCCCACGTCCCCACGCCGACCGTCCCCTCTTGGTGTCCCCCCAGGATCCTCTTCTGGACGGACTGGGACGCCAGCCTGCCCCGCATCGAGGCTGCCTCCATGAGCGGCGCGGGCCGGCGCACCATCCACAAGGAGACGGGCTCGGGGGGCTGGCCCAACGGACTCACCGTGGACTACCTGGAGAAGCGCATCCTCTGGATCGATGCCAGGTCAGACCAGGACACCCGTGTCCAGCCGCCTCAGCCCTGCCCCGGCTCCTACAGGCTTCTCTGCCTCTGTCCCCTCTGCGTCGCTGTCCCCCCCACATCCCTCCCGGCTCTGGCAGCTTCCCAATGGCTTCTGTGTTGTTCAGCCGTTTGGCCTCTGGGCTCAGAGCAAAAGCCTTTGCTCTGTGGGGTCTGCTTGTGTCCGTGACGTTTTCCAGCCTTTGCTCTGGGTTTCCTCCGCTGCAGGGGCTGCAGTCCCTGGTGTGACTCGGTGGTCGTCCTCCTCTGCAGCATTACGCAGAGCAGAGGAGGAGGCTGCTTAGATTCTGCGGATTGTGGCTGTTCCATTAAAAACCTGGGCCTGGTGGCCCTTGCCCGGCTGCCTGCCGGGTCTCACGCCTTGTCCCCCTCTCCCTGCCTCTGCTGGGCACAGGTCAGATGCCATCTACTCAGCCCTGTATGATGGGACAGGGCACATCGAGGTGCTGCGGGGACACGAGTACCTGTCGCACCCCTTTGCCGTCACCCTCTATGGGGGCGAGGTCTACTGGACCGACTGGCGCACCAACACGCTGGCCAAGGCCAACAAATGGACGGGGCACAATGTCACGGTGGTGCAGAGGACCAACACGCAGCCGTTCGACCTGCAGGTGTACCACCCCTCCCGGCAGCCCCTGGGTGAGGCCTGGCGGGGGAGCGGCAGCGGTGCTATGGCCAGGGAGCGCTGCGGGGAGACCCTCGCGGGCAGCGGCCCCGGTGGCACGGACACCTCTGACTCTGTGTCCCTTTCGCAGCTCCTAACCCCTGTGAAGCCAACGGGGGCAAAGGGCCGTGCTCCCACCTCTGCCTCATCAACTACAACCGTACGCTGTCCTGTGCCTGCCCTCACCTCATGAAGCTGGACAAGGACAACATGACCTGCTACGGTAGGGATGTGCCCAGGGCTCCCAGCGGGGTCCGGGTGGGAGCAGGACACGCCAGTGCTTCAGACCAGCTGTGCAGAGCTGGCTGAGGTCCCACCGCAGCCCCATCTCGCTCCTTTCCCCAGAGTTTAAGAAGTTCCTGCTGTACGCGCGGCAGATGGAGATCCGGGGCGTGGACATTGACAACCCCTACTACAACTACATCATCTCCTTCACGGTGCCCGACATCGATAACGTCACGGTGGTGGACTACGATGCCCTGGAGCAGCGCATTTACTGGTCTGATGTGCGCACCCAGACCATCAAGAGAGCCTTCATCAACGGCACTGGCGTGGAGACCGTTGTCTCGGCAGGTGGGCACGGGAGATGGCTGCCCTGCGCGCCTGCTCCCGGGCCTCTGGAGGCTTCGGGTCCATGAAACTGGCCTTCTTCTTTGGCCTGAGCACTGTCCCATCCCCATCCTCACAACTAACCTGTCTCTCTTCCTGTTGCCTTTCAGACCTGCCCAACGCCCACGGCCTCTCTGTAGACTGGATTTCCAGAAACCTCTTCTGGACCAGCTACGATGCCAACAAAAAGCAGATCAACGTCGCCCGCCTGGACGGCTCCTTCAAGAACGCGGTGATCCAGGGGCTGGACAAGCCCCACTGCCTGGTGGTTCACCCCCTCAGAGGGTGGGTCTCATCCAGCAGCGGCGGTGGGGTGCTCGGGGTGGTGGCGTGCGGCGCCAGCAGCCCAGGGTTCGAGCTGAGAACGTCAAAGGACAAGGAGTGCGTGCAGGCACACGTGTGAGCGCGCCTGGCAGTGCACGTGCATGGTGCGGAGGAGAGAACAGGTTGCGCTTCGTGTGTGTCAGTGCACGTAGGAGGTGTGAGAGGAGGAGATGGGGCTGCAGCTTAGGAGGTGTGCGTCTGCCGGCGTGTGGGAAGGAGCGGGCTGCGCTCCAGTACACGCATGCGTGTGTAGGAGAGCCGACGTGAGGAACAGGCTGTGGATACGTGCGCACCTGTGAGCGTGTGCTGCTCTGGGTGTGCACGAGAGAGCAGGGGTTGCAGCACCGCGCGGGGCTTTGCGGGGCTGGGCTGTGTGCGTGACCCGGCTCCATCCCAGGCGCGGCACCGGGGACGAGGCCATCAGCCTGCCCGAGCTGAGGGAGCCCGGCGAGCACGCTGCGGTGGTGGGTGCTGGTGGGGCTGGGTTGGGGAGGCTGGGAGAGTGGAGTTCCTGGTGGACAGAGGTGTGGGCCGTCTCTTTGGGCTCGACCCAGCGTGCTCACTGGTCCCTCCCTGCTGTAGGAAACTCTACTGGACAGATGGGGACAACATCAGCGTGGCCAACATGGATGGCAGCAACCGCACGCTGCTCTTCACCAACCAGAAGGGGCCCGTTGGTACGGATGTCGCCCTGCCCTGCAGGCACCCCGTCTGCTCTGCATCGCCCTCCCGGACGGCCACAGTCCCTTCGTGTCTTTTTGACGCTGAGGCTCCCTTGCTTTCCAGGCCTGGCCATTGACTACCCAGAGAGCAAGCTGTATTGGATCAGCTCTGGCAACGGCACCATCAACAGATGCAACCTGGATGGCAGCAACCTGGAGGTGATCGAGTCTGTGAAGGGTCAGCTGAGCAAGGCGACCGCGCTGGCCATCATGGGTGAGAGCTGGCAGCGTGATGGGGTGGTTCAGGAAGCCCTTGCCCTTTCTTCTGGCCCTGCCCGAGCACAGGCTGCGTGCTGCCACCTCCAGCAGCTGCGGAGGGGTTGCAGCTCGGTTAAAGGCTGGGCTCAGCCCCTTCCTTCCATGCCACTGCATGTAAATCTGCGTGGAGTCACGGCTCTGCCCTGCTAGGGGAAGAGCTCTTCTGCTGGGGAGGGAGGGGACGGGGGCAGCTGCTGCATCTTCCTGCCTCCCCTCCTCCCAGGGGACAAGCTGTGGTGGGCTGACCAGGCCTCGGAGAGGATGGGCACCTGCAACAAGAAGGACGGGACGGAGGTGACCGTGCTGCGCAACAGCACCACATTGGTGATGCACATGAAGGTGTACGACGAGAGCATTCAGCAGGGTGAGCGTATGTTCCTGGTGGAGAGCCCGCGGCGCTGGGGATGGGCTCAGAGCCCCCGTGTCTCAGCACTGGCCCCTGCGCCCAGCCCCACACCAGCCCTTACCCTTCCTTCTCTCCGTGCTAGCTGGGACCAACCCCTGCAGCATGAATAACGGCGACTGCTCGCAGCTCTGCCTCCCCACTTCGGAGACCTCCCGGTCCTGCATGTGCACTGCTGGCTACAGTCTGAAAAGTGGACAGCAGTCCTGCGAAGGTGAGCGCACCCATCCCGTCCCCGTGTCTGTGTGCACCTCCTCAGAGCAGAGCCCCTGTGGCTCGACCAGCACGCCACGGGGCCGAGCTGCTCGCAGGACAGGCACCGAGGCTCATGTGCCGCATGGGGGGTGGTAAACACCTCATCCAGCACCGGCTGCGTGGTGGGAGCTGAAGCAGAAGCTCTCAAAGGGGAGATGAAATGCTTGCTGTCGGTGGCGGGGTCGGGTCACTGAAGTCGCGGGGCTGCCCAGTCCCAATCCTCGGCCCCACTGCAGTCCCCCCCCGGTGCGGTCTCCCTGCCCCGACGGGAGCGAACGGCTTCTCCCAGCTGCTTCCCGCAGCGTTTGCCCTGCAGTTCCCAAATCTCTGCCCAGTTTGCCACTGTCACCTTCAGGAGGAAAGAGCCCCCCCGCGCCCTGTTTGCTGCCAGGGCCTCTCAAAGGCTGTTTGTGTGCAAAATGTTCTCGGTCTTTTTGGACGGGGCTGGCGAAGTTGCCGCACCATCTGGGTCAGGGCAGGGACTGCATAACAAACGCTGCCCTGACCCAAATGCGGCGCCGAGCCTTTGCCAGCGCTCAGCTGGAGGCGGCTCTGGGAGGAGTCCTGGCTGCACTTGTGCCAACCCTGTCCCTCAGCGGGTCAGCACCCCATAAAGAGGCTTTGGTGGGGATCAGCAGCCCTTAAACAGGCCCCTCCTGAACTTGCAGCCTCCAAGTAGCTGCTAGGCAGGACCTTGCTGGGTCAGAGCCCCGTTCAGAGTGAAGCCGGGAAGGGCTTTTCTGCTGTTTCCCCTCTCCTGCCCAGCAGTCCTGGGCCTCATGCCCGGCTGCATCAATTCTCGGTTCTTTCCTGCAGTACTTTCCATCCCTTCCCCTGCCTGTTGTGTTGGTGAAAACCATCCCACCCCGATCAGGGGAGGATAACCTTTTCCTCCGTAAGTTCATCCTGCTTAGTCCCCTCTCAGGCAGAGACCCAAGCGAAGCAGGAGCATCCCTCCATCATGCGTAACCAGCGTGCTGCAAAGCTCTTGTAGCACGCCCGAGCTGCAGCACCGTGGGCAGGAGCAGGTGCTCGGTGTCCGGCAGCGCTGCTCCGCTGGTCCGTCTGCTGTCCTGGGCCCTCTGCCCGGGATGGGGATGCTGGGCGCTGCCGTAGCGCCGGGGTGGAGCCCTCGCACCGGCCCTGCTGGGCGTTTGCTCCTCCGTGGTGCTGCAGTCGCGTGGCTTTCCATGAGCTGTGGCTGCCCCTTGAAGGACTGGGTCTGTTGGTGGGACGTTCACTGTCCCTGTCTCTGTCGCAGGTGTTGGCTCCTTCCTCCTGTATTCGGTCCACGAGGGGATCCGCGGCATTCCCCTGGACCCCAACGACAAGTCGGATGCCCTCGTGCCCGTGTCGGGGACCTCGCTGGCTGTGGGGATTGACTTCCACGCAGGTGACGTGCGATCTAAGAGCGGGACACCGGGGCTTGCCTCTGCTGTGGGGGCCAACCAAGGGCTGGCGGGGTTGGGGCAGGGGAGAACAGGGCAGGAGGGGTGGTCGCCCCGCGCCAGTATGGCAGCACCTGCCCCAGAGCACGTCCTGTCCGGCCGAGGGGGCTCAGGTCCCCACGCTGGGGCTGTGGGGTGCAGCTCAGCCCAGGTCTGCGCTGTCCTTGGGCAGTCCCAAGGCGGTCGCTGATGGGAGCCCTCCCACCTGGCCCCCCTCAGAGAACGACACCATATACTGGGTGGACATGGGGCTGAGCACCATCAGCCGGGCCAAGAGGGACCAGACGTGGCGGGAGGACGTAGTCACCAACGGCATCGGCCGCGTGGAGGGCATCGCCGTGGACTGGATCGCAGGTGAGGGGGGTGGGCAGGCAGGGAGGGGGCGGCGGGGGAGTGGGAGGCACGAGGTGCTCACTGACCCTCTCCGCAGGAAACATCTACTGGACAGACCAGGGTTTCGATGTCATTGAGGTGGCCAGGCTGAACGGGTCCTTCCGCTACGTGGTGATCTCCCAGGGGCTGGACAAGCCGCGGGCCATCACGGTCCACCCGGAGAAGGGGTGAGGGACTGCGCAAAGCCGCCTGGAGAGGGCTGCTGGGGAGGGTGGGCGTGCGCTGGGACCCCTGCCACCCCTCCCGAGGCACCGTTGGGGTTTGCGTGCAGCAGAGAAGCGGGACTCGTGGGTCTCCTGCCTTGCGCCGCACCAAGGAGATCCGAACCCCTTGGGCCTCCCTGCCCCTTCAGCAACGTGCTGAGCTTGCTTCCCAGCAGCACCCCTTGACCTCGCGGGTGCCAGGCACCTCAGAAAACCTGAGTGGAGCCTCCCCAGGATGGCTCCGGCTTTGGGCAGTGCCACTGAGAGAGGAGAGGGAAGGGGAAGGACGGAGAACCGTGCCTTAAGTGCCTGGCACGCGGGGCTGGTTCCTGGGCCGCATCCAGCCATAATGCAGCACTCCTTCCCCGGCACAGTGCGGGCGGCGAGTCCTTGGTGTCCGGGAGGCTGGCTGCTCACCAGGGGACCGCGTTTAGGCCCTGGCACGGAGGAGGGAGGGAGGGAGAGAGGTGTTCGTCCAAGGCTGCCGCTGCTGGCCGGCCCCGTGGTCACGTCCCTGTCGCCCTCCTGCAGGTACCTGTTCTGGACGGAGTGGGGGCAGTACCCCCGCATCGAGCGGTCCCGCCTGGACGGGACCGAGCGCATGGTGCTGGTCAACGTCAGCATCAGCTGGCCCAACGGGATATCCGTCGACTATGAGGTACGGCAGCCACCTGGGGGCCGACCCAGGGCCTGGCGAGGACTGCGCAGGGCCCGCAGGAAGGGTCTCAGCAGCCGGGCCTTTGGGGGACCTGCCTGCCCTCCGCAGGGTGCTGGAGGCTCCTCTCCAGCATAGGGGAAATGGTCCGGGGTGGTCTTCCAAACCCTAGGGCCTTCTGCTGGGTGTGGTGGGAGGCGTGGAGCGTGTTTTAGGGTCTGTGCGCTCGTGTTGCCGACTGGGCTGGTTCCTCAGGACGGGAAGCTGTACTGGTGCGATGCCCGGACCGACAAGATTGAGCGAATTGACCTGGAGACGGGAGAAAACCGTGAGGTCGTCCTGTCCAGCAACAACATGGACATGTTCTCGGTGTCTGTCTTTGAGGACTACATTTACTGGAGTGACAGGTACGGCTCCTGGCGGGCCCCGTGGTGCTGGGGGTGCTCTGGGCGCTGGCTTCATGAGGCAGACGAGGGGAGCTGGGGGTGCTGGGGGACAGGTTCGGAGCAGCGCCCCACGTCACTCGCTCAGCGATTCTCTTTTTTAGGACTCATGCGAACGGCTCCATTAAAAGAGGCAGCAAGGACAATGCTACTGAATCGGTGTCCCTGCGGACGGGGATCGGCGTGCAGCTCAAGGACATCAAAGTCTTCAACCGGGCCAGGCAGAAGGGTATGTCGGGGAGCTGAGCACCCTGCTGCGGCGCCGCTCAGCACCCGCTGCTGGCTGGGCTGGGTACGACGGGCGGATGCGAGGTGGGGGAAGGAAACAGACAGGCTGCTGTGTCCTCGAGAAAGAGCATGCGGAAGAAAAATGCAGTGGGCTGAGCCCTCTTCACCTGCTTCCTCTGGGAGCACGGGCAGAGGTGCAAAGCTGCCAAGTGGGAACTCGGGTGGAGTGGGAAGTCCCGCGGAGAAGGACTTGGGGGTCCTGATGGACGAGAAGCTGGACGTGAGCCGGCAGTGAGTGCTTGCAGCCCGGGAGGCCGACTGTATCCTGGGCTGCATCAACGGAGGGGCGGGCAGCAGGGAGAGGGGAGTGATTGTTCCCCTCTGCTCTTGTGAGACCCCACCTGGAGCACTGCGGGCAGGCCTGGGGCCCCCAGCACAAAAAGGATGCGGAGCTCTTGGAACGGGTCCAGAGGAAGGCCACTAAGACGATCAGAGGGCTGGAGCACCTCTCCTCTGCAGAAAGGTTGAGGGAACTGGGCTTGTTTAGCTTGGAGAAGAGAAGGCTCCGGGGAGACCTCACTGCGGCCTTCCAGTACTTGAAGGGAGCGTATAAACACGACGGGGAACGCCTGTCTGTATGTGTTGATAGTGATAGGACAAGGGGGAATGGTTTTAAACTAAGTGGTTTTAAACTATTTAAACTAAAACGGTTTTAAACTAAGACGGGGAGATTTAGGTTAGATATTAGGAGCAAGTTTTTCCCTCACAGGGTGGTGAGGCACTGGGACGGGTTGTCCAGGGAGGTTGTGGATGCCCCATCCCTGGAGGCATTCGAGGCCAGGCTGGATGCAGCTCTGGGCAGCCCGCTCTAGCGGTTGTCAACCCTGCCCGGAGCAGGGGGTTTGAAACTAGGTGATCTTCAAGGTCCTTTTCAACCCAGGCCGTTCTGTGATTCTGTGATCTCCCGCGCAGTCCTCTGAGCTCCCCTCTCTTCTGCCCAGGCACCAACATCTGTGCCCAGAACAACGGGGGCTGCCAGCAGCTCTGCCTGTTCCGGGGCGGCGGGCAGCGGACGTGCGCCTGCGCCCACGGCATGCTGTCTGAGGACGGCGTGAGCTGCCGGGACTACGACGGCTACCTGCTGTACTCGGAGCGCACCATCCTCAAGAGCATCCACCTGTCGGATGAGAACAACCTCAACGCGCCCATCAAGCCCTTCGAGGATGCAGAGCACATGAAGAACGTCATCGCCCTGGCCTTCGACTACCGTTACGGCTCCAAGGGCAGCAACCGCATCTTCTACAGCGACATCCACTTCGGCAACATCCAGCAGATCAATGACGACGGCACGGGACGCAAGACCATTGTGGAGAGTGAGTGTCCCAGGGCATCTGCCCTCAGACCCCTTTTCTGCTTCCTCCTGAACACCCTCTTACTTCACCCAAGGGTTTGTTTTCCTGTTAACGTTCCTTGGTGCTTTTGAGAGGCATTTTGAGTGACAGTTGCTAAGAGTTCAGCTGGGAAATCTTCTACTGGAGCCTCTAGAAGTGGCAGCAGCCTCTTCTGTGGTAGAGGACGTGGATGCAAGGAGCAGTTGCAGAGCTTGTTCTGGCAAGGAAAGCGTATCACGAGGCTTAGGCGTGCTTGTGGGTGTGCTGTGCTCTAGAAACAAGACACTGCAGCAAACTTGGGATCTGCTCTATGTTTGCACTTCACTTCCAAGACAGACCCATCAAGGCTGAGCAAACCTTGCCACAGCCTGGCCCTGTCTTCACCTCAAAGCCCTTGGTTTGCACTTGATTAGTTTTATTGGCTCCTACAGCTGTTGAAAAGACCGTGTCTGTTGCTCTGCATCGCTAGGGAAAACCTCCAGCAAGGGTTATAAATGTGCTCACTAATGACTGTATTTACATTTGGCACTCGAGATAGCTTTTACTACTGAGATCAGGAGAGCAGGTCCCGTCTTTTGTAGCTGGTTCATTAAGCCTTTTGTTGATCATTAATGGGGAGGAAGGATGGGTGCGCAGTTCAAGTTTATCTCGTCACCTCTGGGCCTCGGTTCTCCCGTCCCTAGAAGTGGGAGCAGACACCGTGAGTGAGTTTCTGAGCACTGCAGCATCAGATTGCAGGAAGAAGGAGACCAGAAGCAAGGCCAGCCCCTGTGGGAAAGACGAGTAGAGCCCTGGCTTGAAAGCCAAGTTGAAGTCTTTGTTTCATCATAGGTGAATGTTCCTCAGCCTTCTGACAAGGAGATGTAGCTACCTGATCTGTAGCAAAGCTCTGCTCAGGGGTCTCCTGAAGTCTTCTGGGACCTTGGTTCACTTGCATGTCCAACCACCAGCCCTATCCTGCTGAGTTCCCTCTTTATTGCCCCGCGCTGTTGCACTGGTGCAGTGCTAACAAGCAGCCAGTGCCTCTGAGAGATGTTTTGGGGTGTAATTAAAAGCAGTAAGCCCAGGCTGAGCATCGCGGTTGGCACTGGCTGCGTGGAAGGAGCCTTGCAGGAGCAAGGGGCTGGAGGCAATCCTGGGCCAGAGGCTCACCCTTGCCCATCCTCTCGCCCTGCAGACGTGGGCTCGGTGGAGGGGCTGGCGTACCACCGCGGCTGGGACACACTGTACTGGACGAGCTACACCACTTCCACCATCACCCGCCACACCGTGGATCAGAGCCGCCTGGGGGCTTTTGAGAGGGAGACGGTGATCACCATGTCGGGAGACGACCACCCGCGCGCCTTCGTGCTGGATGAGTGCCAGAAGTGAGTGGCGGCGTCGCCCCCGCCGGGTCTGTCAGCCCGAAGGGTCCAAGGGACCCAGACCCCCTCCTGCGGGACAGGCGCTGGCTCCCAGCAGAGCACATCAGACCCCAGGAAGGAAAGGCCCTGTCCCTCCCTGCACATCCCGGTACAGGGAGTACCACGCTGTCCAGCTGGCGATTGTGTCCTCGTTCATCCCCCTCCTGCCCCCTCTATGTGCGGACGATGTCCCCGTCTATCCCAAAGGCCCTGGAAACCCTTAGGCAGCAGAGGGGCGGGTTGAGCCAAACATGTGGCAGAGAGCTGAGGTTTGCAAAGGTTCCGTGTCCCTTCCCTTCCAGCCTGATGTTCTGGACCAACTGGAACGAGCAGCACCCCAGCATCATGCGTGCCACCCTGTCTGGTTCCAACGTCCTCATAATCATCGACCAGGACATACGGACACCCAACGGGCTGGCCATTGACCACAGGGCTGAGAAGATTTACTTCTCTGATGCCACGCTGGACAAAATCGAGCGCTGTGAATATGATGGCTCCCATCGCCACGTGAGTCCAGACCTGGCAGGCGTCGGGGATGAGGGTGAAGGGTGCTGGAGCAGAGCTGTTCCCCTGGCACGGGGGCATTGGGCTTCCCCCAGCGCAAACAGACGGGGACAGGCTGCGGTCGGGGCAGCGCTGGGGGCTGTCCTGTAGCCAGGGTCCCTCGTGCTCATATTTTGCCGATGTCTGGCAGGTGATCCTGAAATCGGAGCCCGTGCACCCCTTTGGCCTGGCTGTCTATGGCGATTACATCTTCTGGACAGACTGGGTGCGCAGGGCTGTGCAGCGGGCTAACAAGTACGTGGGCACTGACATGAAGCTTCTGCGCGTGGACATCCCCCAGCAGCCCATGGGCATCATCGCCGTGGCCAACGACACCGACAGCTGTAAGGACACCCCACACTGCACCCGCCACCCCGTGGCCTTGCCACCGTGCGCCCCCGTTTGCTGCCCCAGCCAGGCCTCTGCCCCCCTCCCCTGCGCTTCTCATCCCCCTGCCAAACAGCTCTGCAACTCCACCCCGTGTCCCTTCTGTCCTGTGATCGTCCCTTGTTGACCCTCATGCCCGGGGCACGTCCGTCTCCAAGCCCTGTGCAGGCTGGAGAGGGAATTTTCCCCACGTGTGCCTTTCCCAGGACATCCTCCTTGCAAGCTCTGGGGAGACTGGCTGCTCCCAAACACGTGCATCCCCCCCATAGCCCTGTTAGAAGGGCCCAAGGAGGAGCCCGCACCTTTCCTATGCCCCCGCAGGGAGGACAAGGGGAGGGGACTGCTGGGGTTGTCCCCGGCGTGACTGCTCTGTCTCTCCTAGGTGAGCTGTCCCCATGCAGGGTGAACAACAGTGGCTGTCAGGACCTCTGCCTGCTGACGCCCAAAGGACATGTCAACTGCTCCTGCCGCGGCGAGCGCGTCCTGCAGGAGGATTTCACCTGCAAAGGTGGAGGGGAGGTGGAAGCCAGCAGCTGGTGGGATGGGAAGGGGTGGAGGAAGAGGGGCCCTGCTCCTCCTGGCGGAGCTGACTCTCCTTGCGCTCCCCGCAGCCCTGAACTCCACCTGCAACATGCACGACGAGTTTGAGTGTGGCAACGGCGACTGCATTGACTTCAGCCGGACCTGCGATGGCGTGGTCCACTGCAAGGACAAGTCAGACGAGAAGCAGTCCTACTGCAGTAAGGTTCCTCCTCTTGCTGCTTTGCTCGCACACACGCACGCGCACAGGCACCCCGCTCGAGCTGTCAGCTCCACCAGGCAAAGGGTGCCGGGGCTCCTGGGTGCCGTGGATGGGCGTCTTTTCGTGTCCCTCTGGTGCTCTTCATCCCTTTTGCCCTCCCAAGGCTGGGACCAGCCAGGCTTTAAGGGCTCCAGAACTTTCTTCTGGGGGCACGGGGGACAGGTGGAGAAGGGGACACCTGGAGCCGTCCTGATGGGGTTTACAGCACCCTTATTCTGACAGCAACCCTTGCTCTGCAGCCAGAGAGGATCTCTGCTGGGCAAAGGCCAAGCTTAACGCAGTGATGTTGCCAGGACAGCGCAAGGGAATCTGTTTCCTAATCGTGCTTGTGCAGTTTCTCCTCTGCTGAAGGTCCCAAGTCGCTGACAAGCCCGGCTGCTCTGGCTCTCCCCTGGCGCTCACCATCCTTTCTCTCTCGCAGGCAGCCGCAAGTGCAAGAAGGGCTACCTGCACTGCATGAACGGGCGCTGCATCGCCAGCCGCTACTGGTGCAACGGCGTGGATGACTGCGGGGACAACTCGGACGAAGTGCCCTGCAACAGTAAGCAGGCTGCCTGGCTCCCTGCCAGGGCTCCGTCAGCTGTCTGGGACAGGGACAGAGGCGTCGGGAAGGGGTTACCTTCAGCTTGACGGGATCAGAGCAGAGCTGGGGCTTGATGGAGAGTCAAGGTCTAAATCATACTTCCACTGCACCGCTTTGTCAGACTCATTCCCTGATAGCTGGGAGGAAGAACTCCCACAAATGGCAGCGCAACACCCGGAGCTAGGTGAAAATAGCGGTTTGAGATCTGGGGAGAACACGAGGCAGAGGCGAGGTGCAGCATCACTGCTCCCCACTTCTGCACTCCTGAGAAAAGGGCACGCAAGCACGCCAAGGGCGGCATCCGTTCGGAGCTGCAGCTTTGTAGGAGCCTGGCTGCTTGCTTTAGAACTGCCTGTGGAGGTTATGCTCATCTCTGAGCCCGCCCAGGCCTGCTAGCGAAAGGCCAGCTCAGCAGACAAGTTCAGATGTGGCAGGTGGAGTTCATGAGCCAGAAGGGAGCCAGGTCTCCATCGAGAGGGGACATAGACCTGGGAGCGCAGGATCGATGGTCTGTGGCTGTGCTGGGCTGGGTGTGCGCATGCCACGCTGCCAGTGGGGTGGCTGTGCACGCTGGGTCCCCAGCCCAGCCTCATCCCCTGCGGGGGCTTCCCCCTCGTTGCAGAAACCAGCTGCGCTGCTACCGAGTTCCGCTGCCGGGATGGGACCTGCATTGGCAATTCAAGCCGCTGCAACCAGTTCATCGACTGTGAGGACGCTTCGGATGAAATGAACTGCAGTGAGTGCCCTGACCGTGTCCTGTTCTTCCTGCTGCCTCCCCAGCTCTGACCTGCTGTCGCTTCTTTGGAGATGCTTCCGCCCTCCGTGTCTGTGGGCTGGGGTGCTGGGGCCCTGTATTGCCTTGTGGTCTACGGGAATGGTGCTGAGTCGGGGCAGGAGCGAGCTCCTGATTCCTCCCCACCAGCAGAGGCTTGCCCAGGTTATTCCCTCTGCTGGGAGCCACCCTAGTCCCTGTCACTTCAGCCCACCTGCATGCTGCTCAGCCTCTCACCACCCCACAGCCGTCAGAGGAGCCTTGTGAGGTGCCAAGAGCCAGCGTTGTTCCAGCAGCTTGGGGCTCTGACCCGTGGGTCAGAGGCTGCCCTGTGCCAATGTGGGGCGCGCAGGGCTTGTGCCGGCAGCGGGAGCCGGAGCTGAGGGCCGTCAGCGGGGCTTGTGCTGTGCTTTCTTGCAGCCGCCACTGACTGCAGTGGCTACTTCAAGCTGGGGGTGAAGGGGACCACGTTCCAGAAGTGCGAACACACCTCCCTGTGCTATGCACCGAGCTGGGTGTGCGACGGAGCAAACGACTGCGGAGACTACTCAGACGAGCGCAACTGCCCTGGTGAGAGCAGCGGGGCAAGGAGTGGGGAGTGCGGGCTGGGCTCCGGCCCCAGACGTGGGTGTCGCACTGTCTCTCCAGCCAGGTGCTCCCTTTGGGGTCCCACCGGGCAGCGGGGGGCTGTGCCACCAAGCTTACGGACGTTTTCTTCCCAAACCAGGTGGGAGGGAACCCAGATGTCCAGCCAATTACTTTGCCTGCCCAAGCGGGAGGTGCATCCCCATGACTTGGACCTGTGACAAAGAGGACGACTGCGAGAATGGAGAAGACGAGACTCACTGCAGTGAGCGGCAGGGTGGGGAGAGCAAGGGACTCAGGGGCCGTTGCATGGGGTGGTTAAGAGCAGGCAGAGCACAGAGGGAGGCAGGAACCTCTCCTCTCTCCAAGATCCCTTGGCCAAGAACCAGATTCCAGATTCTTCCTCTTTGTGGTGTTATTCCACAGGCGCAGACTTTTAACCGTGACCAAAACAAATGTCCTTGCACGTTTCTTTGCTCAGCATGTGCACGTATCCATAGTCACTTCAGGGGTGCCCAGTTACAGCTCATTTGAGTGATGGTTTTTGTTCCAACCTCCCTGAACAAACCCCCAACAGTACCCAGGAACTGGGAACCCCCCCTCCAGCTCCAGAGCAGGGAATCCCACATGGGGGCACTGCCAAGTCTGGGCAAGCAGGATCGCCAGCACGAGCCCTAGCACCCAGCTGGCTCAGCCCGGCCACGTGCTGCTGCTGCGTCCGTCCTGCTGCATTGCCCCGGCTCTGAGCCCCTCCTCTCCTCTCCCAGACAAGTTCTGCTACCCCGTGCAGTTCGAGTGCAACAACCACCGCTGCATCTCCAAGCTCTGGGTGTGTGACGGGGCAGACGACTGTGGGGATGGCTCTGACGAGGACAGCCGCTGCCGTGAGTCTGCTCCAGCCCCTGCTCTGACCTCCCCGTCCCTGCCCACGATGCTGCCCCGTCCCTGCGCACTCCCACCTCTGCCGTTCCCTCTCCCACCCCTGCCCTCCTGCTCCATGATCCTCGCTGCTCTCCTGGATTCCCTACTTTGGGGCACCCTGGAACACGAGGGCGCGTAGCCCAGGAGCGCAGGCTCTCCAGCAGCTTTCTTCCCGCTTGTCCCTTCTCCAGGGCTGACAACCTGCAGCACAGGATCCTTCCAGTGCCCAGGCACCTATGTCTGCGTGCCAGAGCGCTGGCTCTGTGACGGAGACAAGGACTGTGCCGATGGAGCCGACGAGACCCTCGCTGCTGGCTGCTGTGAGTCCTCAGAGGGCTGCGTGCGTGGTGGGGCCAGGGCTGGAGCTGGGGAGGAGCACAGCTGCCTTGGGGGCTCAACCCCACCGCCTGGGGCTCAGGGAGCAGCAGGAGAGTTCGTGGTCTGCCCCTAGGGCTGCAGGGGGCGTGGGGAGCAGGGGCTGACAGCGGTGCCTCGTTGCAGTGTACAACAACACGTGTGATGAGCGGGAGTTCATGTGCGGGAACCGCCAGTGCATTCCCAAGCACTTTGTCTGCGACCACGACGACGACTGCGGCGACGGCTCGGATGAGTCTCCCGAGTGTGGTAGGTGTCACAGCGCGGAGTGGGGGGACGTGAGCAGAGGGAGCGGGCAGATGCAGTGCCGGACAGCCGCAGGAGAGCTGCCTTCTCCCCAGCTGCCCTGCAACACACCCGCCCTGGTGCTGCACGTTTTTTGGAGAGGTCCAAAGCCTCCTGCCTTGGCCTCCTCGGCCCGGTGCTGCTCTGCTGTCCCCAGGCGGGCTGAGGAGGGTTTGAGCACCCATGCCGCGGCTGCGTGGCGCCCTGCTCGCTGCTGGCCGGCTCGGGGTGGTGGGGGGCGCCTCCTGAGCCCGCTGTCACCCGCAGAGTACCCGACCTGCGGCCCCCATGAGTTTCGCTGTGCCAACGGCCGCTGCCTCAGCAACAGCCAGTGGGAGTGCGATGGCGAGTTCGACTGCCATGACCACTCGGACGAGGCGCCCAAGAACCCGCGCTGCAGCAGCCCAGGTACCTGCAGGGGCCGGGGCTGGGGGAGCGAGGCTGCCCAGCTGCTCGTGCTTACGACTGCTTTTGCCTCCCTGCCCACTGCAGAGAACAAGTGCAACGACTCCTTCTTCCTGTGCAAGAACGGGAAATGCATCCCAGAGGCGCTGCTTTGCGACAACAACAACGACTGTGTGGACGGCTCGGATGAGCTCAACTGCTTCATCAACGAGTGCCTCAACAAGAAGATGAGCGGCTGTTCCCAGGAGTGTGAGGACCTCAAGATTGGGTACAAGGTAGAGGCCCGCTGGCTGGGTTGCGCAGCTGGAGCTGGAGCGATGCCCCAGTGCTCCCTGCCTCCTCCACAGCCCTCGTAGCGTGAGCGTTGCTTCTGCCCTGCTCCGCAGTGCGCACGTGGGCACTCAGCCTGCGTCTGCGTGTGCTGTTCTGCCCGTGCCTGTCCCCACTTGCCCCTCACCTCCCAGCGTGCGGGCCCTGGCTGTGGCTAACAGCTCCTGGTTGCCTCCTGCAGTGCAGATGCCGTCCCGGGTTCCGGCTGAAGGATGACGGGAAGACGTGCATCGACATCGACGAGTGCTCCACCACCTACCCCTGCAGCCAGAAGTGCATCAACACTCTGGGCAGCTTCAAGTGCCTATGCATAGAGGGCTACAAGCTCAAACCTGACAACCCCACCAGCTGTAAAGCTGTCACAGGTGAGCGGGGTGTAGAGGCAGGGATGCTGTCGTGACAGCAGTGGGATGCTGCCAGTGCTGGAGTTGGTCGCGGGGCTCCGGAGGCGAAGCAGCTGCACCTGGCTCGTGGAGGAGAGCCAGGACACGCAGGGCATGGGGGGAGGCGGCTCCGCGTGCTGCTGAGGGCGGGTGCCTGCCCTTGTGCCGGCGGCTCGCCCCTGATGCGTCTCCTGATCCCCTGTGCAGATGAAGAGCCCTTCCTCATCTTTGCCAACCGGTACTACCTTCGGAAGCTCAACCTGGACGGCTCCAACTACACGCTGCTCAAGCAGGTGCGGAGCAGGAGGGGGGCACCAGCCCGCGGGGTTGGGGTCTGCAGCTGGGGCTTGGAGCGGGTCCAGCGCACACAAAACCTCCCAGCCCAGGAGTCTGGGCTCTTGGCTTCCCGCACTGATAGCGGGCCCTGTATAAACAACGGCTCGTGCTGTGAGTATACACAGGGTCCTGTGTAAGCAGCAGCTCTTCAGTAGCAGCCCTTTATAAGGCAGGGTCGACACAAGTCTGTGGGTGCTTTTAACTTTGCTCAGGGACTGGGAGCTGTGGCTGGGGGCTCGCTAGTCTTTCTAAAGCCCCCGACACCCCGTGCTAGCAGGTGAAATGGTTTCAGTGCTTCTCCCTTCCTCCCAGGGCCTGAACAACGCAGTGGCTCTGGATTTTGACTATCGGGAGCAGATGATCTACTGGACAGACGTCACCACGCAGGGCAGCATGATCCGCCGCATGCACATCAATGGGAGCAACGTTCAGGTGGGGGACAGAGGCAGCCCCCAGGCTGCAGCTCCCTCCCTGCTCCCTGCAGGGGCCCAGGTTGGCCGCAGGGTCACCAGGGAAGGGGACACAAGCCCTTTCATAGGGTCGCCACAGGTTCCTACAAGGTTCACACATGTTCCCACAAGGCCTCCACGGGATGTTTTGCAGCACCATCCCAATCAGATGGGCTCCGTGCCGCCCCAAAGCGGTGGGCAGGGAGGGTTTGGGGAAGAGCAGAGCGAGGAAAGGGAGTTGGGCAGGAGCCGTGCCCTGGGGAATGGAAATGTCGTGGCCATTCCTGGCCCAGGGAAGGACCTGGTTCTGCCCGTCCAGGCCCTACTTTTCCGTTTTCTCTCAACAGGTTCTTCACCGCACTGGCCTCAGTAACCCCGATGGGCTGGCAGTGGACTGGGTGGGAGGCAACCTGTACTGGTGTGACAAAGGGCGGGACACCATCGAAGTGTCCAAGCTCAACGGCGCCTACCGCACGGTGCTGGTGAACTCGGGCCTGCGCGAGCCCCGGGCGCTGGTGGTGGACGTGCAGAACGGGTGAGAGCCTCCGGGACCTTCCCCTCTACCCAGGGCTGGGGCAGGGGGCCCTTCTGCCACCTTGCTGCTGGGGCCAGGGCCTTCCCTCCGGGACACCTGGCTGCTTCTCCCTCCCCGGCACCCCCATGCCCATGCGTGGCTACTGCTCTGGCTTGCGCAGGACTCAACCTCGCTCTGCTCTTCTCTTTCCCTCCCAGTTACCTGTACTGGACAGACTGGGGTGACCACTCCCTGATTGGGAAGATTGGCATGGACGGCACCAACCGCAGCGTCATTGTTGACACCAAGATAACTTGGCCCAACGGCCTCACCCTCGACTACATCAACAGTCGGATCTATTGGGCCGATGCGCGGGAGGACTACATCGAGTTCGCCAGCCTCGACGGCTCCAACAGGCACACGGGTGAGAGCTGGGGCTCCTCCAGGCCCTCGGGGGGTCTTAGGACTGGTCCTGGGGGTGTGGAGCCAGGATTCTGGGGTGGGATCCCCACTTCCAGGAGCTCCTCCGTGCATTTGAGCAAGTGGAAGCGTTTGCTCCCTAGCAGAGCTGACCCTGCGCAGAGGCTGTGCTGCGTGGGGCTGCGGGCAGGGTGGGAGGGCTGGGGGCAGCCCCTCGCTGAGCCCACCCTCTCCCCCTTGCAGTGCTGAGCCAGGACATCCCGCACATCTTCGCCCTCACCCTCTTTGAGGATTTCATTTACTGGACTGACTGGGAGACCAAGTCCATCAACCGAGCCCACAAGACCACAGGTGCCAACAAGACCCTGCTGATCAGCACGCTGCACCGCCCCATGGACATCCACATCTACCACCCGTACCGCCAGCCCGACGGTGAGCCGCAGGCATGGGGGGGTGCGGGGGGCCCTGGCTCTGCAGAGGAGCCCGGGGCAGCAGCGCAGGAGGGCCAGGGCAGGGCACAGGGTGCAAATGGAGGCCAGGGGCCGCCAAGCTAGGAGAGTGGGGTGCAAAAAGGGATGTGCGTGGTGAGGAGGGGCTCACAGCTCGGGGGTCGTGCACCATTCGGGTCCTCCCCCTTGGTCTGACTTGCAGTTCTCTCCCTGCCATCTCCCCAGTTCCCAACCACCCCTGCAAGACCAACAACGCAGGCTGCAGCAACCTCTGCCTCCTCTCGCCGGGCGGGGGGCACAAATGTGCTTGTCCCACCAACTTCTACTTGGGCAGCGATGGCAAGACCTGTGTCTCCAACTGCACAGCCAGCCAGGTAACAACCAGCCTGCCTGTGGAGATGTCCCCATGGCAAGCGTGTGCCTGGGCTTGCGTGCACGTCGCTCTTGCGAGGTTCTATCCCGCTCCAGCAGCAGCGGCTGCTGCAGCTCCGTGCGAGCGCTGGTGCAGGCGCCGTGCATCGGGGTGGTGGCGTTGCACATGCCTTCTCCTGGCGTGGGCAACACCTCCCTCCTGTGGCACTTCCCAGCACATACAGACTGCAGCTCCTGGGGTGTCCGAGGGAGGCAGCTCTGGAGTGGCGCTGCCTGTCCGCCGTCCTCCCCAAACCCCAGAGGCTGTGGAGGGTGAACTCGGGGTGGAGGGCTTAGGACAGGCTGGGGCACCGAGATACAGGAGTGTCTGGGAAGGGACGGCAGGGAGGTCAGGGCCCTTGGCAGAGGGGGTGCCCTGGGGACAATGCCACCTGGGGTCCTCCGTTCCTGTCCGGGGTCACCATCTGAGCCGCTTTCACAAGCTTGTCCCTCTTTCGCAGTTTGTCTGCAAGAATGACAAGTGCATCCCTTTCTGGTGGAAATGCGACACCGAGGATGACTGCGGGGACCGTTCGGATGAGCCCGAGGACTGCCGTGAGTGCCGAGGGGGCTGCCTGCAGCCCACCGTGTCCCAGCTCCCTGGCTGTGCTGCCTGGCCCTTGGAGGGCATGAACAGCCCACGGCACTTCCGTGCCAGCCAGAGCAGCCGGGCTCTGCTTCCGCAGCTGGTCCTCGAAAGCCCTGCTGCTGTCCTGGCTGAGGGACAGCACTGGTGAAGGGGAAGGTTACCCTGTTAATGGAGCCTGGAGCATAATAATTCACTTTCCCTGCCTAAGATGTAGCCCGATGGGAGACAGCAGCCGGCTGCTGCTCGCTTCGCAGCCGTCAGAGCCCAGCGTCGCGCGTGCTGGTTGCTGAGTCCTTGTAAAGGGCCCCAAAGGGGAAAGAGGGGGAGGTTAAGGTTTGCCCTGAAAATGTTCCCCAGAGCAGACGTTTCACCCTGTCCTCCTCTCCCCACAGCTGAGTTCAAGTGCAGACCGGGGCAGTTCCAGTGCTCCACCGGGATCTGCACCAACCCAGCCTTCATCTGTGATGGAGACAACGACTGCCAGGACAACTCGGATGAGGCCAACTGTGGTAGGTTCCCCACCCTCCCTCGTGGTCCTCGAACCCCAGCAGGGCTGCAGCACCCCATTAGAGCAGAGGTGCTGTCTCTGCTTCTGACGGCGTGACCTCCCTTCCCAGATATCCACGTGTGTCTGCCCAGCCAGTTCAAATGCACCAACACCAACCGCTGCATCCCCGGCATTTTCCGCTGCAACGGGCAGGATAACTGCGGTGACGGCGAGGACGAGAAGGACTGCCGTAAGTGGGGAGCTGTTCAGCCTGTTAGGATGGGGAACCTACATGGGGCAGGGGTGAGGAGTGCTGCATCAGATCTGTGTCTTTGGGTATTGTCTTTACCAGCAGAGTGGCTTTCTGGGTGATGCTACCCCTGGGCACGGAGCTTTCTCCTTACCCTGCTCTGCTTAGAGTTTCTGACCACCGTCGCCCTGCAGCCCCTATTGACACTGCTGTTTCCTAGTAGAAACCAAATCCTTACCTCCCTCAGAGTGGCAAGTTCAGTATTTGCCATGGCTTTGCATTGAGCCTTCTGCACGGCGGAGGGATCTTGTTGTTTCCCTGCCTTATCTCCATGCAGCTGCTCTGTCCCGAGGAGCAGTGGAGCCCTTTGAGGCCATCGGAAGGCTTTTTTCCCCATCTCTCCTGTGCACGTGGTCACCAAGGAAGCCTGAGCGCTTTGCTTTGATCCCTAGAGCATCTGTGGGCCTCTCCGCATTGTGGGGTGGTTTCTGTGGGGCGGTGGCTGGCAGAGCCCTGCCTGCCCGCTGCCTCTCCTGACTCTGCCTCTCCCCCCGCAGCGGAGGTGACCTGCGCCCCCAACCAGTTCCAGTGTGCCATCACCAAGCGCTGCATCCCCCGCGTCTGGGTGTGTGACCGGGACAACGACTGCGTGGATGGCTCCGACGAACCCGCCAACTGCAGTAAGCAGCCTGCGGGAAGGGGGCTGGGTGGCTCCAGGCACCAGGAGCTCCGCTGCGGCCGGTCAACTGCGTGCGTCTGCCTGCGGGAGCTGGGTCCCTGCTCAGTCCCGGCAGAGCTGCAGGTGCTGCGGGCAGCGGGTGATGTGGCTCTGCCTGGATCTGTCCCATCGAGATGTTCCTCTCGGAGGACTGCATGAAAGGGTGGCGTCCTGCCCCGTCTGTACCGTGCAGGGGTGCCGCACGCGGCTCCGGGCTGCGGGGACGAGGCGTTCGGGAAGGAAATGTGACCGGGCAGTGCCGATGCCGTCTCCCCTCCCCATGTGCGTGTCATCTTGTTTCTCCCCCCAGCACAAATGACTTGTGGTGTGGATGAATTCCGGTGCAAGGACTCGGGCAGGTGCATCCCAGCGCGCTGGAAGTGTGACGGGGAGGATGACTGCGGGGACGGGTCCGATGAGCCCAAGGAGGAATGCGGTGAGCAAGGGCTGGGGCTGGGGAGACGAACCCTGAGGGTGCCTCATGTCCTTCCATCCCCGAGTGCCCCGGGTGTTGGGGACATTTTATCTGCTTGTTTTCCTAAACAGTGTGGGCGAGGCTGGGTCGGAGGGAGGCTTCTGGTGTGGCTGCCCGGCAGGGAGCAGCGCTGCCCGCCCTGCTCGTAGGCACGCCTGCTCCCGTTTGTGCACGCGGGTGATGCCGATGCCTGTCCCTGTCCCTCCCAGACGAACGCACCTGCGAGCCCTACCAGTTCCGCTGCAAGAACAACCGCTGCGTGCCGGGGCGCTGGCAGTGCGACTATGACAACGACTGCGGGGACAACTCGGATGAGGAGAGCTGCAGTACGTGCCACTCACCAGCGTTCGCTAGCCCTGGAGCGCGGTGCAGAGGGGGCGGTGCAGGTCCCCCCAGCCCTCTACCTGCGAGTGACCCGGCTGCCGCACGGGGAGGGAGCCATGGCCTGGCTGGGGGCTGGTACCTGGGGAGCCCTGGGAGCAGCCTTCTGCCCTTGGGTGGAAGCCTCCTGGCCCCACAGGTCTGGATAATTCGGTCCCGGGTGCTCCTGGCCGCACTGGGGAGAGGCCAGAAGTGGCAGCAGGTGAAAGGCACGGGGCGAAGCTCAGCACCCCCGTGGGTGGCAGCGTCCTGCTCATCGTGCGGTCACGCTCGCCTGCTGGATATCACCGTGGTGGAGCAGGGCTGGCCGTGGAGCGGCTCGGCTTTACGCCGTCACCTTGCGCCTTGGCTCCAGCTTGGCAGGCGGTGCCCGTTGAGGTGGTTTGCCGACGGCTGTGCGAACGGCCTGCCCTCGGGAGGGGAGATGTGGTCTGTCTGGAACGAGCTGGACCCAAACCACAAACCTGGCCCAGGGGTGCAGGAAGACAGACGGTTTGGAGAAGCTGTGGCTGCCCTTAATGAGCAGCCGCTTGTTAGCGGAGCTGTGCCAGCGCTGTCCTGTTGAGCAGCAGGGGACCGTGACTGTCTGTGGGGGTGACACAGTCCTTGGGGTGCTGTGGGCAGCCAGGAACCCCGTCCCTTCCCTCCAGAGCCCAGTGGGACAGCACCAGGACACCCTGGCAGACCCAGCCCCCTCTTCTGCCACCCCAGGCCACCCACATGCCCCTGTCTCCCTGAAGCCTCTAGGGTGTAATATTTTTTTTTCTTTTTTGTTGCTTTCACGTCGTGTTTTTGAGTTTGTGCCATTTCACTTCATCTTATGTTTTTCTCCATTTTCACACTGTCGTTATGGGGCGCTCAGAGGTAGGTTCCTGCCAAAATCTTTTAATCCCATGTGCAGCCTCTTTCAAATAAAATGAAGACAGTAAGTTCCAGGTGAGGGCAGAGGGGTTGGGACTGGACCAATCCAGGTGGATTTACAGAGCATCACCACCAGCACATCCCTCCACTGGCTCCGCAGGCAGGATGGGTCCAGTCCTGCTCCCTGGCACCACCGGGACCCACGCATGGCTTGTTCTTGGCCCCAAAACCCGTGCCCATCTGCCCCCCTCTACGCTGCCTGTACACCCCCTACCCCTAAATCCACTCCTGTCGGCTTCTGCTCTCCCAGCCAGCTGGGATGTCTGCCCTGACGCGTCCTGCACCACTGGGGAGGGGACAGGTCCCAAGAGCCGTCCCTGGCAGGACACCACACTGATGTCCTGCAGATCAGCTCGGTGCCAGCTGCTGGCCCAGCGGGGGGCTCTGTCCCCACTGCCCTGCGAAGCGGCCGCGCAGGCACGCGGGCTCTGCCAGGCCTGGCCAGGGCTCTGCTGCGTCCCCTCCTGCAGCAGCGCCCTGGGGGGAATGGCGCGAGGACCAGGCGCGGCAGGGAGCTGCCACAACCGGGTCTGTGTGGCCGTGGTGTTCCCCCCGTGGACCCCGTTCCCTGCAGGGAGCCCTGGGCTGGAGCTGGGCGGGGGTCTTGGCTCTGCCCCCCGACTGCGCGCCCACCCTCTCCCCGGTGCCGCGGCACCAAAGAGTTTCCCTATCGTCCCGTGCCCCCCCCGACAGTCAGCCAGGGTGCCCTGCCACCCCTGCGGCCCGTGCTCAGGGGGACTCCCCCCTCTTGTCTGTCCCCAGCACCTCGGCCCTGCTCGGAGAGCGAGTTCTCGTGCGCCAATGGCCGCTGCATCGCAGGCAGGTGGAAGTGCGACGGGGACCACGACTGCGCGGATGGCTCCGATGAGGTACGGTGCCGAGGGGGGGGCTCTCTGCCGGCACCCCCGCCACCCTGCCCGCATGTGGGAGCGGGGCCACATCCTCCAGATCTGCCTCTGCCACCGGTCCGCCTCACGTTGCGAGGCATCCCCGGTACCTGGAGAGCTGGGGGCTGAGGGCCCGCTCCGGGCTGCAGCCACGGGGCAGGAGCCTGCCGCGGTGCGGGCCGTCCCTGCTGACCGCTGTCCCCTGCCTTTCCGCTGCAGAAAGACTGCACGCCGCGCTGCGAGTTTGACCAGTTCCAGTGCAAGAACGGGCACTGCATCCCCATGCGCTGGCGCTGTGACGCTGACGCCGACTGCATGGACGGCACCGACGAGGAAGACTGCGGCACTGGAGGTAAGGGTAGTGCCGTGCCGCTTCTCCTGCCCCGTTCGCTGGCTGTGCCCCCCGCCCTGTGCCCTGTATCCCTGTGGGGTGGCCGCGCGGCCTGTGACGGGGCTGCTGTCTGCCCATGCTGCGGCTGTGGGGTTGGCAGCAGCGGTGCAGGAGCACAGCGGGCCGGCCATCGCGGCAGGGTCCTGTCAAACCCCAGATCTCCCCTGGGGTGCTGGTGCCAGCACCACTAAGCCCAGTTCCAGTGGGGCGGGGGGGTCAGACATGTACGCGGCCCCCCCAGGGTCCCCAGCTGTGCTGGCAGCAGGAGTGGCAGCACCCGGACGTTGCCGGCTGACGCGCGGCCTCCTGCCCCGTGCTCTCTTGCAGTTCGCACCTGCCCCCTGGACGAGTTCCAGTGCAACAACACGCTGTGCAAGCCCCTGGCCTGGAAATGCGACGGGGAGGACGACTGTGGGGATAACTCAGACGAAAACCCCGAGGAGTGCTGTGAGTGACGTTGCCTTGCCTCTACCCGCTCCTGGTGTGTGGCCGCCCTGGCACCCGCCGGCCGGCGAAGGGAGGCAGTGCCGGAGCTGGCTCGCTGCTGCAGGCACCCCGAGGGGCTTGGGCACCTCCCCTTGTCACCTCCAGCTGTGCCAGGAGGGCAGGGTTGGGGGGAGGCTCCGCTCCAGAGCAGCCTCGCAGAGAGCTGGGGCAGGGGGAGGACAGGGCAGAGAGGCTGAGCCTTCCCGCAGCGCGGGCCGGCAACGGATGGTTGTCTTTGCTTCGGTCTCTTTGCTTTAGTCTCTGGAGCCTGCTCGCACCTGTGGGACAGGCCACTCTGGGATCGGGCAGAGGCCGAGCGGCGGCTTGTGACAAGTGTGACAGCCTGGCTATGGCGTCTCCTTTCACCGTCACCGTTTGTTTCTGTTTGCTGGTGCAGTGAAATTCCAGTGTCCCCCCAACAGACCGTTCCGCTGCAAGAATGACCGGGTATGTCTGTGGATCGGTCGACAGTGCGACGGCATTGACAACTGTGGAGACAACACGGATGAGAAGGACTGTGGTGAGTGCGGACTGGGTTGGCTGCTGTCCTCGGGCCGGTCCTCGTAGGGCCCTGGCTTCAACCCAGGAGATTGTGTTTGCTTCACCCCTTCCTTCTTCCTAAAATCGGGAGGCGAGCGCTGGCATCCTGGGGCCCTGCCCCGGCCGCTCTCACCCCGTTGCACTTGCGGGGCCGGGTGCCCAGGGCCGCAGAGCATCACAGCCGCTGCCCGTGCTCCCGCAGAGTCCCCCACGGCCAAGCCCAAGAGCTGCAGCCAGGACAAGAACGAGTTCCTGTGTGAGAACAAAAAGTGCATCAGCGCCAACCTCCGCTGCAACTTCTTTGATGACTGCGGAGATGGCTCCGATGAGAAGTCCTGCTCCCACGGTGCGTGGGTAGCTGGGGGTGCCGAGGGGGAATGCGGGGGGAGCTGCAGGGCGGCGGGTGCTGACCGCGTCCCCCACCGCAGACCACAAGTCGTACGACTGCATGACCAACACCACCATGTGTGGAGATGAGGCCCAGTGCATCCAGTCGCAGCCCACCTCGTACTGCACGTGCCGCAGAGGCTTTCAGAAGGTGCCAGACAAGAATTCCTGTCAAGGTATTTCCACCACTTCTGGGGAGCACTTAAGGTCTGGCCATTGGGTTTACGGCTGGCTTTCACCCGTAAGATGTGCCTTTATATCCCTGGAGCGGCGGGGGTGTCAGGAACGGTGTCCTCGGGGCACTGGGGGAGAGATGGGGTCTCTGAGCCCTGCTAGCACAGCACAGCCCCCAGAGAGGGCCTGAACCTGGCCTTGCTTGGAGACGCCCTCCTGGTCCCCCCATGACCCCTACCTTCCCTCTGCCCAGATGTCAATGAGTGCCTGCGCTTCGGGACCTGCTCCCAGCTCTGCAACAACACCAAAGGCTCCCACGTCTGCAGCTGCGCCAAGAACTTCATGAAGACTGACAACATGTGCAAGGCAGAAGGTTGGGGGGGGGGAAAGGGCTTGCACAAATCCTGAGCATGTCTGCGCCTTCCAGCCCCCATTCCCTCTCCTCCTCCCCCCGTATTCTCTGCCTCTCGGGGAGAATCCATCCCATCCTTCCTCCCGGGATGCTCAGCCTGGCCCTGTCAGGGGTCTCCTGTCCATCTGTTTTTGCCCAAAGGGGTGCTGAGAGACCCAGTCCCATGCCCCAGCGTAGAGCCGGGCTGGCCCCAGGCTCCCGGTCCAGCACTAACAACTCCTCCTCTGCAGGCTCAGAGCACCAAATCCTCTACATCGCGGACGACAACAAGATCCGGAGCATGTACCCCTTCAACCCCAACTCTGCTTATGAGCCGGCCTTCCAGGGTGACGAGAACGTGCGCATCGATGCCATGGACATCTACGTCAAGGGCAACAAAATCTACTGGACCAACTGGCACACGGGCAGGATCTCGTACTGCGAGCTGCCGGCCTCCTCTGCCGCCTCCACCGCTTCCAACCGCAACCGGCGCCAGATCGACGGTGGCGTCACCCACCTGAACGTGAGCTCTGTCCGCGCGTGGCAGGAGGCACGGGGCCAGGCTGCTGGGGTCCGGCCCTGACCCCTTCCTCCTTTCTGCCCTTCCCAGATCTCTGGGCTGAAGATGCCGCGGGGTATTGCCATCGACTGGGTTGCTGGGAACATCTACTGGACGGACTCCGGGCGGGATGTCATTGAAGTGGCACAGATGAAAGGCGAGAATCGCAAGACCCTGATCTCGGGCATGATCGATGAGCCGCACGCCATCGTAGTTGACCCGCTTCGGGGGTGAGACTCGAGCCCTTTCTCACTTCCTCTCTACTCTGTCCTCGCCCCAGTCCCTTACCAATAAGTCCTCCATGGTAGGAGCTTCCTGGGCCCCATCGGTAGCCTGAGTTGTATCTGGAGTCAGCTAGCCCCTCAAGGGTGGCGTTGGGAGAAGGCTGAGGGTTTCTCCTCTGATGGGCTGTTGGACTGTTGTGCTCTTCCCCTCCTTACCCCCCTGCTGAGAGTGACCAGCCTGTGTCCTTCACAGGACCATGTACTGGTCAGACTGGGGCAACCACCCCAAGATTGAGACGGCCGCTATGGATGGGACGCTGCGCGAGACCCTGGTGCAAGACAACATCCAGTGGCCAACAGGTGAATAAAAATGGGTGCCAGGAGGGGCACGAGGGGTGGCAAAGGCCTTGGCGTACAGCAGGGGGACACAGCTGAGCCCATGGCCGGCGTGGGTAGGGCGAGAGAGCACGGAAGGGTGGTGGGTGGCTCTGCTGGCCAGCAGGGGCTTGGGGTGGGCTACGAGCTCGTCCCTCACTGGGGTGTGTGTGCACCAGGCCTGGCCGTGGACTACCACAACGAGCGGCTGTACTGGGCCGACGCCAAGCTCTCCGTCATCGGCAGCATCCGGCTCAACGGCACTGACCCCGTCGTGGCCATTGACAACAAGAAAGGTGAGCAGCGCCCCGAGGCCCCCTGGAGCAGCAGGGAAGAGGCTGATCTGGCCAGGGTCGATGTCCCTGCGTTGGGGTCCCACCAGGCTCCCTGGGGGCCCGTGACCTGGCTTGTGCTGTACTTGGGAGCAGGACAAACCCCTAGCACTGATCAGGGATGCTCAGCAAACGGTAGCGAGGGCAGATCTTCCTCACTAAATGCTCCACAGCAGGACCAGGGCCTGTTGACACTGCTGTCCCCCCCGCTGCCCCCCTCATGCAGGGTGGGAGGCCCTAGCCCAAAATCCATCCAGACTCCATCATCAGCCCTGTCTAAGGCAGCGACTGGGCAGCCGTGCTGTCAGCTCCTGAGCCACCTCTGACTGCTTGTGTCCTCCCTTTGCTTCCCCAGGGCTGAGCCATCCCTTCAGCATTGACATCTTTGAGGACTACATCTATGGTGTCACCTACATCAACAACCGCATCTTCAAGATCCACAAGTTCGGGCACAAGTCTGTCACCAACCTGACGTCGGGCCTCAATCATGCCACCGATGTTGTGCTCTACCACCAGTACAAGCAGCCGGAGGGTGCGTGTCGGGCCCGAGGCCCTTGGTCTGGGGGCAGGGTGCGGTGCCAGGAAGGACGAGGGGAGCGCCGGCAGAGGACTCGGCATTTATCGAGCAGTTTATCTGACCGGGGTGGGAGAAGGGGGGCCCCTTGGTCGGCGAAGCAGGGGGTTCACGTGGAGCTGGAGGGGAGCTACCCAGGCGCACTGGAAAGCTGTCGGTTGGTGACCTGAAGGCACGGGGAGATGGGGTGGCACAGGGCTTGGGCAGCCGTGGGGCGCCAGCGGCTGTCCTCAGGCTGCTGGCTCAGCGGGGGGTGTTTGCCAGGAGGGTGCCGGGGCAGCTCACCGCGCCTCACCCTGCGTCGTCCCTTCCGCCCTCCCCACAGTGACCAACCCTTGCGACCGTAAGAAGTGCGAGTGGCTCTGCCTGCTGAGCCCCAGCGGCCCGGTCTGCACCTGCCCCAACGGCAAGCGCCTGGACAACGGCACCTGCGTGGTCATCCCCTCGCCCACCGCCTCCGCCGTCGGTAGGTGGTCCCACGGGCCAGGAGGAGGCTGGGGGCTGCCGCCGGGTGGCATGGCACAGCCCCGCTCACCTCCTGCCCTCGCCCCCAGTGCCCACCACCGACACCTGCGACCTGGTGTGCCTGAACGGGGGCAGCTGCTTCCTCAACGCCCGCAAGCAGGCCAAGTGCCGGTGCCAGCCACGCTACAACGGCGAGAAGTGCCAGATCAACCAGTGCTGGGACTACTGCCAGAACGGGGGCATGTGCGCTGCCTCCCCGTCGGGTGAGGGCTGCTGCGGGGGCCGGGCTGGTCCTGGGTGGACGGGCCATCGGAGCGGCGCCCTGACAGCTCTTCTTCGCAGGCATGCCGACCTGTCGCTGCCCCACCGGCTTCACGGGGCCCCGGTGCAACCAGCAAGTGTGCACTGACTACTGCCTCAACAACGGCAGCTGCACGGTCAACCAGGGCAACCAGCCCAACTGCCGCTGCCCGCCCTCCTTCATCGGCGACCGCTGCCAGTACCGTGAGTGCTGCTCGCGAGGGCGGCTGGGGACAGCACCCGGGACTCGGGACCGCTGGGCGCCGCTCTCCCGGGGCCGTGGGGTGGTGGGATGCTCCATGGGCGAGCGGGGTGGCGAGCAGCCGTGCGGTCGGTCCCAGGGGGGCCAGCGTGGGGCTGCCCCCCACCCACCCCGGCCCTGCTATCCCCTGCAGGGCAGTGCTTCGACTACTGTGAGAACGAGGGTGTGTGCCAGATGACGGCCAGCGGCGCCAAGCAGTGCCGCTGCCCCCCGCAGTTCGAGGGCGCCCAGTGCCAGGAGAACAAATGCTCCCGGTGCCAGGAGGGCAAGTGCAGCATCAACAAGCAGAACGGAGAAGTGTCCTGCATGTACGTGCCAGGGCTGCTGAACTCAAAGGAGGGAGAGGGGTTGGGGGGCACGGAGACCCAAGAAGGAACTTGTGTCCTGTGGCCGGATCATCCGGGCACGGCCACGGCTGCGAGGTGCTGGTTCAGTAATTCAGGTCTGGCTGTTGAAGGGCAGCTCAGACCGGTGGGAGCCCTCCGGGTGACGGGAGGCAGTGGTGGAGGTGTCTGCCCAGGCCCGTCCTGGTGACCCAGCAGCCATGGGCATGGCACAGCACGGCCCCGCGCGGTGCCGGTGGGATGAGCCAGCAGAGTCCTGGGCGCTGTGGGGCGGGCAGAGGGCAGAGGGGAGCTTGTGGGTGCCCGCGTGCTGATCCGCTCTGCCCCGCAGCTGCCCCGATGGCAAGGTAGCGCCCAGCTGCCTGACCTGCGATGACTACTGCATGCACGGCGGGACCTGCTCCATCAGCGACAAAACGCAGCTGCCCGAGTGCCTGTAAGCAGAGCTGGGGGCTGGCGAGGGCGGTGGGGGGGGGCTATGGGGGGCTATGGGTGGGCTTCCTGGCCCCCAGGGAGGGCGAAGGATTGCTTTCTTGCCCCCTAAGCACAGGGAGCACATGACTGACAGACCCTAATCTGTGCCCCCCCCCCCTTCCATCCACCCCCCGACCCACAGGTCTGTGCCCCGCCTCCCCCCCCCCCCCCGCATGATGTCCTGCCCCCCGCTAACCCCGCTGCTCTCCCCGCGCTCTCAGGTGCCCGGTGGGGATGACTGGGACGCGCTGCGAGGATTTCATCGTCAGCGAGCAGCAGAGCAACCGTACGTACGGCATGCCCTGCCGCGGGAGGCTCAGCCCCAGCGTGGGGGTCGGGAAGAGAAGCCTGTGCCCCCCTCCCAGCCCGGGGGGCCGCTCCTTAGCCCCGTTCTCCGGGTGGGGATGGGGTGCTCCTGCTCCAGCTCTGGCCCACGGGGAGGGTGTCAGCTGCCGCACACCCTGAGCAGCACCCGCACCCCTTGTCCCGCAGGAACGGCCTCCATCATCATCCCCATCCTGCTGCTGCTGATCCTCCTCACCGTGGTGGCTTTCGTCTGGTACAAGTGGAGGATTAAGGGGTGAGCCGGGGCACTCCAGGGATCCTGGGGGAGCGTTGCTGAGCCGAGATGGAAATCCCTGTGGCAGGGCTTGAAAGCCTTGGCTGCGTGGGGCAAACAAGCAGGAGGGACTGCTGGGGGGGGGTCTAGGCCCCCTTGCTGCACCTTGCACCCTGACCCCGTGTTTCGTGTCCTCCCCAGCGCCAAGGGCTTCCAGCACCAGCGGATGACGAACGGCGCCATGAACGTGGAGATCGGGAACCCCACCTACAAGATGTACGAGGGGGAGCCCGACGACGACGTGGGGGAGCTGCTGGACGCTGACTTTGCCCTGGACCCCGACAAGGTGCGGAGCAGGGTCCGCGTGGCTCGGGGGGGCCCTTGGGTGTGCGAGGCCAGCCCGAGGTGGGGCTGAGAGGGGGCTGCCCTCTGTGCGGAGGAGACTGGGGGGCTTGGGGGGGGTTTGGGGCCGGACGGTGCCAGCCGCAGCCTTGGCGGTGCCACACCAGACAGCGCTGCTGCCGGTTCAGGCTTGCACCGAGGCCGTTGTGCCCGGCACCCCGGGGCGAGGGTCCCCTCTGGGGCCAGCTGTGCTGGGGAGGGGGTGTCTGTGCCCCCCCCCGACCTGCTCCCCCCCCCCTCCTCTCCGCAGCCCACCAACTTCACCAACCCCGTCTACGCCACGCTGTACATGGGTGCCCACAACAGCCGCAACTCGCTGGCCAGCACGGACGAGAAGCGGGAGCTGCTGTCGCGGGGCGCAGACGATGACCTGGCGGACCCCCTGGCGTAGGGGCGGCGCGGGGGGCGAGGGGCCGCTGCCGGCCTGGCACAGACACCCGTGGCGGGGGGCGGGGGGGGTGGGCAGGGGGCGGGGGGGGGAGCCGAGAGCCACTGTATAAATGTACAAATGAAGGATTATTACTTTTCTATGTGAGCAGTATTATTACCTGTATATTCCCCAGTACCTGGCCGCAGCGCCTCTCGTTGCCAGATCCGGCTTTGGTTTATTTGAAATTTCTTGACATCGGGGGCCCCCCACCCTCCCTTCCCCCGGCCCCCCCCCCCCCCCCGAGGGCCACGCCAGTGCTTCAGAGTGGGCACAGCGGGCTTGGCGCGAAGGTCGCGGGGACGGGGGACGGGGGCGGCCGAGGATGAGCTCGCGGGGCCACCGCCGCGAGGGCTGGCGGCGGACGGGGCAACCGCCGCAGGCGGCGAGGGCAGAGCGGGGCCCGCGCCCACCCCGGCTCTCGGCTCCGGTCCCCCCACACCCGCAGCCCCCCTGAGACCCCCTCCTTGCCCCCCCCCAGCCTCTGCTGACCCTACAACCCCCCCCCCCCCCCGCTGCTCCCCTTTCCCCCCTTTCTCTCCGCTGCTCCCCAGCACCCCGGCCCCTTCTGGCTCTGCCCGACTGTTACAGGGGGACGGGGACGAAGCCCCCCAGCCCCGCTGCGGCGCAGGGTCCCCCCCCTCGCTCTGGCACTGCCCCCCCCACCTCGCCTGCTCTCCAACATGCACATTTTTTAACAGGAAAAAGAGAAAAAACAAAAAAAACCAAACGAAACATGGAAATGACCTAGCTTTTATAGTAGAAATAAATAAACGCATGTGGGGGGGGGGCGGGGGGCGACCCCATCCTTTTACTGGGGGGAAATGTTTTAATAATTTTTGCTGGATTACTTTACAACTAAACAAAACAGATATTGTTATAAATAAAATTTGTAAAAACTGACGCGCAGGCTCCTGGTCGGTGGGAATGGGGGGGGGGGGGGGACCGCGGGCGCATCCCGACGGGGTCGTGGCTGCCGGGGGGGGGGGGGAAGGGGGCTCGGGTGTGCCCCCCGCCGCTTTTGGAGGGGGGTCCCCCCGCTGCTGGGGGTGTCACGGCTCCCCGAGCCCCCCCCGCGGGGCGCTGCGCCCCCCCTGCTGCCGCCAGGTGGCGCCGCCGCCCTCGGGAACGGAGCCTGGGGGGGGGGGGGAGAAATCGGGGGGGCTGCGTGCCCCCCCCCGGCGTTTGCAGCCCCCTGTGCACGCGTTGCCCCCTACCCCACCTTATCCCCCCCCCTTCCCCCCCGATCCTCGCGGATCCTTCAGCCCCCCTGTGGGGGGAGCGGAGCGGGACAGAGGCGGCCGCGGCCCCCCCCGGCCCCCCCGGCCCCCCGGCCCCCCCGGCCCCCCCCGGCTCCGCCGCTGCCTTTGAAGGCCCCGAGCCCCGCTGCGGGACCCGGCGCGGCCCGGCCCTCAGATCTATTTCCATCCCGGCTCTTTGTTCACTTATCGGTTCCTTGTATCTCCTCCAGAGGGTTTTTTTTTTTTTTCTCCCCCGTTCCCCCCCCCCCCGCTTTTTTTCTTCTTTTTCTTCCAATTTAATAGATATATTTATATATTTCGTAGCCCTTCGCCCGTCTCCCCTCGCCTTGGCCCTGCCCTTCCAGCTCTTAGGGCTGTTACCTGGGGGGGGGGGGGGCCTGGGGGGGGGGGGGGGCACAGCTCTGCATGAGACCCCTGGTGAGACTCCCGGGGGGGGCCCAGGGGAGGCTCCCGAGAGCAGGACAGGGGCTGGGGCCAGCCCCACGCAGCCCCCAGCCACCCCAAACCCCCCTTGGCCGGGGGGGCGAGGCGGGGGGCGAAAGCAGCATCCAGGGGACAGCACAGGGGCGCCGGGGGGGGCTGCTGTGGGGTCACAGGAGGAGGTGGTGCCGGGGGGGGGGGTCTGAGGATGGACCTGAGGCAGGGCGAGGGCCTGGGAGCCCCGGGTAGGGTGCTGGGTGCCCCCCGCCCAGGGCTGCTGTGGGGGCTGGCGAGGCTGGGGGGC